>NC_142463.1:2298979-2631479 GCF_049115385.1 Moschus berezovskii | reverse complement strand
TGAATGAGGCCAAGAGAAGACGTTACTGCTGACCCAGGGGAAAAGCAGAAAGTTGACCCAGTCCTTCCACTCCCAGCACAGTGCCCTGCCCTCTTTTATCTGAAAGTGGTGGCACCTTGGGCAAACCAAAGACTTCTGGAAGGAAAGGTAGATTCCATGGACCCCACTGCATAGGCCCACACTCCCATTGGTTCAGAGAAATGCAGCCACAATCTGGGCCCCAGGACCAGAACAGTGTGGGTGGGGAGCAGGTTTGCAGGGACTGAAGTGGAAAAGAGTGTTTCTGTGGGGGAACCAGTCTGAGATGAGGGTGGAGCCTGTGCCCACAGGCCTTAGGACTGGCCTCTCCTCCAGCAGAGCCTGGAGAGGGGACTGTTTCCTCTAGCAGGCTGAATGCCCCAGGCCCCCACCTGGCATCCTGCCCACCTTCCATTTCTGAGCCCAACCCTTGGATGGGGAGGCTTCCCCAGATTCTCTCCGACCTCAGCCTCCACTTCCAGTTCACATGGCTTCAGGTCCCTCCGGCTCTAGCCCAGACTGCCCTCAACTCCCGATGCTGCCTGCTCCAGCCCAGCATCCTGCCCCCTTTTTCAGTCACTTCATCCTGAACACAGCCAAGCGGGGTCCCTCTCCCACCCCCGCTCCACAGCTTGCTCTCGAGGGAGCTGGTGGTGTGATTGTCACTTGGCCCCGGCTAGTCCCGAGTCCCATTTATTCTCCCCAGCAGTTCTCAGCACCACCTCCTGCCATCTCCCGGGGGCCCCTCACTGCTGTTCCAGGGTGGGTGGCCTCTGCTCAGCCACCTACCTGTGGCCCCATCTCCTTCTTCGCTGCCCCTCATCACGTCGTCACTTCTGCCCATTGGCAGTTTTGGTGTTTTGGTTCCAACCCACAGGACTGAGTCCCTGGAGGTCCCCAGGGAGTCCCACTTGCGTGTGTCTCTAGGAGCCACAGGCTCTGTCCTCTGCCTGCGCTGGTCTCCTCTCCTCCTTCCCTTGAGGGGCTTCTCTCCGTGCTTCTTACACTGCTCTGCAAGTGTCTGCCACGTCCCCCACTGAGCCCAACCTTGAGTTCAGAGCCAGGGCCCAGGGCGACCAACAAGGCAAGAGGCCCTGCCCGCCTGGAAGTGAAATGCAGCCTGCAGTGGATTCCAAGTTCAGCTCTTCCACACGTTGCAGCAGCCTCAGGGCCCAGCATGGCCCTGCAGGGCATTTTGCACCTTTTCAAGTGGGTGAAGCAGGGTCCAGGGTCTGGCAGCCTCAGGCACTCAGGGCACACACACGTCACTGACTGTGGGGGCCTCATCCTTATTTACCTCTTGCTTTCTGATGGCCTTTGCCAGAAGGGCAGCCTCAGAGGCCGGCCAGCTCCCTCCGCTCGGCCGCAGACAACAGGCGAGGGCGCTGCTGAGCGCTGCTCTGGGAGGACAGGGGAGCTCCTGCCCTGCAGATCCCAGCCTGACCCCATCAAAGGGATGCTTCGGCAAGGGGATCGGATGGACGCCGGCCCGGAGCGGGGACGCCAGCCTCTGCTGTTAAGCAACGGCCCCAGGCCTCTTTGTTTCTCCGCTTCTTCCAAAGTGGCAAAAGATCAAGGCCCCGGAGCTTGAAATAACAGAAGGGAAATGGCTTGCAGGCGTGCATCTGGAGGCCAGAAGGGGTTTTAATAGCCCCGCCTGGAGGGTGCAAGGAGGGGTGCGGGCCGGGGCGCCGGTTCCCAGCCTCTTCCCTCTGGCTCCCCTGGGCCGGGATGAGGTGCGGGGTCCCACCCCTCAGGCGGCATCCACCTGGCGGCAGCCCCTCCCTTGTCCCTCAGGAGGGCGGGGCCCGTCCCTTCCGCCACCCCTGGGTCCTCACTGCAGGTCTTGGTCTTGTAACTCTTGCATTTCTGTCTCTCGTGCTATCGGGGAAAAACCTCTTCAGTCTGGCCCTGGGCTGGTGAGAGCATCAGGCCTGGGGTTAATGAGGGTCTGCAGCAGGGCTGTGGCTCCCTGGCCGGGGTCATGTGCAGACACATGTCTCCAGGCTGAGGAGAGCCAGCCCCAGAGCACCGCAGACCTTCCCTGTGGGTGGGCTGATGGGCCTCCCCTGGGGGACATCAGCCCGCGGCCAGAGGCGGCGGGAAGGGGGAGCGGTGGTGTCTCACTGCAGAGAAGGGAGTCTCTCTCTCTCACTCCATTGACCAGGTGGACGACTTCTGGAAGGCTGGCAGGATCACTTCTTACAGCACATGATTCTCTGGGCTGAATCTTCTCCTTAAAAGCAGTGAGAAGGGCATCGAAGGTTCTGGGAAGTAGAGGGGCCTCCTCTCACTTGGCACTGACAGCCGCAGAAACAGCACCTGCTTCGCACGGAGCCACAGGAAACCCCGGTGTCGGCCATAGTTCACACCCACACCCACACCCACAGCGCCACCCACGAGCCTTCACCGTGCGTCAGGCGTGGCTCGTTTACCATGCCACCCGGCCAGGGGTGGGGGTTCACGCCACCATCCAGGAGAGGCTGGTGTTGGGAGAAGGCTGGTGCACTGTTGAAGGTTCCCTGGTTTGTCAGAGCTGGAGCTGAGTTTCAAATCCAAACCTCCCTGACAACCGGCCCTGAACTCTCCAGGATCTCCTGTCTCCCAAGAACTCGAGGGAATGAATTACCCAACCTGGTCCAAGTTCTGTCTCAGAGAGCATGTTTCCCTGAAATGCAGTTTGGATCTTGTCATTTCCCACCTCCGACGCTGGCTGTGGCTCTCCTTTCTTGGTGGGCCTTTCTGGATGGCTGTGGTGACAGATGCCCCTGGACACCGAGGCTGCTTGGCGGTCTGGCCCCTGGCGGGAAGGCTACGTGGCAAAGGGAGGCAGCTGTATGGACGCGTGTGTCCTCTGGCTCTGAGTGGGCAGGAGAAGCCAGGCACCTGCTGTCCAGGTTCCTAGGCTGTGCTGCTGGGGCCTCAGGCCACTGGGCGGGCTTTGATTGGTTAGCTGCAATTGATCAAGGCATCCTGTCCTGGCCAACCTAGCCAGCGGAAGGGGCTGCAGCCAGTGGAAGGGGCTGCAGCCAGCGGAGGGGGAAGATGGGAGGCCCCCCCGACCAGACCCCACCACCACCACCTGAGGCCACCGGGGCTGAGGTGGCCCTGGGTTCAGCACAGCCAAGTGCCCTCTGGGAGGGCCTGAGTTGGAAAGCGGGAGGCCAGCCCTCCCAGCAGGGCACTCCCCAGGAACTGGGAGAGAAGTGGAAACACCGGTGCATGGTGGGACTCCTGAGTTAGTCACAGGAACCAGCAGAGCACGCCCCCTGGGAGGGTGTGTGTGCAGGAAAGGAGGGCATTGGGAGGAAGGAAGTGGGGGCTAGTGCCATGGAGCGGGGACGTGTGATACTGATTTGCAGACTGTGTTCCGAACCCTGGGCAGCATAAGGAGCTTTCAGATCTCAACTGAGAATCCAGTCAAGTCCATTTTTGGCTATTCCAAGGGGTGAGACGTGGTTCCCTTTGCCTAGGATGGGGGTGAGGGTGATGCTGTTTAGTGGGACTGCCAAGCCAATAGCTCACCTGTGCCAAGAGCAGAGACGAGCCCATGGGATCTTCTGGTTCTTGGACTGCTTCTCTTGGGTTGTTTTTTTTAACTTTTTATTTTGTATTGGGGTAGTTATTTTGCTTATTTAACTTATATGCAGAGTACATCATGTGAAATGCCAGGCTGGATGAAGCACAAGCTGGAATCAAGATTGCTGGGAGAAATATCAATAATCTCAGATACGCAGATGATACCACCCTTATGGCAGAAAGTGAAGAGGAACTAAAGAGCCTCTTGATGAAAGAAAAGAAAGCATGAGAAAGCTGGCTTAAAACTCAACATTCAGAAAACTAAGATCATGGCATCCGGTCCCATCACTTCATGGCAAACAGATGGGGAAGCAATGGAAACAGTGACAGACTCCAAAATCACTGCAGATGCTAACTGCAGCCATGACATTAAAAAATGCTTGCTCCTTGGAAGAAAAGTTAGGACTAACCTAGACAGCATATTAAAAAGCAGAGAAATTACTTTGCCAACAAAGGTCCATCTAGTCAAAGTTAAGGTTTTTCCAGTAGTCATATGTGGGTGTGAGAGTTGGACTGTGAAGAAAGCTGATCGCCGAAGAATTGATGCTTTTGAACTGTGGTGCTGGAGAAGACTCTTGAGAGTCCCTTGGACTGCAAGGAGATCCAACCAGTCCATCCTAAAGGAAATCGGTCCTGGGTATTCATTGGAAGGACTGATGCTGAAGCTGAAGCTCCAATATTTTGGCCACCTGATGCGAAGAACTGACTCTTTTGAAAAGACCCTGATGCTGGGAAAGATTGAAGGCAGGAGGAGAAGGGGACAACAGAGGATGAGATGATTGGATGGCATCACCGACTCAATGGACATGGGTTTGAGCAAGCTCCAGGAGTTGGTGATGGACAGGGAGGCCTGGTGTGCTGCAGTCCATGGAGTCACAAAGAGTTGAATACAACTGAACTGAACTGATAGCCAATTAACAATGTTTCAGGTGGACAGCAAAGGGACTCAGCCACAAATATACACACATCCATTCTCCCTCAAACTCCCTGTGGGTTGTTGTTCAATCGCTAAGTTGTGTCAGACTCTTTGCAACACCATGAGCTGCAGAACACCAGGCTTCCCTGTCCTTCAGTGTTTCCCAGAGTGTGCTGAAACTCATGTCCATTGAGCCTGTGATGCCATCCAACCATCTCATCCTCTGTCGTCCTCTTCTCCTCCCACCTTCAATCTTTCCCAGCATCAGGGTCTTTTCCAATGAATCGGCTCTTCACATTAGGTGGCCAAAGTATTGGAGCTTCAGCTTCAGCGTCAGTTCTTCCAATGAATATTTAGGATTGATTACCTTTAGGACTGACTAATTTGATATACCTGCTGTCCATGGGACTCTCTGGAGCCTTCTGAAGGATATGGCCCCCTACCCAGGACATGCTAGCATTCAGTTCAGTTCAGTTCAGTCGCTCAGTCATGTCCGACTCTTTGCGACCCCATGAATCGCAGCACACCAGGCCTCCCTGTCCATCACCAACTCCCGGAGCTCACTCAAACTCATGTCCATAGAGTTGGTGATGCCATCCAGCCATCTCATTCTCTGTCGTCCCCTTCTCCTTCCGCCCCCAATCCTTCCCAGCATCAGAGTCTTTTCCAGTGAGTCAACTCGTCGCATGAGGTGGCCAAAGGATTGGAGTTTCAGCTTAAGCATAAGTCCTTCCAATGAATACCCAGGATTGATCTCCTCTAGAATGGACTGGTTGGATCTTCTTGCAGTCCAAGGGACTCTCAAGAGTCTTCTCCAGCACCACAGTTCAAAAGCATCAGTTCTTCGGAGATCAGCTTTCTTCACAGTCCAACTCTCACATCCATACATGACCACTGGAAAAACCATAGACTTGACTAGATGGACCTTGGTTGGCAAAGTAATGTCTCTGCTTTTTAATATACTATCTAGGTTGGTCATAACTTTCCTTCCAAGGAGTAAGCATCTTTTAATTTCATGGCTGCAATCAGCATCCACAGTGATTCTGGAGCCCCCCAAAATAAAGTCTGACACTGTTTCCACTGTTTTCCCATCTATTTCTCATGAAGTGATGGGACCAGATGCCATGATCTTTGCTTTCTGAATGTTGAGCTTCAAGCCAACCTTTTCACTCTCCTCTTTCACTTTCATCAAGAGGCTTTTGAGTTCCTCTTCACTTTCTGCCATAAGGGTGGTGTCATCTGCATATCTGAGGTTATTGATATTTCTCCCAGCAATCTTGATTCCAGCTTGTGCTTCTTCCAGCCCAGCATTCCTCATGATGTACTCTGCATATAAGTTAAATAAGCAAGGTGACAATATACAGCCTTGATGTACTCCTTTTCCTATTTGGAACCAGCCTGTTATTCCATGTACAGTTCTGACTGCTGCTTCCTGAACTGCATACATGTTTCTCAAGAGGCAGGTCAGGTGGTCTGGTATTCACATCTCCTTCAGAATGTTCCACAGTTTATTGTGATCCACACAGTCAAAGGCTTTGGCATAGTCAATGAAGCAGAAATAGATGTTTATCTGGAACTCTCTTGCTTTCTCCATGATCCAGCGGATGTTGGCAATTTGATCTCTGGTGCCTCTGCCTTTTCTAAAACCTGCTTGAACATCTGGGCGTTCACGGTTCACATATTGCTGAAGCCTGGCTTGGAGAATTTTGAGCATGACTTTACTAGCGTGTGAGATGAGTGCAATTGTGCGGTAGTTTGAGCATTCTTTGGCATTGCCTTTCTTTGGGATTGGAATGAAGACTGACCTAATAACTTCAATGAGTAAAAACCACCCCCAAAGGCCTTATCCTGGGGTAACTCTGCTTCCTTTTCAAACCTCTGTTCCTTGCATTCCTCTGTTCATGTTGGGGACTGGGAGGGGACTGCTCCATGCCTCTATGTGGCCACAAGCTCTTGTTATGGCTCCCAGGCAGATCCCTCCTCACTTAGAGAGCTATCTCACTGACCATAGTCTGGTCAGGGGAGAGGGCATGTCTGCCTGAGTTCTCTATATACTTTAGACCTACGAGGTCTTCTGTGACCCCCAGAGCTGTCCCATGCCCTTCTGTTGCTAAAATCTACAAGAGTCCCCAAGCATGAATTTTTTTCTCAGGTTCTTTGGGGAAAACCAAGCTGCCTTCCTCCCCAAGCATCCTGTCCCAAGCCTGAACTATATTCTGGGCTTCTCACCTCGGTGTGGAATTCATATTGGGATAATGCTCTCAGCTTTATATCTTCCAGAATTATGGCACTCCTCCCTACTTTAAGTGCTCAGTTCAGTTCAGTCGCTCAGTCGTGTCCAACTCTCTGCAACCTCATGGACTGCAGCAGGCCAGGCTTCCCTGTCCATCACCAACTCCCAGAGTTTGCTCAAACCTATATCCATCAAGTTGGTGATACCACCCAACCATCTCTTCCTATGTCATCCCCTTCTCCTCCTGCTTTCAATCTTTCCCAGCATCAGGGTCTTTTCCAGTGAGTCAGTTCTTCGCATGAGGTGGCCAAAGTATTGGAGTTTCAGCTTCAGCATCAGTCCTTCCAATGAATATTCAGGACTGATTTTCTTTAGGATTGACTGGATTGATCTCCATGTAGTCCAAGGGACTCTCAAGAGTCTTTTCCAATCCCACAGTTCAAAAGCATCAATTCATCTGTGTTCAGCTTTCTTTATGGTCCAACTCTCACATCCTTACATGACTACTGGAAAAACCAAAGCTTTGGCTGAATGGCCTTTCGTTGGCAGAGTAATGTCTCTGCTTTTTAATATGCTTCTAGGTTGGTCATAAATTTCCTTTCAAGGATAAACCTCTTTTAATTTCATGGCTGCAGTCACCATCTGCAGTGATTTTGGAGCCCAAAAAATAGTCTGTCACTGTTTCCATTGTCTCCCCATCTGTTTGCCATGAAGTGATGGGACTGTATGGCATGATCTTAGTTTTTTGAATGTTGAGTTTTAAGCCAGCTTTTCCACTCTTTCTTTTCTTTCATCAAGAGGGTCTTTAGTTCCTCTTCACTTTCTGCCATAAGGGTGGTGTCATCTGCATATCTGAGGTAATTGATATTTCTCCTGGCAATCTTGATTCCAGCTTGTGCTTCATCCAGCCCAGTTTTTTTCCTGATGTACTCTGCATGTAAGTTAAATAAACAGGGTGACAACATACAGCCTTGATGTACTCCTTTCCTGATTTGGAAACAGTTTTGTTCCATGTCCAGTTCTAACTGTTGCTTCCTGACCGGCATACAGATTTCTCAAGAGGAAGATTAAGTGGTCTGGTATTTCCATCTCTTTCAGAATATTCCACAGTTTATTGTGATCCACACAGTCAAAGGCTTTGGCATAGTCAATAAAGCAGAAATCGGTGGTTTTCTGGAACTCTCTTGCTTTTTTGATGATCCAGCAGATGTTGGCAATTTGATCTCTGGTTCCTCTACCTTTTCTAACAACATAATCTTTTAGAATTTGAAATAGCTCAACTGGAATTCTATCTCTTCCAGCAGCTTTGTCGTAGTGATGTTTTCTAAGGTCCACTTGACTTCATACTCCAGGATGTCTGGCTCTAGGTGAGTGATCACACCATCAGTGTTATCCAGGTCATGAAGATCTTTTTTGTATCTGTATATTCTTGCCACCTTTCTTAATATTTTCTGCTTCTGTTAGGGCATACCATTTCTGTCCTTTATTGTGCCCATCTGTGCATGAAATCCTCCCTTGATATCGCTCATTTTCCTAAGAGATCTCTAGTCTTTCCCATTCTATTTTTTTCTTCTATTTCTTTGCATTGATCACTGAGGAAGGCTTTCTTATCTCTCCTTGCTATTTGTTCAAACTCTGCATTCAGATGGGTACATCTTTCCTTTTCTCCTTTGCCTTTCACTTCTCTTCTTTTCTCAGCTATTTGTAAGGTCACCTCAGACAACCATTTTGCCTTTTTCCATTTATTTTTCTTGGGGATGATTTTGATCACCACCTCCTGTACAATGTCATGAACCTCCGTCCATAGTTCTTCAGGCACTTTGTCTATCATATCTAACCCCTTGAATCTATTTGTCATTTTCACTGTATAATTGTAAGGGATTTGATTTAGGTCATATCTGAACAGTCTAGTAGTTTTCCCTACTTTTTTCAAGTTAAGTCTGAATTTTGCAATAAGGAGTTCATGATCTGAGCCATAGTTATCTCCAGGTCTTGTTTTTGCTGACTGTATAGAGTTTCTACTTCTCCAACTACAAAGAATATAATCAATCTGATTTTGGTATTGACCATCTGGTGATGTCCATGTGTAGAGTCATTCCTTTTGTTGGAAAAGGGTGTTTTCCATGACCAGTGTGTTCTCTTGACACAACTCTTTTAACCTTTGCCCTGCTTCATTTTGTACTCCAAAGCCAAACTTGCCTGTTACTCCAGGTATCTCTTGACTTCTTACTTTTGCATTCCAGTTCCCTATGATGAAATGGACACTTTGTGTGTGTGTGTGTGTGTTAGTTCTAGAAGATCTTGTAGGTCTTCATAGAATTGTTCAATTTCAGCTTCTTAGGCATTAGTGGTTGGAGCATAGACTTGGATTACTGTGATATTGAACGGTTTGCCTTGGAAATGAACAGAGGCCAATCTTTCGTTTTTGAGATTGCACCCAAGAACTGCATTTCGGACTCTTTAGTTGATGATAAGGGCTACTCCCTTTCTTCTAAGGGATTCTTGCCCACAGTATTAGATACAATGGTCATCTGAGTTAAATTCAACCATTCCAGTCCATTTTAGTTCGCTGATTCGTAAAATGTCGACGTTCACTCTGGTCATCTCTGTTTGACCACTTTCAATCTTCCTTGATTCAGGGACCACACATTCCAGGTTCCTCTGCAATACTGTTCTTTACGGCATTGGACTTCGCTTCCATCACCAGTCACATGTACAACTGGATGTTGTTTTCACTTTGGCTCTGCCTCTTCATTCTCTCTGGAGCTATTCTACACTCTTCTCCAGTAGCATATTGGGCAACTACTGACCTGGGAGTTCATCTTTAAGTGTCCTATCTTTTTGTCTTTTCATGCTGTTCATGGGGTTCTCAAGGCAAGCATACTGAAGTGGTTTGCCATTCCCTTCTCCAGTGGACCACATTTTGTCAGAACTCTGCACCATGACCCGTCCATCTTGGGTGGCCTTACACGGCATGGCTCATAGTTTCACTGAATCAGACAAGGCTGTGATCCATGTGATCAGATAGGTTAGTTTTCTGTGATTGTGGTGTTCATTCTGTCTGCCCTCTGATGGAGAAAGATAAGAGCCTTGTGGAAGCTTCCTGATGGGAGGGACTGGCTGTGGGGGGAGTAGGGGTCTTGTTCTGATGGGTAGGGCCATGCTCAGTAAATCTTTAATCCAATTTTTTGTTGATGGGTGGGGCTGTGTTCCCTCCCTGTAGGCCAAACTATGGTAGGGTTAATGGTGGTAATGGCGACCTCCTTCAAAAGAACTTATGCCAGCATGCTGCAGCTCACAGAACTGTTGTATTCAGTGCCTCTGACTCCATGGCAGGCCTCTGTGGACCCACACCTCTGCCGGAGACCCCTGGACACTCACAGGCAAGTCTAGCTTAGTCTACTCTGGGGTCACTGCTCCTTTCTCCTGGGTCCTGGTGTACCCAGGGTTTTGCTTGTGCCCTTCAGGAGTCTGTTTCCCCAGTCCTGTGGAAGTTCTGTAATGAAATCCCACTGGTCTTCAAAGTCAAATTCCCTGGGAGTTCTTAGTACCTTTGCTGGATCCCCAGGTAGAAAATCTGTTGTTGGCCCTAGAACTTTCACAACATTTGGAGGACTTCCTTGGGGTAGTTGTCCTCCAGCCCATGCGTCGTCTACTCGGTGGCTTTGAGGTGGGGCTAACGGCGACTCCTCCAAGAGGACTGATGCCACTCTCAGTGCTGCCAGAAGTCTAGTTTATTTCCACATTCATCTCGTCATTTGAAGGGGATTTGTGCTAGAAGATGTAAATACGGCAGCCCTCCGTTTTGATCTGGCAGTACAAAGTAAAATTCAAGTGGATTTTGAAATCAGGAGAGATGAATAAAGTCCAAAGTGAAAGTGAAAGTCGCTCAGTTGTGTCTGACTCTTTGTGACCCCTTGGACTATACAGTCCGTGGAATTCTCCAGGCCAGAATACTGGAGTGGGTAGCCTTTCCCTTCTCCAGGGGATCTTCCCAACTCAGAGATTGAAGCCAGGTCTCCCACATTGCAGGCGGATTCTTTACCAGCTGAGCCACAAGGGAAGCCCAAGAATACTGGAGTGGGTAGCCTATTCCTTTTCCAGTGGATCTTCGTGACCCAGGAATCGAAACGTGGTCTCCTGCATTGCAGGTGGATTCTGTACCAACTGAGCTATCAGGGAAGCCCTAATAAAGTTCAAGGAACCTCAAAAATGCAGATTCTTCTAGATCATTCAGCTTATGGGGGCAGAATAACAGTGTAAAACCTGAACTGACCATATCTGTCTGATCTCCAGTGCGCCTTCTATCCAGAGCTCTCCTCTCCCTGTGGTCAGAAGGGATTGTGGCTGGAGGAAGAGGAGACCGAGCAAAAGGCCAGGTGGTCAGTCCTTGATGTTTTGAGCCACTGGGTGGGGTCCCCTGGTTAGAGGGTGAGCCCAGCTGCAGTGGCTGTCCTTCCCCACCCAGCCCCGTGTGCTGGATGCGGCCCAGGCCCTAGCCAGCGTGGAGAAGGCCCCCGGGAGCACAGGGGTCAGATCTGGTATTTTCCGCCTCAGCAGCCTCAAGGGCTGACCTGGGGTCAGGAGTGTTGCCTCCAGGCACCTGCCTCCCCTCCCTGGGGCTGGAGGCCTCCCAGAGTGGACGGGCCCCGGGGTCCCCTGTCGCCGCGCTGCGCCTGCCATGGGGAAGCCCCCACTTTCCATTCTTCAAGTGCGTTTGGCAAGTCCCCTCGGCCTTCCGTGGGGAATCTGTGGTCCGTGTGAGTCCAAGCCCCTGGTGCTTGCTCACTGCAAGGTTTCCGATACCTTCCGATCTGTTTCTGATCCCTGCACAGGTGCCCCCAGAGGGAGGCTCTTGTCTGTTGGTATTATGTAGGTACGTCTAGGGGAGATGGGGGCTCCAGGGTGATGGGCGACAAGCCAAATAACTTGCCTAGAATTACTGACTTTTACAACAATCTGCAGTTTTGATCAGTCCAGAGTCACCAAAGCAGTGATTCCAGGCATAGACTCCATGACATGGATGAATTTGTCTTTTGATAAAGTTGGTATTTCAAATAAGTAGGGAACACTGAATACAAGATTTTGGGCTTGTATTGGCTAGCCATAGGGAAAAATGTTACCTAAAGACTAACATCCCTTTCCATGTCAAACTTCCAATAGATTCCAGCTGTTCGGATTAGGTGGAAGAAAAGAAGACTGAAAACTGCAGGAGGAGATATAGGAAGATGTCTTTGTATTCATGAGGAGAACAGGATGTTAGGAAATAGACAGAAGCAACAACGTGTCTCAGAGACTTAAAACCACAGTTATTTTGCCCTCAGGCTCTACATGCAACGTAGGTCAGAAGGTTTCTTGCTCCACCCAGACACTCAGGGACTCAGGCTGACTGGGACCCTCCCATCTGGGATAGTACAGCTGGAAGACACACTGGAGAGTCACCCTCTGGCCCTTCTATATTTTGGCCCGGAAGTGCCATGTGTCACACTTGCTCAAAGCCTATTGGTCAGAACCAATCATGTGACCCTGCACCTGTGTGGGACAGTGTGAGAAGCAGGTTGAACGTTTATCAATGATACTGTTCCTGCCACAAACTTTATCCTAGCACACTAAAACATCAGATGAAACGGATGATTTTGATGGATGTATAAATGAACAGAATCGATCCAAGAAAAAAGAAGTTGCAAGAGATGCGCAGGAAGAAATGGAAGAAAGATTCCAAGAGTTACCTTCAAGAACTGAGGCCCATCCCAGGTGGCTTAGTGGGAAGATAGTGAATGCTTCTTGGGGGGTGAGATGCTCCCAGAATCCACTGGGTGCTGTGCACCCTATGTGGAGTCAACAGAAGGGGGCCAGGAAGCAAGGGACAGGAACGCCACCGCAGGGCATTAGGGGAAGACATGGGTCCCTGCCTCCCTCTCCAGTCACTCCCAGTCCAGTGGGGGTGCACTCAGGCCCCTGCCACTTCTGTAAACGGGAGCTGTTCACCTGGCATTATCTTGTCCTGGTTAATTTCATGTGTTAACTCAGCTGGACCACAGTGTCCAGATATTTGGTTAAGCATTGTTGTTCAGTCACTAAGTTGTGTCCAAATTTTTGCGACCCTGTGGGCTCAGCATGCCAGGCTTCCCTGTCCTTCATGGCCAAGGGCACTGTTGAGCTCTGGCCCAGGATGGTGCAGCCTGTGGGGTGTGGCGTGCTGCTGCTCCCATGCCCCCTAGCTCTTGCTCTGCACACTGCCTGCTCAAGACACCCACCCAGGCCTCTCTTGTTGTTCAGTTGCTGAGTCGTGTTTGACTTTGTGACCGTATGGACTGCAGCATGCCAGGTTTCCCTGTCTATCACCATTTTCCTGGAGTTTGCTCAAACTCAGGTCCACTGAGTCAATGATGCCATGCATCATCGCCCCCTTCTCCTCCTGCCTGCAAGTTTTCCCAGTGTTGTGGTCTTTTCCAACCAGTCAGCTCTTCGCATCAGGTGGCCAAAGTATTGGAGCTCTGGTCAAGTATTATTCTATTTTTTTTGGCCATGCCACACAGCATACTGGATCTTAGTTCCCCAACCAGGTGGAAGTTCGGAGTCCTAACCACTGGACTGCCAGTGAATTTCTCTTAAATATTATTCTCAATGTCTCCATGAAGGTATTTTGGGATGTGATTAGCCATTAAATCTGTGAACTTAACATGGATGGGCCTCACCCAATCATTTGAAGCCACGGTGAGAGCAAAGACTGACCTCCCCTGAGCAAGAAGGAATTCAGCCAGCAGCTGGCCTTTGGGACCTGGACTGGAGCTCTTCCATGGGTCTCAGCTGCCAGCCCACCCCGCAGGATTTATATTTGCACCTTCACAGCTGTGCGAGCCAATTCCTTTAAATAAGTCTCTCTCTATACATACACATCCTGTTGGTTCTGTCTCTCTGGAAAATACTGACCAGTGCACCTCCCAACAGACCATGGGCAACCGGGAAACTAGGGAGCCGTTACAGGCCGGGAGAGTGTGCTCGGCAGTCAACGAAGGTCTGAAGAGAGCAAAGAGACAGACAGATGCCCGGGGAGCATCAGATGTGGGAGCCCTGTCGGGGGTGTGGCCAGCTTGCAGTTTATTGTATGAAGCTATTGGAATCACAGAAATGTGAGACACTATTTATAAATATTTATAAATCTGTATCTGTTGTTGTTCAGCTGGTAAGTTGTGTCCAACTGTTTACGACCCCGCGGTCTGCAGCATGCCAGGACTCCCTGTCCTTCACCATCTCCTGGGAAAGTAGGGAGCTGTTCCAGGCTGGGAGAGTGTGCTCGGCACACTTTGGAGTGTGCTCAAACTCAGGTCCACCGAGCCAATGGCTGCATCCAGCCGTCTCATCCTCTGTGTCCCTTCTCCTCCTGCCCTCAATCATTCCCAGCATCAGGGTCTTTTCCAATGAGTCGCCTCTTCGCATCAGGTGGCCAAAGTATCAGAGCTTCAGCTTCAGCATCAGTCCTTCCAATGAATATTCAGAGTTGATTTCCTTTAGGATTGACTTGATGCCCCGCCTGTTGTTTTTTTAAATCTACACTATAAATCTGTGGATATACATATGCATCTATATTCAGAAATTATTTACTTGTTTGGCTGCATTGGGTCTTGGCTGCGGCATGTGGGATCTCTGTCGCGGCGCACGGACTCTCTGTTGAGCTCTGTTGGTTCAGTAGTTGCAGCATGCGGGCTTTTTGCTCCCAGGCATGTGGGATATTAATTCCCCCACCAGCGATCAAACCTGTGTCCCCTGCATTGCAAGGTGGATTCTTAACCACTGAAGCACCAGGGGAGTCTCTCTAAATGTATATATTTAAAATTAGGAGTCTTTCTGTCAATCTTCAGACATGGACAAGATTCAAAGTCTTTAGCTATGAGGCACCTTCTTTCAGGGGCTTTCATCTCAGCACCACTTCACGCTGGGGGTGATGGTCTTGAGGCTGTCACAGCTGTGCCTGACCGGGCAGGAGCAGAGCCCACGTGGATTCTCCCGAAGGCAGAAAAGGACAAGATGGTCCCTTGGAGGAGAGGGGAGGGCTCCAGGTGCTGCTGAATCCAAAGCCATTTGGCTGCCCATGGGAGCAAGTTCTAGAGAGGAAAGTTCTGAAAGATAAGAGATTCATTTCAGAGCCGTACAGGGGCCCGAGGACATCTGCCTCTTTCCCTAGAGCACAGAAGAGGGAACTGTCCCCAGACAGCTCGCCCCTGGCAGCTGAGCAAACTGAGACGGCCTGGCTGGCGCTGGTCTGCTCTTTTCATTAAAGGGCTGGGCTCACTGGAGTAGTAAGTGGCAACCTGCTCCAGTATTCTTGCCTGGAGAATCCCATGGACAGAGGAGCCTGGCGGCTTACAGTCCATGGGGTCACCTGGAGGCCTACAGTCCACGAGGGCCTGACACCACTGAGCGCGCATGCACCCTGAACCTGGACTCACTCCCACTTCCCACCTCCCTGCTCTCTGGACACCATGACCTCTTTACTGTGTTCTGAAGACAGGTGGCAGCTAGGACCAGTGTACCCAAAACAAATCTGCCTTCAGCTTGGATGAAAAGGAGGAATGCAGAGAAGGGAAGGGAAGGTGGACCGTGATGATGAACTCTGAATTTCTGTGCAAATTCCACCATCAGCTAGTGATCTACGAGTCAGGGGCTCCTAGCATGCTCCAAATAGAAGCTGGGTAAACACTGCCACTTTTTGTTTGCCTTGAGAGTTAGCTGTCCGCAAGCATGTTAGGAAACCGTGGCAAAGAGCATTCCAAACACATGTGGTGCCTTTGAGTTTATTTATTTGTCTCAATTTATTCCAGCCATGTTTGAGCATGGCGTGATTATGCATCTCACACTGGCTGAAGATCACGGCCTGTGCGGTGGGTAGGGCAGGAGGAGGGGAAAGGGTTTCCTAGCTTCATCTAATTTAAAGCACCTTTGGCTGAGTGGTGCAGTGAAGAGGATATGGCTAAAACAAATAAAAGTCAGACAGGATCAAAGTGCAGGCACAAATCTATTCCTTCTGGAAGCAGCTCCTCTCTCCCCCTGGCCCTCTCTCTCATGTCCCTCTCCTCTTTCTCCCTGGCCCTGTTTTTTTCCCTTATTCGAGCTGCAGTGATTCTTTTGCGGCAGAGCTCCAGAACGACCTCCTCTCCTCCAAGCGCAACCGCGGCTTCATCTCTGATTGATGGGCGAAATCACGGGCACCTCGGGCTGCTGATGGCGCGGTGGACGCGTGAGGCAGGGCAGCCATCAGCGCTCCTTCCGAGCAGCTGGGAGACAGACTCGTTGGGAGACGCTGGCTTGAAGCACGGAGCCCGGGCGTCGGTGAGCCGAGCACACGCCCTCCGGCCCCCGCTCCCCAGCGCGCCTGCGCGGCTGCTGCGTCCGGTCTCGCGGGCAGCGCGCTCCGCGTGGAGCCGGTACGGCCGTCCCGCTCGCCACGTGACCAGGCCGGGGGCTCAGCGCCGCACGTCCGGTCTGGAGACCCGGGGGTGCTCAGATTCGCTGGTTCTGACGACAACTCCGAGGGTAGCAACACAGGGGGTACCTTAGCCCCACCCGCACAAATCCCACATGGCACACGCACACACACCACATACACACAAACCACGCACGTATACACCCCACACGCACATCACAAACCACACATACAGAACATGCATGGTGCACACACGTGTTCACACACAGACCACACACGGCGCAGGACTTTCCCTAACCTGACTGTGGGTTATTCTCCCTGCACCGCAGCCACACCATCACTCACAATCTGAAAGAGACTCTCTCCAGGTCCCACGGACCTCACCCCAGCGCAGGGTCTGGCTGGTCACATGGCCAGCCCCTGATCAATCACTGCACATGGGAAGAAGGCACTCCACTTGTTGACCCTAGCAATCAGACCCCCAGCCCAGACTTGAGATAAGGTGGTCTCTGATAGTGCCAATAAAACCCTGTGTGTGTGTTTGTGTGTATATGTGTGGTATATATGTCTGTGTATATGGAGTCTGTAAGTGTGTATTGTGTGTATGTATTGGTGTGCGTGTGTGTGGTGTGTGTGTATGTTTATGGTATGGATGTATGGTATATGTGTATGTGCGATATATGTGTGTTATGTCTGCATATGTGTGTGTGTGTGTATGGTGTGTGCATGTGTGGTATATATGTGTGTATGGGGTGTGTGTGTATGTGTGGTATATGTGTGTGTGTGTGTGGTGCTCTGTGTGTGGTATATATGTGTGTGTGTGTTATGTCTGTGTGTGTCTTTGTGTATGGTGTGTGTATGTGTGGTATAAGTGTGTGTGTGGGGTGCTCTGTGTGTGCGTGTGGTAATATGTGTGTGTGTGTTATGTCTGTGTGTGTGTCTGTGAATGGTATGTGTATGTGTGGTATGTGTGTGTGTGTGTTTATGGTGTGTGTGTCTGTGTGTATGGTGTATGTATGTGTGGTATATGTGTGTGTGTGGTGTGTATGTGTGGTATGTGTGTGTGTGTGTGTATGGTGTATGTATGTGTGGTATATATGTGTATGTGTGTGTGGGGTATATATGTGTGTGTTTATTATATGTGTGGTATGTCTCTGTGTGTCTATGGCGTGTGTGTGTTTATTGTGTGTGTATGTGTGGTATATGTGTGTGTGTATGGTGTGTGTATGTGTGGTATATATGTGTATGTGTGTGTGGGGTATATATGTGTGTGTTTATTGTATGTGTGGTATGACTCTGTGTGTCTATGGTGTGTGTGTGTTTATTGTGTGTGTATGTGTGGTATGTCTGTGTGTGTGTATATGGTGTGTGCATGTGTGGTATATGTGTGTGTGTGTGTGTCTGTGTGTATGGTGTATGTGTGTGTGTTATATGTGTGTGTGTGTATGTGTGGTATGTCTGTGTGTGTGTGTGGTGTGTGTGTTATGTCTGTGTGTATGTGTGGTATGTGTGTGTTTATGGTGTGTATGTGTGGTATATATGTGTGTGTATGGTGTGTGTGTGGTGTGTGTGTGTTTATGGTGTGTGTATATGTGGAATATATGTGTGTATGGGGTGTGTGTGTGTGTGTGTGTATGTGTGTGTGTGTGTTTATGGTGTGTGTATATGTGGAATATATGTGTGTATGGGGTGTATGTGTGTGTATGGTATATGTATGTGTGGTATATATATGTGTGTGTGTATTATGTGTGTGTGTATTGTGTGTGTGTGTGGTATATGTGTGTGTGTTATGTCTGTGTGTATGGTGTGTGTGTGTGTGTGTGTGTGTGTTTATGGTGTGTGTATATGTGGAATATATGTGTGTATGGGGGGTGTGTGTGTGTGTGTGTATGTGTGTGTGTGTTTATGGTGTGTGTATATGTGGAATATATGTGTGTATGGGGTGTATGTGTGTGTATGGTATATGTATGTGTGGTATATATATGTGTGTGTGTATTATGTGTGTGTGTATTGTGTGTGTGTGTGGTATATGTGTGTGTGTTATGTCTGTGTGTATGGTGTGTGTGTGTGTGTGTGTGTTTATGGTGTGTGTATATGTGGAATATATGTGTGTATGGGGTGTGTGTGTGTGTGTGTCTGTGTGTATGGTGTATGTGTGTGTGTTATATGTGTGTGTGTGTATGTGTGGTATGTCTGTGTGTGTGTGTGGTGTGTGTGTTATGTCTGTGTGTATGTGTGGTATGTGTGTGTTTATGGTGTGTATGTGTGGTATATATGTGTGTGTATGGTGTGTGTGTGGTGTGTGTGTGTTTATGGTGTGTGTATATGTGGAATATATGTGTGTATGGGGTGTGTGTGTGTGTGTGTGTATGTGTGTGTATATGTGGAATATATGTGTGTATGGGGTGTATGTGTGTGTATGGTATATGTATGTGTGGTATATATATGTGTGTGTGTATTATGTGTGTGTGTATTGTGTGTGTGTGTGGTATATGTGTGTGTGTTATGTCTGTGTGTATGGTGTGTGTGTGTGTGTGTGTGTTTATGGTGTGTGTATATGTGGAATATATGTGTGTATGGGGTGTATGTGTGTGTATGGTATATGTATGTGTGGTATATATATGTGTGTGTGTATTATGTGTGTGTGTATTGTGTGTGTGTGTGGTATATGTGTGTGTGTTATGTCTGTGTGTATGGTGTGTGTGTGTGTGTGTGTGTTTATGGTGTGTGTATATGTGGAATATATGTGCGTATGGGGTGTGTGTGTGTATGGTATATGTATGTGTGGTATATATATGTGTGTGTGTATTATGTGTGTGTGTATTGTGTGTGTGTGTGGTATATGTGTGTGTGTTATGTCTGTGTGTATGGTGTGTGTGTGTGTGTGTGTGTGTTTATGGTGTGTGTATATGTGGAATATATGTGCGTATGGGGTGTGTGTGTGTATGGTATATGTATGTGTGGTATATATATGTGTGTGTGTATTATGTGTGTGTGTATTGTGTGTGTGTGTGGTATATGTGTGTGTGTTATGTCTGTGTGTATGGTGTGTGTGTGTGTGTGTTTATGGTGTGTGTATATGTGGAATATATGTGCGTATGGGGTGTGTGTGTGTATGGTATATGGATGTGTGGTATGTATGTGTGTGTGTGTGTGGGGGGTGCTCTGTGTGTGGTATATGGTGCGTGCTGTGTGTTTCTCTAGTTTACGGAGGGGCTTTGGGTGGAGGCCGGCACTGGCCGGGTGTCTGGAGGGTTTCTTTCCCGCGGTGCTGTCTGGTGGGTGGGCGCGGAGCGCTGCCTCAGGAGATGTCGGGGTGGTGTCTGATGAAAGGGATTGGGGCCAATGTGTGGGGCAGCAGCTTCTCTTGTCACGCTCATGTGCATTTTTGAATCCCCAAGACAGGGAGATTTATGAGTGTTTCCCACACTTACTGGTCCAAGAAGATCTCTCTTTCCGCTGGAGCGGTAGAAAGGAAGATGAAGCTTTAGGATAAATATTAATAATTTAAACTGGAAGACGTTTCAGGAAGCCCTGTCGTCTTCCAGAGGGAAATGAACGATGTGCCCTGGCATTTTAAGGCAGATTCCCTGGCCAGCACCCAGTCAGCTCCACCCACCAGCGCTGGACCCGTGTGTGAACTCTGCACCATCGTGGCTTGGCTGGTGCTGTCCCTCTGCCTGGAATGCCCGTATCCCCAAGCCCACTGACTATTCTTCTGGGCAGCTCTGGCCTTTGAAGCTGGGCTGACCTTACCTACCTGCTCACACCGCAGGGGAGGCACACCTCATGCACCAGGGTGATCCCAGCATGCTCAAGCTTCACTGTATACAAAGCATCCCCACAACCACCATCACCGCCGTGTACAGAGCGTCCCGCACAAGCTCCGTCAGCACAGTGCAGAGGGCGCTTTGCACAGGTGCGGGTCCAAGGCGATTGTTCACTTGTCTGCCTCCGCTGGGCTGTGAGATGCCCAGATAAACCTTTGTTCCACACAGTATCTGCAAGAGCACCTTGTGCTGGGCTCAGGCATGTCCAGCTCTTTGCGCCTCCATGGGCTGTAGTCAGCCAAGCTCGTCTGTCCATGGGATTCTCCAGGCAAGAATGCTGGAGGGTTGCCATTTCCTGCTCCAGGGGATCTTCCCAACTCAGGGATCAAACCTGTGTCTCCTGCGTTGGCAGGCCGGTTCTTTACCACTGAGGCACTTGGGAAGCTCCTCAATGCTGGTGAATGAAGAGATGATTGAATGACACCCTTATAAGTGTTTCTTAGGGTGTTCAGTCAGGAACCTCTTATCAGTTTCTGCAAGTTTAGAATGGCTGAGTTTACCAGGCCTCAGATAGCTAGAACCGAGAAATACTAGTCCCAGTCACTGGAAAGTAGGCGTTCCAATTGCTAAATCTTCAGAAAAAATACTGACTTTATGACACCCACTGATGACAGTTTGAACTGTGGTGCTGGAGAAGACTCTTGAGAATCGCTTGGACTGCAAGGAGATCCAGCCAGTCCATTCTAAAGGAGATCAGTCCTGGGTGTTCATTGGAGGGACTGATGCTGAAGCTGAAACTCCAACACTTTGGCCACCTCATGCGATGAGTTGACTCACTGGAAAAGACTCTGATGCTGGGAAAGGTTGGGGGCGGGAGGAGAAGGGGACGACGGAGAATGAGATGGCTGGATGGCATCACCGACTCGATGGACATGAGTTTGAGTGAACTCCAGGAGTTGGTGATGGACAGGGAGGCCTGGTGTGCTGTGATTCATGGGGTCGCAAAGAGTCGGACACGACTGAGCAACTGAACTGAACTGAACTGATGACAGTTGCTTTCTATCTCTGCTATGGAAATTGTTATCGTTGGTTCATGACCTCTTGACTTTCCAGGTGGCTCAGTAGTAAAGAATCTGCTTGCCAACGCAGGAGACACTGGTTCGATCCCTGGGTCAAGAAGATCTCCTGGAGGACGAGATGGCAACCCACTCCAATATTTTTGCTTGGAAAATCCTATGGAAAAAGGAGCCTGGCAGACCACAGTCCCTGTGTCTGAAGAGTCCAACGTGACTGAGCAACTGAGCATGCATGCACCCACGTATGACCTCTTACAGACAATGAACTCTTAGGCTGTCAGTGATTTCTCCTGCTCATCATTGCTTCTAACATATCCAGTCTCAGTGGTTGCAGTGGACAGAGTAATCCACGGTTTGGTGAGATCAGCTGTTGGCCTTACTCTGATTGGCGTGGGACCTGAAAATTTTCTGAAGTCCTTGTTGCTTTGGCAAAGCAGTGTCGCATGAGGTGTGTCTGATTTGATGTGGGATCTGTGCAAAAATATTCCAGAACACAAAGAGGGATAGAACATCAGGCAACAAATAAAGAACATTAAAAAAAAACTAATTTATTTATTTGACTGCATCGATCTTAGTTGTAGCACCGGGGTCTTCTTTGCAGTGCACGGGCTTCTCTGGCTGCAGCTCGTGGCCTTGGCTGCCCCAGGGCTTGTGGGGTCTTAGTTCTACAACCAGGGCTCGAGCCCACATGCCCTGCACTGGAAGGCAGATTCTTAATCCCTGGACCGCCAGGGAAGTCCAGAGGACGTGGTTTTTAAAGCTCATCTGGAAAATGAAAATAAAAATTTGGAGAGAGTTTCAGTGCCTTGCACCCATGAGACAAATAAAGAAAATAGGGACTTTTAAGAGATGAGATGAAAAGATGCTTGAGAGCTGATAAATAAAGAATGATAAAGAAACCAGTAGGCACTTGCAGAATTTAAGTTATTATTAGAGCAGTGAGGACTGAAATTACTACTCTAAACAAAATAACCAGTGGGAATACAAAACACAAACAGAAACAAAAAAGCACTGAAATTAAAGAATCAAGAGCTGCTGGGCCAGCAATGATGCAACATGAGGAGAATTTGTTGTGTGAAAGGAGCCCAGACCAAAAGGAATAGGAATAGTGTTTTGAAGCTGTAATTGAAGAACATTTTCTGTGACTAAAGAAGACACAAATCTGCACTTTAACAAATCTCACGGTGTCCAAGGGAACATGATTAATTCCACCTGCTGCTGGGTGCCCTGCCTGTCCAGGACAAGGAGCAGAGTCTCAGGATCCAGAAATAACACGAGAGTCGCTTAGAAAGAGAACTGGCAGGCTGGCCTCAGAGGTCTCTCAGGGTCGGGTGACAAAAGATAGTAGATCTATATCCCCAGGTGTTGAGGGGAAGCTTCTGTGGAACCAAGATTACCCCCCAGCCGAGCCCCAGCTTTAGTATTGGCAGCAGAAGGCATCAACTCTTGCAGGCGGACTCGTGTCCCGGGCGCCTGCTGTCTCACCACCGTTCACTGCTGCTACCAGGACGTAATGGCCTGCTCTCACCAGCCAGAAGATGACGCAGGTTGACCCACCGAAAATGTGGATCAGAGAAGGAAAGGCAGGCGCTGAACACAGGCTCCATTTGCATGCCTCAGTGTGTGTGATCAGTCACTTCAGTCACATCTGACTCTTTCCGACCCGTGGCCTGCAGCCCGCCAGACTCCTCTGTCCATGGGATTCTCCAGGCAAGAACACTGGGGTGGGTTGCCATGCCCTCCTCCAGGGGATCTTCCTGACCCAGGGATCGAACTAGCGTCTCTTATGTCTCCTGTACTGGCAGGTGGGTCCTTTGTCACTGGCGCCACCTGGGAAGCAAGCATCACATTAGGTCTGAATAATGGCAGTAAGTGTGCTTACATATCAGAACAAAAACGTTGCCCGGACTCCTAATCTAATCAGGTCAGACCAACTTTTTGTGAAATTTAAAACAATCATCTAATGGAGAAAAGAGAGAAATCAAATCATCAGTAACAAACAGTTAGAAAAGAATGGAAGAGAAAAATTTGTGTGCTAGATTTTACCGGTTGTAGCGCTGCTGCAGTCCTTGGGGCTGCAAAGAGTCAGGCACGACTGAGCAACTGAACCATGCCAGCACATGGCCACGATTCCCAGGACGTCCTGACAGCCACCCGCAATGGCCCTACACTGGGCAGGACAGTCAGCATCTGACCCCAGGTCCCACGTCGGGAGGGTCCCGGGAGCTGGTTGGCCCTTGGCTCTTCTCCAAGGCCCCCAAGCAGGAGTCAAGCACGGGCCACGCTTTCTTCTTTTCCCATCGCTCTTCCTCCTTTTTAAAAAGAGGCGGGGGGAGGAGCCCAGGGGAGAAAGGGAGATGTGGACCTCCAAGTGTCCTGGTGGGAAAGACCTGGTGTGGACCGCCTGTGCCGCCTGTGCCCGGCACACCCGGGGCCCTCTGTCGCCCCCGCGGCAGTGCCGGGAGAGAGCACCTCTGGGCTCGGGCCACTTCTGGTGCGCTTGGGGGCAGGGAGGCCATGTGACGTGTCCCCACTCTGTGGTGCTCGGCAGCTCTGGCGGGGCTGTGGTCTGTGTCCCTGGACGGCCTCCCCGCTGCACCACACTCTACTACACTGTGCTAAATTGTACTCCTGAAGGGTAACGCAGCTCCGGATGTTCACAGAGTGGGAGGGAGTCCTGGGACATCGGCCGCCCTGACTCACACGCCGGCTTCCTAAAGCTGCTCTTTGGGGCAGGGTGCGGATGGTGGGCGGCAGAATGGGGGCAGGAGAAGACCCCAAATAAGTTGTGTTTAACAACAGAGTCTGGGATGTTCTGGTTAACTGCTGCTCTGTGAGCAGCTGCGGGGCAAGAGATCCCCCACCTTGTGGGGAGACAAGACCCTTGCACTGCCCCCCCGCCTGACTGCAGAGTTGTCCTCTGTAGACCTGCGGCTCTGAGTCAGGAGGGCGTTCTGTCTGGGGCCAGGGGTGGCCCTCGGGCACAGGGATCCTGGGAGGGGAGGTGGGTCATCAGCTTGTCCTGGCATGTCCTGGAACTTTATCGGTTTTAAAACTGGAAGTCTCGCATTTTGGGGACCCCCAGGCCCCGGTTGTGGGGTGAGTTGGTCACCCTGGAGCTGGTGAGGGGGTGACAGAGGACTGGCTCCCCCAGGGATGTGTGTGGGGAGGGGTCTGGGCTTCCAGAAAGGGAAGGACAGGCTGAAGGGTGGGTTACCGGGGCCTCTTGCTTGAACTTAACTCATTCGACTCCCAGTGAGTGAGGTTCAGAACTGCCCTGTTGAGCTTTGTGCAGACCCGACACTTTAAATGCAACTCATATGCAAAGTTACATTGTTAAGGTAACCCTTTCTCGAATTGCTAACCGTGCCCAGCTTTGTTCGGCCTGTCTGCGGGAGGGTGTGGGCTCTGGGGTGGGTGCAGGTGTTGGGCACATGCCCAGCTCCGGCCTCCTTCTCCGTGAGAACAGGGGGTGGGTTTGCCTCTCTGTACCTCGGTTTCCTCCTGTGCAGAGCGGGGCTGGGTTCTGCCCTCAAAGGAACGTCCACACCAGCCCTTTCTGACAGTCGCCGAGGCCCCCTCTCCAGCTCCCGTGGGGTCACTGGACCCACACATGCTGGCTCCGGTCTGCGGCCGGGCCTGGCACAGGGCAGCCTGGGAGCCAGTCTGGCCTCTGTCCCGCCTGCCTCTCTTCTCTGTCCAAGCTGCTCCTGCAACACCTTGTCCGGGAACTGGCGGAACTGGCCGCCTTCTTGCCACTTGTCCTGGCCGGCCTTGGGCCCTTGTCGGTCCCCTCACAGAGAGAGACCCTATCTGGGGCCCTCATTCTCCCAGGGGCGGGGGTCCTGCCCACCAGGACACCCTGGGCGCTGGTCCTGCTCCGGCCAGTCAGCAAGCCTTCCTCCCCTCTCCCATGACCTCTGGGGGAATCGTCCCATCTCCAGGTGAGCCGAGCAGGCTGTTCTCAGGAGCTATTAACCGCAGAGAGAAAAAAAAGCAATGTTGAGGCTGGCGGAAACAAGGTGAAATTAATTTAGGGTTTAGCTGTGCTTTTAGAGATTATCTCGAGTGTTTTTCTTGTCTGTTTTTCAAATTAAGTCTTGGAGGTATTAAAATAATCTCCAGTGTTATCCAGGGGTGAGGACCAGGCCTGCTTTCTCAGCCACGTGGTGGCCTCGCGGACACCCCGCAGTGCCCCACGAGAAGGGCTCTGAGGCTCGGTTCTGGCTGCGACGGGAGGACTCAGCACCCAGCCTCACCCCCGGGCGCCCTGCTGCTGGGAACTAACCAGCATCGCGGGCCCCACCGGTCACAGAGGGCCGCGTGGAGCACATGCCTGCTGGCGCTTAAATCCATTATGCTGAGTGCTTTGGGCTTTATGTGCTGTGGGACTCACAGTCCGGCAAAAAAAAGAAAAAAACCCTTTTAATAACTCATTATTAAAACCATTTGCCTTTCGTCTGTTTGCGAGTATGAGTCCTGAAATATCTCCTGGCTGATTGTGCAGGATCGTGATACTCAGCAGAGCTCGCCCCTCCCAGGCCTACCGCCTGTCATAAAGCTGCCCGGTGGCTCGCCCCACCTCCGCTGCTCAGGGCCCGGCTGTGGGGGGCGAGCCTGGAGGGTCTGGGGCCTTGGAGTGTGACAGGAAGAGGCAGGGAGGGTGCCTGGAAGGCCCGGGTGCTTCTCGTGAAGGTGGAGGGCCTGCAGAGTAGGGGGCGAGGGCCGAGTCGAGGGGGCCGCTGCACCCTGGCCCCTTCGTCCTGTCCTGTGACCGTGCAGGGTCCCCGAGTCCTCCTGGGGTCAGAGAGACGGCGCGTCTCTACGAGGCATCTCGATGGCCTCCGGGGTGGGCTTGTGCCCCTGAGACGATAGATGCCACCTTCCAAGACCTTTGCGCTCCTGAGGCCGCCCCGCATCCTGGCAGGGAAATAGGTATTGTCAGGCCTTGGGGACACGGTATGTGGGCCCAGGGCAGAGTGAAAGCGTGGGCCCTGTGTTCAGAATGTCTTTTGGCCCCTGACAGGGACAACAGGCCAGGGCCCAAGCACGGCCTGGTCCCTCTGATGTTGTTTTCAGTGTGTGTGTGTGTGTCTGCGTGCTCAGTCGTGTCCGATTCTGCGACCCCAGGGACTGTAGCCCGTTGGGCTCCTCTGTCCATGGAATTCTCGGGCAAGAACACAGGAGTGGGGTGCCAGGACCTCCTCCAGGGGATCTTCCCTACCCAGGGATCCAGCCTGGGTCTCCTGCCTTGCAGGCAGATCCTTTACCATCTGAGCCACCAGGGAAGTGTTGGTATCAGAGGGAGGCCTGGAGCCCAAGCATCTGACTGTGGAGTAGACCCTGGGGTCTCCGCCTGCCCCCTGCCATGAGGCGGTTGGGTGCTCTTGGGGAACTTGGGGGCCTGAGCACCTGTCACCCACAGGAGACACCAGCACCCTCCCCCCGCCCACCCTTCCCCTCCCACCCGCGGCGGGTCCTGGGAGGTGTCACCTGGTGGGCACAGAGGGCGCTGCTCTAATGCAGCATTCAGCCGCTGCTGATTGTCTGCCTTCTCTGCGCCAGACCCTGGGGGCGCTGGGGACGTGGCACTTCACAGGGAGTGGGGAGGATGGATGTGGTCCCTCCGCCAAGGAGCTCTGGTCTCTGAGGGGGACAGACTCACTGAAGGGCTTACGGAATCCTCTGCTCATGGTCATGACAGTCGCTGGGATGGGGACCAGGGACAGAGGACAAGAGATGGTGCTCCCTGGAGTCTGGCTGAGGGAGGCAGGGCATCCCAGGGGAGGGAAGCTGAGCCTGGGGCGCTTGAGGGACCCGGGGACCAAGAGCCCGCTGCAGGCCAGGAGGTGACGGAAGGCCAGAGCGCTGGGGGTGGGGGCTCGGGGCGTGAGGCACGAGGCTGTACTGGCCAGCCATGTGTATTCCAGTTTTCCTTATTCTTAATTGTTTTCGCATCTAGTCGGTGCAGTGATGTTTCTCTGCTGCTCTAAGCTGCATTTCCCTGACTTCTAAAGATTGCAGTTTTTCAGATGTGTGCTGGGCATTTATGTGTTCAGATTCACTTAGTTTGCCCATTTGAATCTCTTGCCCACTTTTCTGTTGGGTATTTGGGTCTTTCTTGTGAGTTCTCCTCACTGTATGTTTTGGGCATTTACCCTTTACAGGTCATCTCTGTTAAAATATGTATTTCCTACATTTCTTCTTTTCTAATTTTTGTGGTGTCTTTTGCCGTGTAAATTTTTAAAAAAGCAAAATTAAAGTGCACGTGGATACAGAAAAGTCTACACATTATAAGCGTTTAGGTTGGTGAATTTTGACAGAGTGGACAGGCCTCTGTAATTACACCAAATCAGGGTCAGAGTGACACAGAATATCACGCGTCCCGTCACCGCGTCCAGAGAGTGACCCCCAGAAGTAAGATCTGCCCCCATTTCTGGCCTCACAGCTCAGTTCTGCCTGATTTTGAGCTTTCAATACCTGTACCCGTACAGTCTGTGCTCTTTTCTGATTATGAAAATAACACAGTCATTTAAAAAATTCAGAAAATGTAGTGAACTATAAAGAAGAAAACGTTGGTTAATATGGTTTAACAGACTTCTAATATATATTTTTGGCCATTTCTATATTTTTCTTCTGTGAATTGCCTGTGAGGTCTCTGCCTCTTTTTTTTTCCTGTTGGAATTTTGCCTTTTGAAAAATAGCTGTGGTAAAGCACCCTTTTCAGAGTATGATATTAGCTCATTATCATCTTTGTCACCCATATTTTTTTCTTGATTTGTCATTTGCTTAAGTTTATCATTTGAGGTAAATGATAAAATTAGCTCTGTATAGTCAATGCTATGGTTTTTCCAATAGTCATGTATGGATGTGAGAGTTGGACTATAAAGAAAGCTGAGCACCGAAGAATTGATGCTTTTGAACTGTGGTGCCGGAGAAGACTCTTGAGAGTCCCTTGGACTGCAAGGAGTTCCAACCAGTCCATTGTAAAGGAAATCAGTCCTGAATATTCATTGGAAGGACTGATGCTGAAGCTGAAGCTCCTGATGTGAAGAACTGAGTCACTGGAAAAGACCCCGATGCTTGGAAAGATTGAGGGCAGGAGAAGGGGATGACGGAGGATAAGATGGTTGGATGGCATTACTGACTCAATGGACATGAGTTTAAGCAAGGTCCGGGAGCTGGTGGTGGACAGGGAGGCCTGGTGTGCTGCGGTCTATGGGTTGCAGAGTCGGACACAACTGAGCGACCGCAGAACAAAGATCCTTTTCCAGTTTAAGTAACTTTTCCCTTTGCTAATTGTTTTTATACTTGGTAAGATCTTATTTAACTTACCAGTGAAGTCAGTGAAATACTCAACTGTATTTTCTGTAAAAATTGTCACAGTTTCTTTTTGTGCTTAGCTTTCCCTTTTATTTGGAATTTATTTGGAGATACGGTTTGGAGTGAGGTTCAAACTTACTTAATCCCTGTGGAGTCAAGCTTTCAGACACCATTAGTCCCATCCTCTCTCTAGCCATCTCTAATGCTTCTTTGATGTCATATTAAGTTTTACTAGTAGTGTCTTTGAGGTGTATCTCATACCCACAGTCAGCCATTAATCTTTGCGCCGTTAAATCGTTTTTACTGGTGTAACTTTCTCATGTGTTTTAATATCCCAGACACAAGTGACCCTCACTGTCTCTCTTTTCCAAAAGTCTTAGTTATTTTTGTTGGTTTATTCTGTCAGATCATCTCTGGCATTATTTAGCTGAATTTTTGGAATGGCATGAAGCTCATGAAAATTTGGGAAGATCCAACTTGCTTGCAGTCTGGTTTGTCAGAAGCACAGTGTATCTCCCCATCGTTTCTTCTCCTCCTTCCCCTTTTCCTCAGATTTCCACAATTGTTTACTGCCGTGTCTTTTCCTCTGGAGACCTGTCGGCACTCTGGGGTCAAAGGCAAGATCATCTGAAATGTTTTTAACCGCAGGAATGAACAGAGCACAGGACGCATTGCTGGGCTCACGCAAACCTCCCCTGAGGACACATGTACGTGAGTGTTGGGAGCGGGTGCCCTGAGCTGTCCCTCTGTCCCTCTAGGGAGGCTGGGCATTTCTGTCTGGGGAGGGAGGGAGTCCTTTGCTCCCTTGGGTCTCAGGAGGCAGTGTCCTGAGCCTCCAGGTTCTGGGAGCTGTGTGGGGCCCACCCAAGGCTGGGAGGAGGCCCTGGGCGCAGCTCAGCCAGAAGAGCCCCACAATAATTTATTCTACGAGTTAGGTTGCTGCATAAGATTTCATTTTGCAAATGATTCTTCTGCTTATAAATGCTTGAAGACTCATGCCTTTGTGCCAACGTCTCAACCTGTGACCCCAGATCCAGGAAGAGAGCTATGTGCAACCTGGGAATTCTCCTGGCAACCCCAGCTTCCACCACACGGGTGGTCCCGGGATCCCCTTTCACATAAAGCCTGTTTGAGAGGGACATGGGAGTGACGTGGGTGGAAGTGACCGTGAGGTGTCTCTTGCTTCTGGAACAGTCCAGGTGAGCGGCCTCCCAGGGCGGCTGTGGTAGACAGGTGGTCCGGGCTCCGAGAGGTCCCTCCCCCGCCGGCGCGGAGGTTGTGGAAGCGTCTTCGCCTCTCCAGAAGCAGCAGATGAAAAGACCCCTTTCTTGAGGGCTGCAGAGAGCCTGGGTTTCCTGGGGAGAGGGGCAAGTTCACGACCATCACTTGATCCCTTTTCCTTCCGCCAAAGGAATTTCCATTCTTTGCTGTTGGGGACAGAGTTCATTTCCGGCAACACATTCCCTGAGATGAGAGATGGGCAGGTCTGGGGGCCTTGGGTGGGTCTCGCTTTTGCAGGGAAAGCGGCCCTTTTCTCTCTCCTTCAGCCGCACTGATAGCAGTTGGCTGCCCCCTCTTATGAATCCTCCAGAGAAATGGAAATAGCAGCCCGGAGTCTTAAAACCACGTCCTTTGATCTGAATGTTCCAGGAAATAAAACACCTTTGCAGCTATGGAGTCCAGACAGGGGCGCAGGTTCAGGGAGTCCCTGAGTGGTGCTCCCACCCTCACGTGTCAGGACGGCAGCCCCAGCCCCGGCCGACATGGTGAGTCTCCTGGTGTGGCCAGGCTCTCCTCCCAGTGAGGGATTCCACGGGCAACACGGACCTTCGGGGCCCATGTCTCCTTCCTGTCCTAATCACTTATCACCGGGACCATTGCCCCAGCCTCGGATGTCTGCCCTACTGCAGCCTCTTCCTACTCAAATCCAACCTCCCTCACACCAGACACGTTGTCTGAAATCAGTGTGAAGTGTAGACCCAGCCAGAATCAGCTGCCTAAAGACAGCCAAGTGGGGGCTGCTCACCCAGGGTTGGTTCTCTGGGTACTGGAAGCCTGGCTGATTCTGATCAGGGCTCATCTAGCATCCTATTCTGGCTGCGTGAAGACAGAATTCTGTACCAGGTGTCCCCTGGCCCCAGGCATCTCTACTGGTCAGGGAGGAGGTACCTAGCACTGAAGAATTGATGCTTTCAAACTGTGGTGTTGGAGAAGACTCTTGAGAGTCCCTTGGACTGCAAGGAGATCAAACCAGTCCATCCTAAAGGAGATCAGTCCTGAATGTTCATTGGAAGGACTGATGTTGAAGCTGAAACTCCAATACTTTGACCACATGATGCGAAGAACTGACTCATTGGAAAAGACCTTGATGCTGGGAAAGACTGAAGGTGGGAGGAGAAGGGGACGACAGAGGATGAGATGGTTGGATGGCATCACCGACTTGATGGACAATAGTTTGAGCAAACTCTGGGAGTTGGTGATGGACAGGTGAGCCTGGCGTGCTGCGGTTCATGGGGTCGCAGAGAGTCGGACACGACTGAGCAAGTGAACAACAACCCAACTGGTCTTTGTGGCCTGTGTTCCCCCAGCTTCACATTAGAAGTCCTAAGTGCCAGGACCTCAGAAGGGCTGTACTTGGAGACAGGCTCCTTACACAGGTTGTCAAAGTGAGGTCACCAGGGTGGGCGTCCTTGTAAGAAGAGGAGATAAGGATGCAGACACACACAGAGGGAGATCAGCCATCTCCACTCCAAGGAGGGAGTCCTCGGAAGAAACCAAGTCTTGATCTCAGACTCCGGCCTCCAGAAGAATGAGGAAAAAACACATTTCTGTTGTTTAAGCTGCCTGGCCTGTGGGTCTTTGTTACAATGGCCAGCTCTGAGTAACCCACTGGCCAACTGGCCCTTGAGAGGTTCTTTAACTTTCCAAATTTGATGAAAGCATTTGTTGAGGTTTCCAGCCCATTCTGGGGGTGGAGTGTGTACAGCAGTTTCCATGGATTCTAGCACAAACTCCAGTCCGTGGGCCTCCCCCTGGCTCGCGTGGAGCTGTCTGAGCACCTCTAACAAACCGGCTCTGCGGGGCACACCATGGTGTTTGATTAGCTAGTGTGGGGGGCAGCCTGGACTTCGGGCTTTCTCCAGCCCCTGGTGACCCTGATGAACATTGGGGGCCATCTCGGGATGGGGGTGGAGGCACATGATGCTTGCTCCGTGTCAGCTCCCAGGACTCCCCATCAAGAACCCGCGGTCCCCGCAGGGGTGACCAGGACCTGTCTGCTGGCTGGACACTGTTCTCCATGGGCAGCCTGTGTCCAAGGCGCTCTGCGGGGGAATGGAAAACGCTCCTTGGCAGGAAGACTCTTCCCCGCAGCGGGAACAACGTTCTTACAGGCCACACACGCAAAGTTTAAAAAGTAACCACTTTATTGGGTGTCTCCAGCTGGTGAAAAATTCATTGAGCTCCACACTTAGGGCAGGCGCCTTCTCCATCTGTATAGTGAACTTTAATGAAAGGTTTCCAAAGGTAATTATTATTTTTCTATAACCAAACTTATTTTTGGAATCAGGGCTCCAAGGAACCTGATCACTGAGGTGTAACCTAATGTCTTCCAGATTGATCCCGGGACTTAAACGGTCGGTTCAGGGGTCCCACTGAATCTCCCCAGGCCAGGCCGAGACCAGCCCCAGCTGAGGACCATGGTCACGGCCAGCGTGGACAGGGACTGCAGGACTGGGGGTCGCTGTGGGTATGGACACCTGTCAGAGGGTGTCCACAGCCCCCCATCACACTCTGCCACGGACTCCCCACCGTGGACAGCTCTGGGGGTGGGGCGGGCCATGGGGGGACAGGTGGGGACACGGACCAGCCCCTCTGTGCTGCCCGCCTGGTGGGAAGACTTTGAGAGTCAGAGCTGAGCTGGGGGTGGTGGGTGCTTTAAACACGATGGGAAGTTCGAGTTTTCATTTAGACCAGACCAGGGAGGGGTCTGGATCAGATCGGGCTGGGGAGGAGGTGTTGGGTCTATTGCCTGCTTCCAGCTGCTCCTTCAGGACCCAGTGGCCCCCGCAACGCCACGCCGATTCGGCCAGGCCCCTGCCCACGGGATCCAGGAATCAGAGACTCCAGCTGACTGCTCAGCCCATGACACCCAGAGAGGCCTCCGGGGGTCCCCGCAGGCCCTCCGCTCAGCACCCCTGCTCCCTGAGACCCTGCTGTCTGCACCGAACCCTGGAGGGGCCTCCCTGGGGATGCGCTTGGCACCCTGTGTGAGCGGACAGACCCTCCAGAGAACCGAGGCAGTGCCTGCACGGCAGCTTCACCGACCGGTGGGCTCCGTCCTGGGGTCCCTTTCTGCCCCACTGCTCCCGGGCGTCCAGGCCTGGGCTGTCCTGCTGACGGCCGGGCGGGGACCCCGCTGACGGTCCGGTGAGGACGCCAATGATGTCCAGGGAGAACCCCGCTGACGGCCCTGTAGGACACCACTGACGGCCGGACAGGGACCCTGCTGACCTCCTAGCAAGGGCCCCGCTGATGGCCGGGTAGGGACCCCCGGGTGGGGACCCCACTGATGGCTGTGCGGGGGCCTCTGCCCTGGAAGCTCTGACTTCTGGGCCAGCGCTGCCTGGGGTGGGGCTCGGGTCCCCCTTCCCCACCAGGCCAGTGGTCCGAAGCCTGGTGCGTCCAGCGCGGGGCACCTCCTCCTGCCCTGGCTCTGCTCCCCGGCTCTCTCTCTCCTGCTGGGGGGTCACACTCCCAGACAAGCCAGCCGGGCGAGCGTGTCCCATCCACCCGCGGTGGTACTCTCTGCAGGACTTGGATAAAGTCAGTCTGTGTGCGATCCCCGGAGCCGGGCAGCCGGTCAGGGCCTGGAGGCTCCCTGGGCTGGGCTCCCTTCCGCCCACAGGCGCCACGGGTCCCGGGGTCCTGGGGTGGCTGATGCTGCAGTTGCATCCGTTCTGTTCCAGCCTCCAAGGCCCCTGCTGGGAGCCCTGCCTTCCGCCCCATCTCTCTCACAGGTGGGGAGGGGCTGCCAGGGGGTAAAGAACCACCTCCCGCCCTGCCCGGGTGTGGGCAGGTAGGAAGTGCCCGGATTCCCCACATGAGCTGCACATTTGGGCCTCCGGATTCTCTGTACCTTTCATCTTGATGAAGTTACTGACTAAACCAGCCCACGCTTCAGAGCAGGGTGGAAAGGAAACAGACTTCAGAGTCAGAAGAGCTGAAATGTAATCGCTGCTTCTCCGCTCGCCTGCTGGTCACCTGGTACTGTTGCTCGGCCTCTCTGAGCCTCTCTGCACTTCTAGGAGATCGCAGCACGTGTTGCCAGGCGGAAATTCGATCGTGCCCGGAGCACTGACCCCAGGCCCTGGCCATTCTCTGGGGAGGCATCTGCTCAGGAGTCCTGCTCAGCCAGGGCCAGGGGGTGAAGTGTGCGGACTGGGATGCTCTTGGGGTCTTTCAGGAAGAGAACAGCATGGGGGTCTTTTGTCTTCAATGGGTAATTTCCTCTGAACAGAAATGGCGTGTGAAGCCAAACAGAGGGAGACCTCCATTTCCAGAAGCGTGTTATTGCACTCAAGCCCTGGGAGGGCTGCCCCGTGGAGGGCCCCCCATGGAGCACCCTCCGCAGGGCCGGCCTTGCCCGGCTTCCCCACCAACCTTGACCTCGCCCACAGGGGAGGAAGGCGGTACAGTTGTAAGTCTTTCTTTTTGGAAAAACAAGAGTTATGGGGAACGACATTAATTTAAAAGCTTTTAAAGAGCCAGTTCACCTGTGAAAGTGCTCCCTTGGTGAGTGCCTTCCTGTGTGGAAAACAGCCCGGTCTTTAAAAGGATTTTAATTAATGTTGCTGAGAAACGTACCAGTGGCACTTAAGGCTGAAAGCTCAAGAGCCAAGGTGCCAGCCAAGAGTTTTATGACAGGCGGCGAGTTCTTCAAGGCAGTTGAAATAATATTCCCATGCACTCAGCCTCAGCACTAACCTCCGGTCACGGCCAAAAATAAGTGCGGGGAACCCTCGGCGGCCTAACCCCCAGCCCTCCAGACGACACAGTCTCTGCCCGGATGGAGCAGAAGTGTTTTCAGGCAAGCGGCTCCTCCTCGCTCATCGGGACGTGCCTTGCTGGGGCGCCTGTTCCTGCCCGGGCCCACCTGGACTGGTTCAGATCCGACCTGGATCCGACCCGTCATCCAGCTGGTGCCAGGAACTGGACCTGGAGGAGGGGTCGGAGGGCAAGGGGCACAGGTCCTGGAGGCCTGTGTGGACTGTGGCTTGAGCTGCAGATGGTGGAGCTGAGGCTGGGGGCCCGGGGCATCAGGGAAGGCTCTGGGGGCCTTGGCCGAGCCCGACGGCTGGTGGTCGTGCAGTGACGTAAGATGCAGTTCTGGCCATTCATCCTGGGACATGTGGCAGAGGCGGTGGGACCGAGGGGGCCTGGGGGTGCTCCTCTCTGCCCCGAACCAGGGGTGGGAGAGACAGCCTTTAAGTTCTGGCTGCAGCGTCCTAGGAGGTTTAGCCTCTGAACCAGCCACAAAAGTCCCCCTGCTTTCTTCACGGTGGGTCCTCGGGCCTGGTCTGGGCTGGGTTTGCTGAAGGCACTCCTACTTATTCAGGTTTTACTGTTTCCTGGAGAACTTTCCCCAGATGAGGTTACCTTCCTTATAAATTCTTACCAGCGCTTCCTGCTTCCCGAGGAGCAGCAGAGCTCAGTGAACAAAAGCCCAGAGCCTGGCCGTGCCACTTACTAGCTGGGTGACCTTGAGCAGGTTACTTTGCTTCTCTGCGCCTCAGTTGCTCTATCTTTAGGACAGAGACAAGAATAGGAACCCCCTTTATGGGGTTGCCGTAAGAAAGGAGTTAATATGAGCACAGCCCTTGAAACAGTGCCCAGAGTGTTGTAAGTGGGCACTACGTGAAGGCTTGCTGCGGAAGTCCTGCTATGGGCACTCTTTTGGAGAAAAGGCAAGTGTGGCAGCTCCCGCAGCCCCAGGCCCCGTCCCAGGATGCAGTGAGAAAGGGGTGCGTCAGTCAGGGACAGGCTCGCTCAAGTGTGGTAACAAGCACACCTCACACCTCAGGGGCTGAGACCACAGACACCTGTTTGCCCGTCCCTCCACCGGCCACTTGCTGAGGGCCCTGGGCTGTCGAGGGGTCACTGTCTGGATGCTCGTGGGTTAGGGTCCCACAGGAGGGAGAGAAGTGTGACCAGAACCCACTCAGTGGCTCCCCGATGCTCCCCGTCTGCCCTGGGCGTCCCCAGAGGACAGATACGTGAGTGCTGGTCCCCGGGGGCTGAGCACAGCATGGAGCCCTGACCGCTGATGGGGGGAGTGCATGCTTCCTGGTCCCACCAAACTCTGGGCCTGAGAAAGGCCTTTTGGCCCCTGAAATACATACCCTACGTATTTTTGGAAGTATTCGACTTGTCTCTCTTGGAAATTTCCCTCCTCCTTCTCCCCAAGACCCCAGGTCTTGCACAGTCTGGGTGGTGGGGTCATTTCCGGTGGGTAATCAATCCCTGAACCTCTCGGTTCTCTCCTGCCATGTGGCATCCCTGTTTAGGGCTGGTTGTCCAGGGTCCAACAGGCCCGCTGGCCACCCCGAGGCCTGCCGCTCCCCGGCCCAGCTCACAGGGCAGGTGAGCTCCACCTTGCTGAGGTGGACAGCTTCCCACCCGCTCCGTGCCCCACTCACGTTCCAAACCCACGTCCTGTCACCTCCCCAGGGCCTGGCTCTCACGGGGTGATGGGCGGCGTGGCCTGGGCCCCAGACCCCCTCTTGGTCCCTGCTCTTACCTGAAGATGCACACGTGAAGTGCTCAAGCAACACTCCCTGCCCTCCTCCCCTAATTTTTATTTTGAAGAATTTTAAACCTGCAGAAAATGAGAAAACAGAGAAATAATGGAGAAACAGTGAGATTTGCCAGTTGCTGGCATCTGGGGCAGATTGTTCTTGTTTTTGGCTGTGCTGGGTCTTTGCTGCTGTGCACGGGTTTCCTCTGCCTGTGGCGCGCGAGGGCCACTCCTGAGTTGCGGGGTGTGGGCTTCTCAGTGTGGTGGCTTCTCTTGTTGCCGAGAACAGCTCTCGAGTGCGCGGGCCTCATAGTTGTGGCTCCCAGGCTCTAGAGCATCGGCTCAGGTGTTGCTCTGCCGCATGTAGGATCTTCCTAGACTAGGGATCGAACCCATGTCCCCTGCATTAGCAGGCAGATTCTTTACCACTGAGCCACCAAGGAAGTCCAGATTTTGCCTTTTAATCTCAAAGCATGGAAGTCCCGATTCTGCTTTTTATCCTGGGCAACGGAGACCCCTTCCCATTGTCTTCAGGGTCACTGGCCTGGGTGTCTGAGGGCAGACCTCAGGCCTGGCTCACCCTGGGGTGCCGGTGGCTTTTGAGCAGGTCTCTGCTGGCTCCAGAGAGAGGAGAGGGTACACAGAGGAATTCTCCATCTCAGCGTCACAATGCATTTTCCTTAATTCCTTCTCCGGCCTTCTCTCCTTTCCCTCTCAGGGACACCCTCTGCTGTCTTTGCTCCAGGCTGTGGCCACTCACTTCCTTAGTAACCCGCTGGATCACAGCCTCACCACCCTTTCCTCCTCCTTTCCAGATTCCTAAGAAGACTCGACTCATAGGAAGAGACCCTGACGCTGGGAAAGACTGAAGGCAGGAGAACGGGAGGACAGAGGACAAGATGGTTGGATGGCATCACCGACCCAACGGACGTGAATCTGAGCAAACTCTGGGAGATGACAAAGGACAGGAAAAGCCTGGCGTGCTGCATCCATGGGGTCGGTCGCAAAGACTCGGACATGACTTAGTGACTGCACAACAAGGTTCTCTCTCTGCTCTTCCAGCCCAGCTGACGTCCTCACCGTGTGCGAAAGTCCTCATTATCAGTGCGAAGCCCTCATCACCCACTTGGCGCGTTCACCTGCGTCTCCACCATCTTTGCCGGCTGCCCACCGGGTGGAGGGTGACGCCGCTCTGCTCCCCCAGCTCTGCTCGCAGACCCTCTCACACACTCAGGGCCTTCACGCCATCACCATCGAGGCTTCTGCTCTCTAGATCTGCCCTTAGAAACATGCCGGACACATTCCGAAACCTGACAAATGCATTCCCAGCCAAGTCCCCCTTCAGCCCCTGCGAGCAGAGATAGAAGGGGTCCCCAGGGGCGGGACTGAAAAAGAAGAGCGGGACAGGCAGGGACCCACCTGTAGACTTGTTTCTGACCTCCGTCATCGCTGGCTCAGCAGGATGTGCTGGGTCTACACGTCTGTCTCACTCCGTTTGCTTTCCTCTCTCAAAGCCTCCTTCTCTGCCTCTAAGATCAGTGTCAGCCCGTGTCCGCAGCGTTAGTGGGACAGATACACACTTTTATCGCTGACGTTTTATGGAAGGCAGTGTCTGTGTAAAGCCTTGGGAGTGCTTGTACCGTCTGACCCAGGGATCCCATTTCCTGTTACTTATTTTTAAAGAAGAACCAGAGACACACAGGTGTCTCATGCCAGTGGGGCCTTGGCAGCATTGCTTATAACAGACGTCTGGAAGCAGCCTCTTTGTCCTGGGAACCCTCCTCTGGACTTTCTCCTCCTCCATGTCCCTGGGCTTTCTTGGAAGGCACAACACCTGCTGAGACCTTCGGAGACTCCAGATTGCCTGGATTGGTTCATTCCTCACTTACGGCTCCATGAAGGCGTTATATTGAGCGCTGACTGTGGACCACATTCTGGAGCCTCACGGTTTATAGTGGGGAGATGTCTCATAAACAGATAAACAGACTGTAAAGTATGTAACTGTAACTTGTGATAAATGCCAGAAAAGGAAGAAGTGACGTGCACCCTAAGAAAACCTTGGGGATGTTACCTAGATTGTGTAGTCAGGGCAGGCCTCCTGGAGGAGGTGATATTCACGTGAACTCATACAAATGTTGCAGCCATAAGACCAAGAAAGCACTCCAGGCAGAGGGACGCCAGGTAAGAGAAGTTCCCAAGGGAGCAAAGACCTAGGTACGAGTGTGTGCTGGAGATGCCCAGGGTAGCTTGGAGGGCGTGCTGGGCTGGATCACGAGGACCTCAAGCCTAGAAAGGTGACTGTGGTTCATTAACTGGAGCATGGCAGATTGTGGAAAGCATTCAGTGCAGCCCAGCTTAAGCTCTAGGACTGTCGCTCTGCTAAGATTTTGCAAGCTGTACAGTGTGGCTTAAACAAAACCCCACTCTGTTAATGGGTGGATTACGGATGGATGGATGGAGAAGCAGTGGGATGGTGTAAGGAGTGGTGAGATCCAGATTGTGATTATCTGGGCACCTAGTGTGTTGGTGTTCTGTGGCCACTGTAACAAATTGCTACAAACCAATGGCCTGAAACAACAGAGACTTATTCTCTCCCAGTTCTGGAGGCCAGAAATCTGAAATCAAAGGGTGGGCAGTGCCATTCTCCCTCTGAAGGCTTGAGGGGCCGGTCTGCTTCCAGCCCCTCCCAGCTTCTGGTGGCTCCTAGCATTCTTTGGCTGGTGGCCACATTGCTCCACTTGCTGGCTCTGGGTCTACTTCTGTGAAGCATGCCGTTGGAATTTAGGGTCTGGTTAACTAGTGCAATTGTCTCACCTCTTGTGACACGCTTTCTTCCCTCCCCCTGTCAGGAGCACGAGGGAGATTTTCTCCAAGATTCACCGAGAGAAGCTGGATGAGCTCCTGGAGGTATAACTCACAAAACGTACTCCTGGATCCCCCTGGAGTTTTTCACTCTCAGACTTGTCCACTGCTGCTCTTGTTGTTCAGTCACTAAGTCATGTCTGACTCTGCAAGCCCATGGACTGCAGCACGCCAGGCTCCCCTGCCCTTCACTGTCTCTTAGAATTTGCTCAACTTCATGTCCATCGATTGGTGATGCCATCCAACCATCTCATCCTCAGTCGTCCCCTTATCCTTTTGCCTTCAATCTTTCCCAGCATCAGGAAAAGTATTGGAGCTTCAGCTTCATCATCAGTCCTTCCAATGAATATTCAGGGTTGATTTCCTTTAGAATTGACTGGTTGGATCTCCTTGCTGTCCAAGGGACTCTCAAGAGTCTTCTTCAGCACCACGGTTCAAAAGCATCAACTGAGTCTCCAGCAACTGGCCCTCTCGTGTTCAGGCTTTCCTGCCCACGCACTGGTTTCTGTGAGATTTCTGCTACTTCATCCGACTCTGGGAAGCTGTGAGTCTCAGGGTCTGCCTGGCAGTGTCTCCAGTTTTGGGAGCAGTGGTTTCCCCTGTGACCTCACTTCTCTGATGGATCCAAGAAGAGCTGTTAATGTTTCAGTTTGTTCAGGTTTCACTTCCGGTTAGGACAGAGATATGACTTCCAGGTTCCTGCATGCTGCAGTGGAAACTGGAACTCCAGCAATGCTTTCTGATTCAAACATTTTTTTCTTATGATAAGTATATGTCATTTCTGTAACAAAATTGCTATTTTAAATATTAAACTTAAAAGAGGGTTCACACTTTTGACTCAGGACTTACCCTTTGGGGGAAAGGGAGACAAGATTTATAAACAAATATGTCCATAATGATGGTCTAGAATCATCTGGAAATAGCATAATTGTCTAATGGCAGGAGAATGCTTGCATGAATTATGCTCTAGTGGAATGATGGCATGCAAATGTGAAAAGTAGTTTAGAAAGAGTTTTAAAGCAACATGAAAAGGCATGACCTGAGCTTGTAATGCAACCAGTGTTCTAAAAGTTTTATAGATTCCAAATTTTCCATAATATAAATACTTGTTAATTTATATTTAGAAAAAAATGTTATAAAATGTCTCTCCTTGGAAGGCCCTCTTAGGCTTTCTGCCCTCCCCCTGGTTCCCCAAGGGGCTGCCTTACTGTGGCCAGGCCTCCCTGCCTTGAGGTCTCAGCTGGCCTGACCCCCAGGAGGGGCCTTGTCACCCACTCGCTGCTGAGCCATGTGTAGCTACGGTAGACTCTTCGGCCCCATCCATTTCCTTGGAGGAAATTGGTTTCTGTGGTTGCTGAGTCTAACCGCCAGGCTCCACTGTTGAGTTCCGTAAATTTCCTTGTTTCCCGTCACCGTGCTATCAGCTCAGCTTCCATCTGGTCCGTAGCTTTAACATTCTTCCACCAAGAAACTGAAGACAGCCATGGATTGGTTTTTAGAAAGACTGAAAAGTCATGAGGCTCTCTGGGCCAAGACAAACTGACGGATGGAGGTCTCGGCCTCCAGTGGTTTGGCCGGCAGGGCCGGGCGGGAATGTTCGGGGCGGGGGTGCCAGCAGACGGTGGTGTGGTGGTCCCCAGGGCACGGGAGCAGGTCGTGCTGGTGCGCTTGGGGGAGGCACGGCCGGCCGGAGAGGCGCTGACCCCCGGCAGGCACGGTCGCCTCCCACATGTGGGTGCAAGGCGGTCCCCAGCAGCACTCCTGCTTTGATGACTCGGTTCCCAGCTGGAAGGGAGTCGACCCCTGAGGTTCTGTGCTCCCAGTCGCCAGCTCTCTGCCCACGTGCAGCAGCGACTGAACAAGCCTGTTCCCGGGCGGATCATGGAGCCATGAGCCGTCCATGTGCAAACTGTCAAACAGGGAACGGAGGCGCGCTGGCCTCTGGCTTGTGTCTCCAGCCTCTGAATCAGCGACTCACCTGCCAAGAACGTGCTCCGAACGGCTGTTCTGCGTGGCAAGGACTAGTGCTGCACACATTCGGGCCCAGACGACTGCCAGAGAGAGGAAAGCGTCTGGCGATCTGGGGAGGAAGCTTTCCAGGCTTAACTGAGGACCCACGTGCCTCCTCGAACTATAAAGATCACATGGTCCTGTTGAGTGGAAGCAGGCTGACACGGTGCCCTCACCTTGTGTTAGCACCGGCACCCCCAACTGGTTTAAAACCCAACATTCAGAAAACGAAGATCATGGCATCTGGTCCCATCACTTCATAGCACATAGATGGGGAAACAATGCAAACAGTGATAGACTTCATTTTCTTGGGCTCCAAAACCACTGCAGATGGTGACTGCAGCCATGAAGTGAAAAGACACTTGCTCCTTGGAAGAAAAGTCATGACCAACCTAGACAGCATAAGCAGAGACATTACTTTGCCAACAAAGTTCTGTCTAGTCAAAGCTTTGGTTTTCCCAGCAGTCATGTATGGATGTGAGTTGGACTATAAAGAAAGCTGAGCACTGAAGAATCGATACTTTTGAACTGTGGCGTTGGAAAGACTCTTGAGAGTCCCTTGGACTGCAAGGAGATCCAACCTAAAGGAAATCAGTCCTGAATATTCATTGGAATGTCTGATGTTGAAGCCGAAGCTCCAATACTCTGGCCATCTGATCCAAAAAACTGACTCATTGGAAAAGTCCCTGATGTTGGGAAAGATTGAAGGCAGGAGGAGAAGGGGATGACAGGATGAGATGGTTGGATGGCATCACCAACTCGATGGACATGAGTTTGAGCAAGCTCCAGGAGTTGGTGATGGACAGGGAGGACTTGTGTGCTGCAGTCCCTGGGGTCGCAAAGAGTCAGACATGACTGAGTGACTGAACGACAACCCCGGAGGTGTCCACCCAGGAGTAAGACGGATATTCGTGGCTCATTTGGGAGGGATCCCGGGGAGCAGTGGGGGAGGGAGGGAAGTTGAGGAGGGGTGGTTGGTGGGCAGGGTCCTGTGTGGACTGTGGGCCTCAGCCCCCAGGTCCTCTGAGGAGATGCTTGCTGTTCCCTGGAGAGAGTCAGAGGCTGGGGTGTCCCTACACGGACTCCCATCTGTCACCACCCGGCTGTAAGCCCTGGTGCTCCTGCTGTGCTCCCACAGCCGGAAAGTCTCCAGGCAGAGACGCAGAGAGACCTGACACAGTGGACCTGGTGGGGACTGTCCCCTGCGGGGTTGGTGGAGTGTGTGGGGGGCATAACTGACACTCCTCCTCCCCCGAGATAAGGCAGGCACCTGGATTCTAGATGATTCTTTGGCTTAAGCTGAGTCCACCACCTCAGTAATGGAGGGCCAGCCGTGTGTCGGGCAGTATCCTGGGACTTGGGAATGGCAGGGGGCAAAAGAGACCCCGCACTCTTGGCGCTCCCATGAACATAGCCATGCGGCATGGCGGTAGTGTGGGGGACCCAGAAAAGACGAAGTTAGGGAGGGGAGAGGCCAGGAGCGCCAGCAAGGGGAGAGTTACGGGTTAGGTGAGGGGACAGGGGCATGGCAAGCCACGCTCTAAGCCCACACTTGGTAGTGTGGTTTCACGACAGGCAGACCTGGGGGCCATATGGGCTGTGGCCACTGGCCATGTGGACCGCCATTGGAGCAGTGCATCCTGGGAAGCTCTGTGCCCCGGTCCCATCGCAGGACGGCGGGTCGTCAGCAGCTTCCTGCTCACCTGAAGCCAGAAGCTGGGGTCTCTCAGCCCAGATGGCTGGCCCTGGACTTGGCCCGTGGAGGAAACTGCAGCAGCTTCCCTGTCTCCGGGGGTCATGTGCCTGCCTCGCAGACTCATCCTTGTTTGCCACTTTCTGGGAGCCTTGTCACCTCTGGAGCCGGAGGGAAGCAGCAGGTCAGTGTGTGGGTGGGCAGGTGGCTCTGGTGGGTTCAGTAGAGTGGTCTTCCGTTGGATGGGAGTTCGCGAGTCTGTGCCTGTGGACCAGGTTCCTAGGGTCTCTATAACAAAGTATCACAGACTTAGTGCCTGAAAACCACAGAGATGGAGCCTCGCATGGATCTGGAGGCCAGAAGTCTGGCATCAAGTCTTCTACCGGGTCGAGATCTCTTTGAAGCTCCTTGGGGAGATGGCGTTCCCGGCCTCCCTCTTGCTTCTGGGTGTTTCTGGAAATCCCTGGCGTTTCTTGGCAGGTGGATGCAGTCATCCAGTCTCTGCCTCTGTCTTCACGTCAGCTTCTCTGCTCTGTGCCTTCTCCCCTTCTCTTCCCTCATGAGAACACCGGTCACTGGATTTAGGGCCTAAATGATCTCATGGATGATCTCATCTTGAAGTCCTTGACTTAATTGCATCTGCAAAGACCCTTTTGTCAAATAAAGTCACACTTACAGGCAATGGCCGGGCATATTTTTGGGGGGCCACCACTCAATCCACTGCGGGGCTGCCCAGGTGGACCTAGTGGCAAAGAATCCTGGCAATGCAGGAGAGGCAAGAGACTTGAGCTCAATCCTTCCAGGAAGATCCCCTGGAGGAGGAAATGGCCACCCACTCCAGTATTCCTGGGGAGAAACCCATAGACAGGACAGAGGAGCCTGGCAGGCTACAGTCCACGGGGTCACAAAGAGTCAGACATGAGTGAGCATCTGAGCATACACATATTCAATTCACTGTGGCTTGCTTTGGAGACTGAGAAATTAACAAGTTATTTTCTACTTTTAACCAATTAATATAAAAGTGGTCTCAAGGCAGCCCCAGGTGCGCACTCAGAGGCATGGAGAGGCTGCCCCAGTGGCTGGGGCTGCGTTTCTGCTCTGCTGACTCTCCTCCAGCCATCTCGACACATCTCCCCATCTTCACACTCAAAGCCAGAGTTTTAACTGCTGCTTCTCCCGATTGTCAAATGGATGGTAATATTGTGAAGTAAAGAAGCAGGATTCCAAGCCCCAGCCACAGCACGTGTGAACCTTGTGAACTTGGCCAAATGCATCGCGAAAACTTGCACCTTGTTTTTCCCATCTGTGAAATGGAGACATTTTCTGCCTTACCCTCTTCATGTACGGTCAAAGATGCAATAAAGCCACATGGTAAAGTGTTTTAGAAATGATAAGGCATTACAAAGCATTATCACATTAGAGACTAACTTAGGCGTTACAACTGTAAAGTCCTTTTTGTGGCCATACCTTGAGGCATGTGAGATCTTAGTCCCCTGACCAGGGCCTGAAACTGTGTCCCTGGGTTGCAAGTGTGTGTGAAATACTGGCCCACCGGGGACATCTCTGGGAGTCTCTACATCACCTGCTTCCTTGAGGATCAAGTAAGATGATTTGTGATAATAACGGACACGTTCCCGGTGCTCAAGCAGTATCAGTTACAGTAACAATGCTTCAGAAACCATGTCACCTCTCCAGGATAATGTTTGGCTTAAACTTCAGCTATTACACTGTTATGTGGAAAAAGCAGAAAATACAGATTGAGCAAAATTAAGAAAAAATTACGTCAATCCAAGGAATCTGTAATTAACATTTTATAGATCTTTTTAGATTTTCCCCTGTATATGAATATATAATTATTTTCTAAAACTGGATATATTTTCATAGCATTATTTTTAATGCTTATCCAGAATTCTAATTAACTCTTTATTATTGAACATTTAGATTTGATTTTTTTTCTTTTTTTTTTTTGCTATGATAGTATTGATAAGAACATGATTGTAGCTAAATCTTTGTAACTGAAGGTTAATCAGGTGAAAGAACAAACTAGCAGTGGAAATACGAAGTCAAATCACTTGCATGTATGTAAGACTGTGGTGGAACACTGTAACATTTATCATGTTTGCCATTCTTCTAGTTTTTGCTTGCGCCGTGCCTCATGCCGGATCCTTAGCTCCTGCACCAGGGATCACATCTGTGGCCCTGCAATGAAAGCATGGAGTCTTTGCCCCAGACCCAGGCAAGTCCCATGTTCACCATTCTTCTTTTAAACGTATTTTTAATTGGAATATAATTGCTTTACACTGTTGTACTGGTTTCTGCCATACATCAATGTGGATCAGCAAGAGGCATACACACATTCCCTCCCTCTTGAGCCCCCCTCCCACCCCCCCGACCCCACCCCTCTAGGTTGTCCCAGAGCATCTGATGTGAGCTCCCTGTGCTATGCCACCCGTGTTTGCCATTCTTAAAGGTGCAGTGCAGTGGAACGAAATACAATTCACAGTGTTCTCCAGCCCTGACTGCCCTCTCCAGAGCCCTCTTCATCCTGCAGAACTGAAACTCCCCATTAAACACTAGTGCCCCAGCCCCTCCCTCCCTCCCTGTCGCAGCCACCATCTAGGTTCTGTCTCTATGAGTCTGGCCACTCTGGGGACCTCACAGAAGCAGATCACACAGGATCTATCCTTTTGTGATGGTTTAAGTGCTGCACTCAATATGCCAGCAAATTTGGAAAACTCAGCAATGGCCACAGGACTGGAAAAGGTCAGTCTTCATTCCAATCCCAAAGAAAGGCAATGCCAAAGAATGCTCAAACTACCGCATAACTGCACTCATCTCACACGCTAATAAAGTCATGCTCAAAATTCTCCAAGCTAGGCTTCAGCAATATGTGAATCGTGAACTTCCAGATGTTCAGGCAGGTTTTAGAAAAGGCAGAGGCACCAGAGATCAAATTGCCAACATCCGCTGGATCATGGAGAAAGCAAGAGAGTTCCATAAAAACATCTATTTCTGCTTCATCGACTATGCCAAGGCCTTTGACTGTGTGGATCACAATAAACTGTGGAAAATTCTGAAAGAGATGGGAATACCAGACCACCTGACCTGCCTCTTGAGAAACCTGTATGCAGGTCAGGAAGCAGCAGTCAGAACTGTACATGGAACAACAGACTGGTTCCAAATAGGAAAAGGAGTACGTCAAGGTTGTATATTGTCACCCTGCTTATTTAACTTCTATGCAGAGTACATCATGAGGAACGCTGGGCTGGAAGAAGCACAAGCTGGAATCAAGATTGCCGGGAGAAAACTAAACAGACATTTCTCCAAAGAAGACATAAAGATGGCTAATAAACACATGAAAAAATGCTCAACATCCTTCATCATCAGAGAAATGCAAATCAAAACCACAATGAGATACCATTTCACACCAGTCAGAATGGCTGCTATCCAAAAGTCTACATGCAATAAGTGCTGGAGAGGGTGTGGAGAGAAGGGAACCCTCTTACACTGTTGGTGGGAATGCAAACTAGTACAGCCACTATGGAGAACAGTGTGGAGATTCCTCAGAAAACTGGAAATAGAACTGCCATATGATCCAGCGATCGCACTCCTGGGCATACACACCGAGGAAACCAGAATTGAAAGAGACACATGTACTCCAATGTTCATTGCAGCACTGTTTATAATAGCCAGGACATGGAAGCAACCTAGATGTCCATCTGCAGACGAATGGATAAGAAAGCTTTGGTACATATACACAATGGAGTATTTATCAGCCATCAAAAAGAATGCATTTGAATCAGTTTTAATGAGGTGGATGAAATTGGAGCCAATTATACAGAGTGAAGTAAGCCAGAAAGAAGAACATCAATACCGTATATTAACGCATATATATGGAATTTAGAAAAATGGTAACCTGAACCCTGTATAAGAGACTGCAAAAGAGACATAGGCATTTAGAACAGTCTTTGGGACTCTGTGGGAGAGGGTGAAGGTGGAATGATTGGGGAGAATGGAATTGTAGCATGTATATTATCATAAGTGACCAGTCCAGGTTTGACGCATAAATTTTCCTCTGTTCATTTCTTTGCATTTGTGCTTTTTTAATAAAATTCTTTTTTAAAAAAAAAAAAGATTGCCGGGAGAAATATCAGTAACCTCAGATATGCAGATGACACCACCCTTATGGCAGAAAGTGAAGAGGAACTCAAAGGCCTCTTGATGAAAGTGAAAGAGGAGAGTGAAAAGATTGGCTTGAAGCTCAACATTCAGAAAACGAAGATCATGGCATCTGGTCCCATCACTTCTTGGGAAATAGATGGGGAAACAGGGAAAACCGTGTCAGACTTTATTTTTTTGGGCTCCAAAATCACTGCGGATGCTGATTGCAGCCATGAAATTAAAAGACGCTTACTCCTTGGAAGGAAAGTTATGACCAGCCTAGATAGCATATTAAAAAGCAGAGACATTACTTTGCTAACCAAGGTCCGTCTAGTCAAGGCGATGGTTTTTCCCGTGGTCATGTATGGATGTGAGAGTTGGACTGTGAAGAAAGCTGATCGCCGAAGAATTGATGCTTTTGAACTGTGGTGCTGGAGAAGACTCTTGAGAGTCCCTTGGACTGCAAGGAGATCCAACCAGTCCATTCTAAAGGAGATCAATCCTGGGTGTTCATTGGAAGGACTGATGCTAAAGCTGAAACTGCAATACTTTGGCCACCTCATGCGACGAGTTGACTCACTGGAAAAGACTCTGATGCTGGGAGCGATTGGGGATAGGAGGAGACGGGGACGACAGAGAATGAGGTGGCTGGATGGCATTACCGACTCGATGGACAAGAGTTTGAGTGAACTCCGGGAGTTGGTGATGGACAGGGAGGCCTGGTGTGCTGTGGTTCATGGGGTCGCCAAGAGTCGGACATGACTGAGTGACTGAACTGAACTGAACTGATGTCACTTTGTGTCATATCCGCATGCGTATCAGAGTTTGCCTCCCTTTAAGGCTGAATGGTATCCTACTGTACAGATGGACCATTTTGCTTATTAGTTCATTAATCAATGGACCCCTTGTGCTGCTCTCACCTCTTGAGCTACTGTGAATAATGCTGCTAGGAACGTGAATGTGAAAATCTCTCTTTGAACTCCTGGTTTCAATCTTTGGGGTATATACTCAGAGGTAGAATTGCTGGATCAGCTGGAAGTTCTATTTTTAACCTTTTTGAGGAACTGCCTTGCCATTTTCCATAGTGGTTGTACCATTTTACCTTCCTACCAACAGCAGACAAAGATTCTGAATTCTCCCCAACCATATCAACACATTGTTTTTCTGATTTTTTCATAGTAGCCATTGTGAGGTGTATGAGGGATCATGGGTATATTTTCAAGGGTTTAAAATTAATTGCCAGACTATTCAGAACAGAACTGGTTCAAAATTTTGAAAAGAGTCCGTCAAGGCTGTATATTGTCATCCTGCTTGTTTAACTTCTATGCAGAATACATCATATGAACTGCTGCTGGATGAAGCACAAGCTGGAATTAAGATTGCTGGGAGAAATATCGATAACCTCAGATATGCAGATGACACCACCCTTATGGCAGAAAGTGAAGAGGAACTAAAAAGCCTCTTGATGAAAGTGAAAGAGGAGAGTGAAAAAGCTGCCTTACAGCTCAACATTCAATAAATGAAGATCATGGCATCTGGTCTCATTAGTTCTCGGCAAATAGATGGGGAAACAGTGGAAACAGTGAGAGACTCCAAAATCACTGCAGATGGTGACTGCAGCCATGAAATTAAAAGGTGCTTGCTCCTTGGAAGAAAAGCTATGACAAAACCTAGACAGTGTTTTAAAAAACAGAGACACTACTTTGCCTACAAAGGTCTGAATAGTCAAAGCTATGGTTTTCCAGTAGTCATGTATGGATGTGAGAGCTGGACCATAAAGAAGGCTGAGTGCCAAAGAATTGATGCCTTTGGACTGTGGTGCTAGAGAAGACTCTTGAGAGTTCCTTGGACAACAATGAGCTCAAACCAGTCAATCTTAAAGGAAATCAGTCCTGAATATTCATTGGAAGGGCTGATGCTGAAGCTGAAGGTCCAATACTTTGGCTACCTGATGTGAAGAGCCAACTCACTGGAAAAGACCCTGATGCTGGGAAAGACTGAGGGCAGGAGGAGAAGGGGACAACAGAGGATGAGATGGTTGGATGACATCACTGAATTGATGGACATGAGTTTGAGCAAGCTCCAAGAGTTGGTGATGGACAGGGAAGCCTGGTGTACTGCAGTCCATGGGGTCACAAAGAGTCAGACACAACTGAAGAACAACATTCAGCAGAAAAGTAATACTTTGCACCCTCACCATTGACGAATTCAGCGGCCGTTTCCACCACCCTTATGAATGCAGAGCGTCCTTGCTAATTTTTTGACAGTCACCTGCAAAAGGCAGCATGGTGAGAAGATGGGCCCAGAGGATGGTGCCCGCCTACCCAGGAGAATGGCCAGCCTGGCTGAGACCACACCCCAGCTGCCTGGCGCTTTCTGGGGTAAAAATCCTGTTTCAGCTCCATGGAGTCTGTCTTCACAGCCTTCATCCTGATACGCATGCTGAAACCTTTACAAGAGGCCAGAGAAAGTCCTCAAAGGACTCAGAAGTAAACTGACCAGTCCCCAAAGAAACAAACCTATGTCCTGCACAGAATCTGGTGTGTGTTAGTCGAACTTTGAGGGGGACAAGACTAATCAGTTGATTGCTTTTCCTTTGCTTCATTTTACAGTTTGAGTTGTGATTGCAGGGCTCTGATTTCTCAAACCTCCAAAACCTTCACAACTTGAAACTGCCTGGTAAACTACGTTGTATAACAGGAGAGAGACCCCTTGCCTGTCCCTGGAACCCTCCCTTTCCCCCAGACCTGTTAACAAAGTGAAGACCATCTCTGCCGGGACCAGCTTTTCCGTGGTGGTCAGCGATCACGTCGGTGCTCTCAGCCCCTGACGGAGGTCCTGCTGCCATCCTGACCTCCTTGCTGCGCTCTGGGAACAGGCAGTTATTTCATGTGGTGTGGGAGTAAGTGGCCAATTAACATGAAAAGAGCCTAATTGGATGAGAAACATGCAAGGGGTTCTGCAGACCAGAGGTTTACTGATGGCTTCTGGCTTCGATTATGGCAGGGCCAGTTGATTCCAAGCTTGTGGTCATTGGGTGGATTCTGCTGGATTTATCCCCAAAGCCAGAGGGCCCTCTGGCACCTGTGCAGAGCAGGAGCTGTTCGAACTCTTTATATAATAGTATCGTCCAGGGACGCCTATGACAAACCGAGACAGCCTATTCAGAAGCAGAGACATCACTTTGCCGACAAAGATCCCTATAGTCAAAGCTGTGGTTTTTTCCTGTAGTTGTGTATGGATGTGAGAGTTGGACGGTAAAGGAGGCTGAGCCCTCAAGAATTGATGCTTTCGAACTGTGGTGTTGGAGAAGACTCTTGAGAGTCCCTTGGACAGCAAGGAGATCCAACCAGTCCATCCTAAAGGAGATCAGTCCTGAATATTCATTGGAAGGACCGATGCTAAAGCTAAAGCTCCAATACTTTGGCCACGTGATGCGGACTCACTGGAAAAGACCCTGATGCTGGGAAAGATTGAAAGCAGGAGAAGGGGGAGGCAGAGGATGAGACGGCTAGATGGGAACCTGAATTTGAGCAAACTCCGGAAGTTGGTGATGGACAGGGAAGCCTGGCGTGCTGCAGTCCATGGGGTTGCAAGAGTCAAACACGACTGAGCGACTGAAGAGCAACAACACCATCCAGGGACTTCTGATCAATATTACGTGGCAGCCTGGATGGGAGGAGCGCTGGGGGGAGAATGGATACATGGCTGAGTCCCTTTGCTGTCCACCCGAAACTATAACATTGTTAATCAGCTACACTCCAATACAGAATAAAAAGTTTAAAAAACTACAACAAACCAAACAAACCAGTATCATCGATGCTTGTTACTGGCAGATTCCATATTTGCAATTTGGTCTGTCTGCTGAAATGTGCTTGTGGCCCTCAGACCGACGCCCATGTGCTTTCGAGACGCTGTGGACACGTGCAGGGCAGCCTATGCTTTGCGATGCTCTCTGCATCTCTCTCTCAGCTGAGCCCAAAGCAGGAAGCACTCTGCCTTCTTGGCTCAGCTCTGACCCTGTAAACAAGTGTCCTTTTCACGACCCACTCAGCACTACATTTTTCATGTTTTTGTGCTTTTTTTGTTGATGATTTTGCTGTTTAAAATGGCTCCCAGTCTAACCCAGAAGAACTTTCTGGGTTCCTAAGGGCACAAGAGTTACGTGTGCCTTACGGGGAAAGTAAATGTTAGAGAAGCTTGGTTCAGCCCTGAGTTATAGGGTGGTTGGCTGTGCCTGTTGAACGCTAGTGAACCGACTGCATGTATTCAGTAAGGTGCCTTTACACAGAGACGCACAGAAAACAAGGTCATGAATTGGTCGGTGAAAATGTTGGGGCAGGGAGCGTGACAGGACACACTCCCTGCGGACGAGAATGGACTCTGTGTTTTGCTTGTATTATAAAAAATCATCCTGTTTGTTGAAGACTAAGAGCAAGGTTTGAGCTGTTGTTCAACCACATACAACTTCTGGTCCTTCTAGGACTAGCTCCCAACTCTGCTCCAGGGCTATTTCTGGTCCATGGAGCCTCCAGAGCACCCAGCCTGTGTTAACTCCCAATCCCTTAACTAGTTAGATCTCAATATTTTAAGCAAATTATATCTGCAGGGCCCTACTTCTGAAGCAAGTCATGTTTGGAGGTTCTGGGTGGACACAGATTTGGGGGCAGCATTCAACCATGCCAGCATTACGCAGAGGTCTGTCTTCCCAATGACCTACCTCACCCCCATTCCCCTTCATCCCAGACAGGGAACACCATCAGCCTGGGGCAACTGTAGGAGTCCTCGTCCCTGGTTTCCCAGCTTCGCTTTTGTGTAGGAGAGGCCATGCGACCTGGTGAAATTTTATGTGCTGAAGGAGTTTCTAGGAAAGTTTATGTGCTTTCCTACAAAAGGAATCAGATGCAGTTGCTGCCATTCCCCACAACTTCCCCTTTGTTCCTGGCTGGAATGCAAACGTGATGTCTGGTTCTTCAGCAGCCACTTGCATCCAGGAAGAAACCAGCATGAGGGCAACAGCTGATTTGGCGGGGTGGTGTCTGGAAGTAACAGACAGAGCCTGGTCTGTGGAGGCACCACTGAGCAGCCAAACCTGCCTCTGGAGTTCTTCTTATGTGGGGAGGGTCCTGCAGCTGAGATGGTGACGTTCGCCCACATTTCCCCCTGCTTCCTGGACACACAGCTGGACTGTGTTTCCATCTGCCATTGCAGTTAGGTGTGGCTGTGGGGCTGGGTTCTAACCCATGGAGAGCAGCAGAGGCTTGCGTGCCCCTCCCAGGCCTGGCCCCTGGACACCCCAGCCTCTTTCTCCTCTCCGTGCTTGGGGAGCGTGTTATGCTGAGGCCCACGGTGGGGATGATGGTGGCTGGTCCCTGAAGCCCTGGAGGACCAGCATGTCAGTAGATCAGAAACACCTGCCTTGGACATGATGAGATCAAGAAGTCGGTCTCCAGCCCCCCGGAGCCATGGTGCATGGTGAGGTCTGTTCTCGCAGTGGAGGACCTGCTCACGAGAACGGCTTTCCACGCCGGGGTGCTCTCTGCAGGCAGGGGCTTGCCCGGGGAGCAGACCTCCTTCCCTGTTGCTGCTGTCCAGCCCCGCGTGGCCGTCCCCGGCCTGCCTGTGGCCTCCCCACTCCGCCCCACCCGTGGGCCAGTCTGCTCCTCTGCTCTCCGGGAGTTGCTGTGATGCTTGGCAGTGAGGAGCTGTGGTCACCTGCCAGGCCTTGGCACTGGCCTGCCTGGAGCACTGTGACACCTTGGCCAAGCCCTTCAGCTGCCCTGACCCCTCGTGGCAGCTAGAGGCCCTCCCGTGGGGGCTGGGGTGGGGGCCGTGGGGACGGTGCCCGTGCAGGGCTCAGCACACATCAGCAGGAGGCACCCGTGGTGGTGCTGTCATTCCTCAACCTGCAAGCAGAGGTCCACCGAGGCCTCAGCGGCCTTCTGCTGGGCCATGGGCCATCCCCGAGAACTTGGCCTCTCACAGCAGCAGAGGAGGTACTGATGCCTCGAGGCGGGTATTGATGGGATGCAGTTGGCATGGAAGGACACTCCAGGCAGGTCACCATCTGGGACTGGTGGAGAGGATGAATGGTGTTTGAGATTCAGGGAGGGGACGTTCACATCGCCAGGAAAGGGTGGGGCAAAGGCGGGGCCTGGGGCTTCTAACCCAGCTCGCCCTGACCCTCCTTTCCCAGGATGATGGCTGCGGGAGTGTCCTGGGCCCCTCCGTGCCTGGCTTTCTGGGTGACCAGCAGCTCGCGGGCAGCTCCCAAGGTGGGGGTGCTCTGTTCCCCCTGGAATAAAGTCCTAGCACCGAACCAGAGGAGACAAACAGGGACTCGAAGGGAAGTGGCTTGGGAAGGTGAGCAGCCATAAATAAATAGCGGGCCGCCCGCCCAGCTGTGTGTTCTTGCTAATAATCCCTGCAAATCCAATCAGAGCAGTTTCCCCCCATGAAACTGACCGGACAGGCTGCACCCTGGCCGTCCCCGCCCGCGTGCTGTATATCTCTTTTTCTGTTTAAAGAGCCAGCTTTCAAATGTTCTTAATAAAACGTTTATATATATCATGCAGGGTACAAATAAATATTTTAATATGATTGGAAGAATGCAGAGAATTGTAAAAAGTTATGGATGTTTTACTTCTGATTGGCAGAGACTCAATAAACTCCAGTTTGATGTACTCTAATTTATAGGCGCGCAAAGCCAGCTCTTTGGCATTGAAGGAGGCTGTTAATGCTATAATGATGTTTAAACGCTGACAAATGAACTGCTTGGGCTGTACCTTCCACACCGAGATGGGAACTGTTGGGGCTGGAAGGTCTGTCTTCTCCCGGCTGCCCTTCCTTCCCCTGGGTTGAAGGGCAGGTCGAGGGATGGAGACCAATGGGGCATTGGGGGCGGCTGGGTTCCTCGGGGGGCGAGGTGTGGATAGCGGACACCAGAGAGAGGCGGACGGCGCTTCTCTTTCACTCTTGCCCCTAATTACCGGCTTTCTCATTAAAATAACAAGGGCCATGTCGGCTAGCATGCAGGCACATGTTTTTACTTTCCTCCGTGATGGAAACCACATGTAGAAGACATGGTTTCCTTTTCCTCCCTCCAAAACGCAAACGGGGGAGCTGGTCTTGGTCTGGGGTCTGCCTGCCTGCTCAGCGAGGCACAGAGGCTGAGGCGAGGCCCGGCCTTCCCGGAGGCTGGCCGGGCGGCAGGCCGGCTCCTTCCACCTCCTGATGGACCACATCTGCTCGGGGGTCCAGGTCCCCCCACTGGCGCATTGCGGTTCCCATGGCAGGCAGTAACCCAAGCGGACCTGAGCGGTTATTTATAAACTCTGCCGAATGCCAAACGCCAGGAAGGACCCATTCCCCCAGTTCGCAGGAACATATTTTCAGCATAACTCATCACTTTGAAGATAGATCCAAACTTTTGTTCACATTTATTGAAAGGAAGTTGTTTTTCAAAACCCCAGTCAGCAGGCGGCCCTGAGCCAGCGCCAGGCAGCTTCTTGTGCTGGGGGCTCTGTGACCTTGCACCCAGCGCCCCCCCAGCCTCCCCTTCTCAGATCCAGAGCCCCCCCCCAGCCTCCCCTTCTCAGCACTGAGTGCCCCCACCAGCCTCCCCTTCTCAGCACCCAGCGCCCCCCCAGTCTCCCCTTCCTGCATCCAGCGCCCCCCTAACCTCCCCTTCCTGCACCCAGTGCCCCCCCAGCCTCCCCTTCTCAGCACCAAGCGTCCCCCCAACCTCCCCTTCCTGCACCCAGCACCCCCCAGCCTCCTCTTCTCAGATCCAGCGCTCCCCCCAGCCTCCCCTTCTCAGCACCGAGTGCCCCCACCAGCTTCCCCTTCTCAGCACCCAGTGCCCCCCCAGCCTCCCCTTCCTGCATCCAACATCTACACTGTGTGCCTGGAGAGTGAGCAGAGCCCTTTCCCTTCGTAAAAGTTCTTCTTTTTTAAACTTTTAAAATTTCTTTTTAAAAGGGAAAACCCATTATTGGAAGTTTGGGGCCTTTTCTCTGGGAGACTCCTCAGGATTGGGGGCCTCTCAGGCGCCCCTGTGCCCAGGCTGCTCCTCGGGGGTCTCCTTTCTGAGAGGATGTCCTCTGCCAAGGGCTCCTCTGCAGCGCTCCCACTGGAGCAGAGCCCGCAGCCCCCAAGGCTGGCTCCTCACAGGGGTCCCAGCCTGTTTGCCCCACCCTGGACTGGCTTAGTCTGGCGGGGATGCTGAAGGTGAGTCTGGACCCCTCCCCGACCCCTCTCCCCTCGACTTTCAAACTCAGTCTGGGGGCAGTTCCCAGGCCTCAAGGGGCCGTCTGGAGGGGAGCCTGGCCCCTCCCCACCTCTGCCTGCAGGGCCAGCCTGGGTGTCCCGAGCCCGGGTCCCTTGAACCCCAGCGCGGCACGTCGTGTCCTCAGCGGGACAGCTCCCCCGAGGCCCGCAAATGCTCCCACATTGTCGACCCCCAGCAGAACTCATGTTTCCTTCAAATAAACTCCCCCTGAGCCCCCAGCAGCCGGAGTCATCCCAGACCCTCCCGCTGCCCCACCTGGTCACGTAGTGTCTCTTGGGTCACCCCCCCACACCTACCACCGTTACTGCCCGCCTCAGGCCCTCCTGGGGTCTTTTCTGACCCTTCTCTTCTCTGCACCCTGCCTGTAAGCGGCAGACCTGCTAGTACCCCCTCACTGGGCTGACCAGCCCTTTGTAGCCCTTAGTGACAGGCCATACATCTTCGGCCGTTTGTTTTAGCTTTGGCAACGGCCCCGCCACCGAAGCAGGGAGGACCCAAGTCCTGTCCTGGTGTGCCGCCGGTCTCCTGATGCAGGTGGACTGCAGCCCTGATGGTATTTTCGATGGAACTGGGACAGAGGGACAGGGGCTGATGGGAAAAGGTTGATGGGTCCATTCTGCCTGGAAGAAACAAGGAATTCAGAGACGCAGGAGGGCCCTCCAGGAAGGGCTGGCCCTGGGGTGGGGGATGGTGAGACACCCGAGAAGCCACGGCCCTCCCTGCCACGGCTCCGCTGCTGGGGTGCGGGGCGCTTTGCTTCTGGAGGCCGTGGCCTTGGTGGAGCGAGGCCTGAACGCAGGTGCCAGGTGCAGTGAGACCCGGGAGGGCCTGGCTCCTTCCTGCCCCTTGTCCGTTTAGTTTCAAATACGAGCCGTCGGAAGGCAGGCCCCGGCCTGTGAGAAACGCTCTCTGGGCCTCTGGGGCTGGGGCAGGAAGGGCTGCGGGGGGCGCTCGTGGGCTTAGCAGGTCGGCGCCTGACCGCCCTGACGTGGGGCAGCCCGCCCGCCTCCCACGTTTCGGCTGGCTTGTCTGGAAGCGCTGGTCCCAGGCACATTCCGGGCAGGGCTCCATGCCCACCACAGGGCCCGCTCACTGCCCAGAACACAGCAACGAGCAGGCAGCCACGGAGGTGGTGGCGGCTGGACAGGGACCTGGCGGGTCCAAGGGTCTGTTGGCCATCCCCAGGCTGGCCTCTTCCCTGAGGGGACCCGGAGCGGCAGAGGATGCCCTGTGAGCCAGCCTGTGCCCGTGATGCAGGGGGGCAGCTGGTGCCCAGACACCCCTGTCCCCCGCCGTCTGTGCTGCCAGCCTCTCGCTGGGGGGCCTCGGGCGCAGCCCTGTGTGGCTGCCTCCAGAGGCCCCTCCTGCCCTCCCACCAGGGTCCCTAGCCCCCTGCTCTTGGCGGGCGCAGCCCCGTGCTCTCTGCTCCCTTTCATCACTTTGGGGGGTACTCTCTCTCATTCTCAGGTGGAAACGTTTAAACCCAGTCCCCACAGCCACCCCAGCGCGGTGCACCCCCCTGCAAATGGGGCCCACATGTACGATGCGGCAGGATGAGCTGGCCGGCCTGCCAAGAACGCGCTGGGAAGCCGCCCTGGGCGCGGGCGATGCCTTTGGAGGGAGCTCTGCTCGAGCCCATGGGAACCGGAATCTTCCTCCCGCCTGGGGACACTGGGAGGGCTCCTGGGAGGGGAGGGTTGGCCACGGCCACCGGATGCTGCCATGGGGCGCTGAAACAAGCGGGAGGTGGGGGGGTGTTGGGGAGGAGGCACGGTCCCTAGTGCCCCAGTTTGGCGGTCTTACTTTGGCCCCAGTGAAGTCAGACCTGGTCTCCCCGGCTCCCACCTGCAGACTCAAAGACACGTGCCTCCCCGGGACCTCACAGAAGGCCCACATCTGACCAAGGCTGCCCTTCCTCTGCCCGTTCTGCTTGGGTTTCTCTTGAAATTACTTTAGGGATGTACAGCCTTGAATCCCGTTATAGTCATTTCCATCTGATCCCATAGTAACTCCAGAAAGTGAGTTTAATCACCACGCAAGGGGCTCACTGAGGTTCAAAGCCTGTCCTGAGCCTGTGGGGTCTCAACGTCCACAGAGGGCTGGGAACCTAGTTTGCTCCCCCTCCGCCATTGTTTTCTGATTTTCCTGTTTGTGAGTGCCTCTGAGTCAGGCTCTGCACCTGGTCTATTTCACAGAGCCTTTCCCCTCCTTTTTATTGGTGGTTGCAGATCTGGGGAGAGATGGCAGGGGGTTGGGGCTTCCCAGGCAATAACAGTGGTAAAGAAGCCCCCTGCCAATGCAGGAGACATAAGAGGCTTGGGGTTGATCCCTGAGTCAGAAAGATCCCCTGGAGGAGGGCCTGGCAACCCACTCCAGTATTCTTGCCTGGAGAATCCCATGGATAGAGGAGCTTAGTGGGCTACAGTCCACAGGGTCACAAAGAGTTGGACACGACTGAATCAACTTAGCATGCATACACACCCTGCAGGGGGTTGGGGCGTGCAAGTTGCCTGAGCGGGGCTTGAATGTGGCCATGGCAGGGAGAGTGGGGGCTCTCCTCTTGGTCAAACAACTGGCCCAAGTTCGGGACCCGGGTTAACCCACAAATGTACCCCTGTCCTTGGCTCGAGTGGTACTCTGGCGTCTATTGCATGAAGGGTGGGTGGACAGGGGAATGAACATTTGGATGAGTACGGAGGGTTCATGCTCAGCTAACAGCTTGGGCTGGAGGGGGACAGGGACCCGGCAGGGTCTCCATGCCATCACCCTAGACCCCTTTGGGGGAGTGTGAAATCAAGCCAGGAAGATGAGCACAGAATCCCTTGCAAGGGTGACACATGCGTACAGAACCAGTGGCTCGTGCTGGCCCCTCCCGTGCTGGTGACCCGGCGGCTGCCTGCCCATCCTGGAAGCCTCATACTTGGACCCACCACTCCTGCTCTGTGTCCCGATACCTGAGGAAAACCAGCCAGCGACCGCCATGTTGTAGGGAGACTCCCGGACCCCCCGCAGTTTCCTGGCTCACTCGTCTGCAGACCGGGGAGGGGGGATGTCCCCCGCCTGTCCACCTCTGCCAACCCCTTGGTCTGACAGCCCTGGGCTTCAGTCCTTCCATTGGTCAAGCCCTGTCCTGTGGCCGGTGAGGTGCAAAGGGACTGGCGGGCAGCCCTCCACAGCCAACTTCCCGTCAGTCTGTGATGGGACAAAGCCAGAAAGCCGTGACTCAAGCAGTGAAAGCTCTGATTGGAAGCCGAGAGCTCTTTCTCCTCAAGGAGCAATTTGAGTGCATCACTGCAGAGTTGGGCTTCGGTCATACTGAGTTATGTCCAGTGACAAGCATTACTGCCAAGAAGGAAATGCAGAGGGAAGGCAGGGGGACTCGCATCAGCTCCCCACATCCCTGTCAAAAGTGAGACTCCTCTCCCTGCACCCGAACAGCCCGAGACACAGGTGCCAGCCACAGCTCTGGACCCCTGCCTGATGCAAGATACGGTTTCTTCAACCTCACCGTCTCGGACCCACTTCCCAGCTCCTGGACACCTCTCACCCTCTTCTTGTTTCCTTCCAAGCTCTAGACGATCTGCCCTTGGCTGAGCATCACTTGGCTAGAAAGTGCACAATTTCCATTTTAGGACAAGATATTAAAAGCTGTTTGGTTTAACTTTTGACATTGCTTGAGCTCCTGGAGGGTGTGTCTGTGGTGGTGTGACAGTGGGTGTGGGCTGGAGTCCAGCTCCTACCCTTATTTACAGGGACACAGGAGCATGGTTTTCTTTCTTCTAGAAATAGTCAGCTCCTGGCGCTTCCTGAGGGTGCGCACCTGGTCACCCCTGAGCTTCATTCTCTTCATTCCTGAGAAGGAGATGGTCATAGGATGGTGTGGGTTGAAGTGCGCTTTAAACTGTAAAGATACCGCCAAATAAACACCATCATTGTGTGGAGGCAGGGCTTCATCAGGGGCTTCCCTGGTGGCTCAGCTGGTAAACAGTCCACTGGCAATGCAGGAGCCCTGGGTTCGATCCCTGGGATGGGAGGATCCCCTGGAGAAATGAAAAACAACCCCCTCCAGTATTCTTGCCTGGAGAATCCCATGGACAGAGGAGCCTGGAAGCCTACAGTCCACGGGGTCACAGAGAGTCGGACATGACTGACAACAAAGGTCTCTGCTGTTTTGGAAACAGGGCAACATTCTAGCATTGTGAAAGATCAGAGATTGCCACCTTATTAGCAGCTCTATTTCCTCCATTATTGTTTTTGGCATCTGAGATGTTCACTAACCTAAGGAGATCATTTCTTCATGTTCCCCATCTCTCTCTCAGAAACTGCAATGACAGAAAACTCTCACTGCAAGACTGGGGGCCAAAGAGGGGCCTAGGAGCAGGATGAGGAAGACTGCTCCCAGTGTGACCGTTTTCCCGAAGTCTCATTTCTTTTTTCACGATTTTTTTTCAGGTTTGAAGTACTTTTCTTTTTTAATTAGTTTTTAAATTGGAATATGCTGATTTAGAATGCTGTGTTAGTTTCTGCTGCATAGCAAAGTGAGCCAGTTATATATGCACGTACATCCCTCATTTTTAGACTTTATTCCCATGCAGGTCATTGCAGAGTATTGAATGGAGCTCCCTGTGCTACACAGCAAGTTCTTATGAGTTCTCTGTTTCATGTCTAGTAGTGTGGGAATGTCAACCCCAGTCTCCCAGCTTATTCCTCCTCCACCCCTTTCTTTCACCTTTAGTAAGTTTGCTTTCTACATCTGTGACTCCACGCCTATTCTATAAATAGGTTCATTTGCACCACTGTTTTAGATTCCACACGTAAGTGACAGCTTCTGATATGTGTCCTGTGTCTGACTTACTTCACTCATTGTGACAATCTCTAGGCCCATCCATGTTGTTTTTCTTGTGATTAAACTAGAGATAAATTAATCTGGATGTTAGAGTTTACTTTATAATGTTTAAAGTACTTTGACCTTAATATATATTTTATATCTCTGATGAAAACTGGTGGATCAGAGAACTTGAATGACAGCTTGGTAGAAAACGCCTGGGAATGTTGGCTAACGTATAACCAATCTTATAGACACCATTCACTGAAGGTATCTTTCATAAGGACCCAAAGCAAAAAGGGAATGGAAACCAGGAATATGTGGGAGCTGATGCCGGAGCTGTGCTGCAGACAGACACAGGGGTGGCAAAGATGAGAACAGAGGTAATTTCACGTGCCTTTTAAACTCCTGATTTGTTTAATGGCTGTGCAGACATGGGAGATGAATCTTTGTGCTCATAAGAAGCTGGAGGTTGGATCTGAGGGTCATCCTACTCTCCTGAAGAGAGAAGGTAGACCAGAAATAGGTGGGCCAGAAAAAATCCAACTGTTGGCACAGGGAGATGACAGGCTGTCAACCTTGGTCTGATTCTGAAGACAGAAAATGGTTGCCTAGGAGATTTGTAATCAGTGTTTGTCTGCAGGAGTATTTGGAGTTTGAATTTATACCATTTGAGTGGTGTGGAGCCCCAGTAGGAGAGATTAGGGTAAAATTAACCCTGGGCTCATAATACCTCTGGAATACCTGCCAGGAGAAAACACAAAGCTTCTGTGATAGACATAAGGAATTCTTACAGATAAACCCCAGTGAAGATGAAGTGCTAATCGGAGGAGAAAAATAAGGTGTGAGTAGGTTCATAGACACAGCAAACAGTAGGCTTCAATCCCCAAGGGCTTCAGGAAACAGTGGCATCAAATAGAGATTATAAAATAGTTAAGATTAAAGACACAATGAAAATTTTAAAAAATGAGAGAAAAAAACCAAGCCACCAGTAAGGGAAAACAAAAGACGAGGAAAATTTAGAAGACAGAAGAGAACTTGTAGAAATAAAAAATGCCGAGCATGAAATTTAAGAAACCAAGAATGATTAGGTTAAAGAGCAGATCAGACAAACTAGAGAGAATCAGCAGAGTGGGGGACCCATCTGAGCACACGAGGTAAGGAGCCGGCAGCAGGGTCAGCTGGGCGGAGGGGAGGCTGGGAAGGGTCCGGAAAACCACAGCAGGGCTCCACGTGGAGCAAAGGGAGAGAAGCGGAGCAGCCAGTGTCCTGAGAGATGACGACTCAAATTTCCGCCAAACTGGGGGTATTTCTGCACTCTCTGATTCAGGGAAAAAGTAGTTGTAACAAGAGTAGATGAAAGGAAATTTACGTCTGGGTATATAACTCATGTGACAGTGAGAAGTGTAAGAACACCGAAGACAAAGAGAATGCCTTAAAAATAGCCAGAAGGAAAAGTTCACCTGAAAAGGATGCCGGTTAATCTGACCACCACCTCTCAGCAATAAGCAGAGGACAGTAACGTTGTATCTTCCAAGTATCGAAGGAAATCGAAACCTTTACTTAGTGAAGCTGTCGTATAAGAATTAGGAAGAAGTGAAATGCAAATCACTAACAGGTCTTCACTAAAACAACTTCTAGGGATGTGCTTAGCAACACGAAACTTGAACCCAGAGGGAGGAATGAGCCACAAGCAGAGTGGTGAGGAGATCGTAAATGTACGGGCAAACCTAAGCGCGATCGACAGTGTGAACAGTAATGACATTAATGACATGTTAAGTGTATAGAGACAGGCAGTATCTGAGATCAAGGAGTGGTAAGGTGGGGGGAGAGTAATCCAAGGATTCTAAAATCCTTGCAGGACCCCATGAATGACTGGAGGAACTGTAGATGCTGTCAAGTCAAGTGCACAAGTTACAGCAAAGGTCCGTCTAGTCAAGGCTGTGGTTTTTCCAGTGGTCGTGTATGGATGTGAGAGTTGGACTATAAAGAAAGCTGAGTGCTAAAGAACTGATGCTTTTGAACTGTGGTGCTGGAGAAGACTTTTGCCAGTCCCATGGACTGCAAGGAGATCCAACCAGTCCATCCTAAAGGAGATCAGTCCTGGGTGTTCATTGAAAGGACTGATGCTGAAGCTGAAACTCCAATATTTTGGCCATCTGATGCGAAGAACTGACTCATTTGAAAAGACCCTGATGCTGGGAAAGATTGAGGGCAGGAGGAGAAGGGGACGACAGAGGATGAGATGGTTGGATGGCATCACCGACTTAACGGACAGGAGTTTGAGTAAACTCCGGAAGTTGGTGATGGACTGGGAGACCTGGTGTGCTGCGGTTCATGAAGTCACAAAGAGTCAGACATAACTGAGCAACTGAACTGAACTGAACAGAGCAGAATCTGTAACTTCAAAACAGTAGAGAAAAAAAAGAAAAAAAAAAAAAAGAGCCTTCTAATCCTATAGGACTAGGGTCAGCACTTTTCTGTAAAGGGATAGATACTAAATGGCTTTGATTCTGTGGACTGACCGGATGGTTCTTGTTCCAACTATTCAACTATGTTGCAGGGTGGAAGCAGATGCTGAGAAGATTTAAACAAATGGGCATGGCTGTGTTCCAACAGAACTTTATTTACCAAACAGGCCTAGAGTGGATTTGAGCTGTCAGCTGTAGTTCATCAACGGCTGCTCTAGAAGACAGGAAAGGAAACAGAATCTAGGAAGAGAGACAGCATCAACAAAGGTGGCCAAAACCACTCAGATAGATTAGTAACCTCAAGAAATGTATTAATAAGTTAATTGAATTAGTTGGGTGAAGACAGAGACTGCTGGATTAGATTAATTAAAAAACATATAAAACATGTAAGACAAAGACTTAAACCCTAAGTAAAGCGTAAAGGTGGAAAATAAAGGTGGAAAAATAGATAATCCAAACAAATACAGGTGAAAAGAAAAGCTATTAACTACACTGGCAGTTAAAATAGACTTTAAGGTAATAAAGCATTAACTGTGACAAAGAAGGTCATTATAAAATGGCAAAATGAAGATTTCACTAGGAGAAACTTATAAATTTATATAACCCCAAAACATAGGCTTGAAATATATGAAACAAGATTTGACAGGATTACAAGGAGAGGTTTACAATCTACACTTGCAGTATGACCAAAGTAAGGGTATGGACTTGAAGCTCCCCAGGTGGCCCTAGTGTTAAAGAATCCATCTGTCAATGCAGGAGATGCAAGAGAGTTAGGCTGCATCCCTGGGTCAGGAAGACCTCCTAGAGTAGGAAATGGCAACCTGCTCCAGCATTCTCGCCTGGAAAATTCCGTGGAGAGAGGAGCCTGGTGGGTTACAGTCCAGGGGTCGCCAGGTGTCAGACTCAACAGTGCACACAACAGGAAGTTCAGTGATTAGACTGGATTCGGAATGTTGCAACTAAGAAAGAAGAAGGCATGTTCTTTTCAAACACATGTGGAACCATTGTCATGATCGCACATTAGGTCATAAAATAAGATTCAACAAATATAAAAACCTGGAATCATGCAGGTCATCTTTTCTCTGCCCAATGCAGTTGTTAGAAGCCAATCAATTTCATAAAGTGATAACATTTGGGTTTTAAAAGCACATTTTTAATAAATAAGTTAGATTCAAAGAAGAAATTATAATAGAAATAAGAATGTGTTAAGACCTGAGTGATAATGAAAATATCGCATATCCAGACTTGTGGGATGCTGTGAAAGTAGCCTTTTGAACAAAATTAACAGCACTAAATACGTTTATGAGAAAAAAGAAAGACTTGACATTGTTCAATAGAGATGAAAAGAACAACGCGGAAAACTTAAAAAGAAACTGAAGAAAGGACATCATTCACGTAGGAGCTGGAGGAATACAGACAAGCGAAAGCTGGTTTGTTGAAAAGACTAGAAGTTTAGAAACTTTTCTGGTTCCATTTCTGAGAGAGAGGAGGAGAGAGGGAGGAGACACAGAGAGACAAAGAGCAGGAAAGGATGCAAGAAATACTCAGAGAAAAGCCAACCAGCAAGCGCAGCGACCGGCGTGGGCGGGGCGCAGGCGCGCAGACGGGGCGCCCGATAGTGCAGCGCAGGAGGACGCGGCGGGAAGCCAGGAAAGCGGCCTGGAGCACTGGCCCCAGAGAATGCGGACCAAAGAAGCAGCAGGGACCCGCATCTGGTAAGACAGGCCTCAGCCATTGAAAGGTCTCCCCACAGGATTTCTACCAGGCCCAGGCAGTTCAGAGACAGGTTCTGCCAAATACTGGAGAAACCTATAAACTCAGCTTAAACAGACTGTTCCCACGAGCACAGGCCTAACGCTTGCTGCTTCGTTTGGTGCGTGCGTGTGACCTTGACGCCAACCAGACTGAGAGCCACACGAGAAAATCAAATTATTGGCGAACGGCCCTCATGATGGGAGATGCAAAAGGTTTTGACAAAGCAGCAACACACGGGACCCGGCAGTAAACGTGCAGAAATACATCAGGACATTGGATTAGTCACTTACCAAAGCCGAATCAGTAGCTGTTCTTTAGAGAGAACAGTTTCTGAGGCGCAAATCACCATGCAGCCACATTTAACCCCTGCTGGAATGATGGGGAAGCCTCCCAGCTGGAGGACTGCAGGGACAAACGCCAGCACTCTGCCTGAAGCGAGCATTTCCAAGTTGAGGAGCCAAGGGTTCCTCGGGGTCAGGAAGGCAGAAGGTGAAGCTCCATGAAGCTCCTTGGGTTCCCACAGACCCACCCCAGCTTCCAGTCTGGTTTGCCTTATCCAGCTCCTACGAGCTTACCTGGCCCTCCAGGGCCCTCCTTGAAGACACCTGAGCTCGCCAGCTCCAACGTGACACAGACTTCAGGTTGTGTCTCCAATCTCTGCTTTTACCTGAACTTAAAAAGTGAGAAAAATAATTATTCCCGTTTTTCCTCTTACAGAATTCATGTTCATTATAGAGTCCCTTGGACTGCAAGGAGATCCAACCAGTTCATCGTAAAGGAATTCAGTCCTGAATATTCATTGGAAGGACTGATGCTGAAGCTGAAGCTCCAATACTTTGGCCACCTGATGTGAAGAGCTGACTCATTGGAAAAGACCCTGATGCTGGGAAAGATTGAAGGCAGGAGGAGAAGGAGACAACAGAGGATGAGATGGTTGGAGGGCATTATCGACTCAATGGACATGGGTTTGAGTGAACTCTGGGAGTTGGTGATGGACAGGGAGGCCTGGCGTACTGCAGTCCATGGGGTTGCAAAGAGTCGGACACGACTGAGGGACTGAACTGAACTGAATGTGCAGTGCAGAAATCATGGATGAAAATGTGGAAGAAAATAAAAACTCCCTTCCATCCAATCATAGAAAGGTAACCATTGGTAATATTTGTTATAGCTGCCCGCCCTCCCTCCACACACACACACACACACACACACACACACACAACATAAAGTACAGTCGATGTTTGTTCATGCATGCGTATGCCTGGTCACTCACTCACGTCCAACTTTGGCGACCCCCTGGACTGTGGCCTGCAAGGCTCCTCTGTCCATGGGATTTTTCCAGGCTAGAATACGTGAGTGAGTTGCCATTTCCTTCTCCAGGGGCTCTTCCCAACCTGGGATTAAACCTGTGTCTCCTGCATCTCTTGCACTGACAGGTGGATTCTCCACCCTGAGCCACCTGGGAAGCACAGTCCACGTCTACTCTTTATAAGTGATAATACATATAACATTATACATTTTGTTCTCTCTATATTGGTACATAAATATTTGCATGTATCTATAAACATATAGGGGCCTCCCTGTGGCCCAGATGGTGAAATCTGCCTTCTGTGCGGGAGACCTGGGTTTGATTCCTGGATTGTGAAGATCCCTTGGAGGAGGGCATGGCAACCCACTGCAGTATTCCTGCCTGGAGCATCCCCATGGACAGAGGAGCCTTGTGGGCTACAGTTCATTGGGTCAAAAAGAGTCGGACACAACTGAGCAACTAAGCCCACATAAACATGTAGAGATATTCGTTAAAATTAGAACTTTACGAACATTGCTTTTTCAACCTTTTCCTTCCGAAATAATAAAGTGTGAACGTTGGAAGTCACCCTGCCGCCACCAGCCATGATCAGTGCTGAGGCCCAGGCTCTGTTACATTCACTGCTGTTGTATCCTTGCCCTGGGTCCCACCAGGCCGGGCTGCTACTTTGTCATCAGGTAACTTCAGAGCTTTGTCCCCAAGCGCCAGGCGGCCTCTCCTTGAGTCTTGCGTCTGGCACTCCCTGACCCCTGTCGCCGCCGGGCTCCTGTGTAGGGACCCTCACCCCTGGGACCCGCCCTGTCTCTGGGGCCTGTTCAGTGACAGGTGCACCAGCAGGCCTGGTGTGCACGGCTTGTCCGTGGCCCCAGGTAGAGCGCTGGGCTCCGGCCTTCCCTTCCTCCCCAGCCCGGCTCATGTGTCACCTTATCATAGTGCTCCCTCTGCTCGACTTCCTGGCGTCAGACAGCTCATGTAGAGCGGGGAAAGCCGGCTTCCCCCAGTTCTCGCCCTGGATGTCCTTTTCAGGGCCACTCCTCTCGAATTTTTATATACACTTATCAAAACTAAACATGAATATGCGTATATAAGTTTCTCCATATTTAACTCTGTGTCTAAGGGTCTCCTTTCCTTGGTGCCCATTCTGGCATCCATCTGTCTCTCTACCTACCCACTTATCTATCTAATGGGTGTATCACCCACCCGCCGAGTCTATTGTATGCATGTATATATGTGTCTGGGGCTTCCCAGGTGGTGCTAGTGGTAAAGAATGTGCCAAGAGGTGCAGGAGACGCAGGTTTGATCCCTGGGTTGGGAAGATTCCCTGGAGGAGGAAATAGCAGCCTCACTCCGGTATTCTTGTCTGGAAAATCCCACGGATGGAGGAGCCTGTCAAGCTGCAGTCCAGGGGGTCACAAAGACTCGGACATGACTGAGCGACTTCACTTTCACTTCTCACTTTCATGCATTGGAGAAGGAAATGGCAACCCACTCCAGTGCTCTTGCCTGGAGAATCCCAGGGACGGCGGAGCCTGGTGGGCTGCCGTCTATGGGGTCGCACAGAGTCAGACACGACTGAAGCAACTTAGCAGCAGCAGCAAGCACTTAGACTAGTGCCTGGCATATGTCTGGCAAATATTTGTTGAGTGAATAAATGTGTAAATGTCAATTTCCCTCTTATTTTCTGTTACGTAAAATGATTACAGTATACTTGAAACTAATATACTATCAATATTATGTGTAAATTATGCCTCAATTGAAAAAATTAAAGTTTTTAGTGTCAGTGTGGCTTTAACACCCAAATGTAGGCGCTGAGATCACATGGCATTACTTGTTCCAAATGAACCATCCATCTGACTCTGGATATGCTTGCATTGAAATTTTTCTAGAGTATAATTCACATGAACGACATAAAGCATTATTTTTAGTAGGTTGTGAATTTGTTCATATTCTGCACTAATCTCAGCAGTTTCCCAGCTTCCCCTGGGATCACTCAGACAGATGCTGCATCTTTGGAGCATCATCACCCTTGCCCTGCTTGTCTTGAGCGGGTACCAGGGATTAGGGGCAGGTGTGTGGCAAGTGCTTGGGGGTCCCTGGAGCCCTACCGGCCTCTGCTGCAGACTGGCCCCTCTGCCCCTGGTCCCCATGAGGCATTGACCACCATAGGGGTCAGTGCTGGTCTGCTTCTTGTGCTGGACTGTGTCCCTGTGGTCGCTGCCGCTGCCTTTTGCTATGTGACCCACCGTGACTGCTGCACCTTAGAGACCCTCTGCATCGGCCCCTCACACAGCTGCACTGGCTTCCTTTGTAACCTTTACTGTGGGTCTTGCAGCCCCAGCTCACCCCCTCGAGGCAGCCACTGGTTCTGAATGGTATATTCCCCAGTTGGCTTCCACAAGGTGTGCAGGGGTTCTTTGATGGCACAGCCATGATGCTCGGTTTATAAAAGTGTGTCTACTTGTGATGGTTAATGTGCCAGGGCTTTTTCTTCTGGGGCTCCAGGCAGGAAGGCAGGCAGAGTCTCCGTGCTGCCAGCATTCCCTCAGCCTCAGACGTGTCCGTCTTCATGCTGCAGTTCCAGTCCATCTGTGGTCTACCCATTTCCTCTCCTCTGTCTTCTTTCTCTGTCAAGCAGGGCGAGTTCTTTCTCTTGGTATGGTTGCTGTTGTTCAACTGCTCAGTCATGTCCCACTCTTGGCGACCCCATGGACTGCAGCATGCCAGGCTTCCCTGGTAGGGTAGGGACTCATTTATATAGAACCATTATGAAGCCAAAGAATTGATGCTTTTGAACTGTGGTGCTGGAGAAGACTCTTGAGAGTCCCTTGGGATGCAAGGTGATCAAACCAGTCAACGCTAAAGGAAATCAACCCTGACTATTCATTGGAAGGACTGATGCTGAAGCTCCAATACTTTGGCCACCTGATGTGAAGAGCTGACTTATTGGAAAAGACCCAGATGCTGGGAAAGATTGAGGGCAGGAGGAGAAGGGGACGACAGAGGATGAGATGGTTGGATGGCATCACTGACTCAGTGGACATGAGTTTGAGCAATCTCCGGGAGATAGTGAAGGACAGGGAAGCCTGGAATGCTGCAGTTCACAGGGTCACAAAGAGTTGGACATGACTTAGCAATTGAATAGCAACAACATTATGAAACCACTTGAATTGCCTCTTGAGTATCTAAAATGGGATATTAATTCAGGAAACCCTTTTGCTATCTCAACAAAGTCTTGCTTTCATGCTGCAGATGCAAAACTCCTATTTTTCATGTAGAAGATGAATATTGGGTCTTTTTTGAAAAGTTTGCTTTACTCCTATAATAATCCTGATTTCTATCCTCATTTTCCAGAGCAGTGGATGCCCCTAAGGAAGAGATGAGAGACCAAAAATACAAGAGAAGAATAAACACAAATACATTTCCAGATATTTCATCCTGTGACACTTGTGGATGGATCTTTGACTCTTGAAAATACATTTGATTGCCCTCTCATGGTCCACAGGCCTCAGTGTGGAAGAAAGAACTTGTTGATTTTACATACTTTTTTGGCAGCTTACTGAACTCTTATTTTTATAAATTTTCAGTTAGAAAATCGTATCATTTGCAAATAATAGTAATTGCTGCATCCTTTCTAATATGCTCTTCCCTGTTTCCTTTTCTTTTCTAACTGCATTGGCTAGCAATTCTATACTTAATATTTACCACTTTTAAACTCGTATTTAATAAAGCAGTGGATGTAGCTTGGTTTTATTTTTTATTACAATGGAAATAGCTCAAGTAGTTTATCATTAATCAAGACATTGGCTGTTGGGTCAAATGATAAGAAGACTTAATGCTTCTCCGCTCACAAGTTGAATGGTAGCATATATGTCAACAATATCTTGGGAAAATTCTACAACTCCCTGATCATTTTTAGTTATTAAACTCCATCCAATCCCAAATCGCCTTTAAAGGTACCCCCACCCCTCATGCTGTGATCTGAAGGCCTTAAAGTGAGGAGTGGTATGGCCTGACTTATTGTGTGTCCCACTCTCCCTTCCTCCTTGGAGTGTTCATGGAACAGCTCGGACGCTATGCTTTCAGGAGTGTGAGGGAATACCTGGAGATCTGACTCCTACCCTTTAGGCTGAGCATGTCCCTGACATCCCATGGGGCAGGTGAAAACAATGCTGGCTTTTCCATCCTGCTGAGTGTGTTTGAGTTCTCGGCGCCCTCTGGCCTGCTGTGCTGGGTGATCCTCTGAAGTGATGGTTCTCTGGCTCTTAGTAGGCTTGCTAGATTTAGTAAATGAGGTATAAAAACCCAGTTAAATGTTAATTCCAGACAAATAATTATTCTTTAGTGTAAGTATGTCCCATGGAATGTTTGGGACATACTTAAGCAATTATTTGTTTACTAAAATTAGAATTTAACTGTATGTCCTGTGTTTTCCCAGGGACAGAGGAGCCTGGTGGGCTGCCGTCTATGGGGTCACACAGAATCGGACACGACTGAAGCGACTTAGCAGTAGCAGCCTGTGTTTTCTCTGGCAGTGCTGCCTCTTTCACCTCCTCTTATCGGCAGGCTCCCCTCTGGGTGTCCTGCTGGGAAGGTGGTGCTGGATTTGGGGGTTCGTGTTCTCTCTGAACCATTCCTCCCCACCCCTCTTTCTCAAGGTCCTCTCTCTCCAGGCTGTTTCCCCGTTCAGATATGAACAGACCAGACACTCATATTCTAACAGAAGGCTAACCAGGGGAAAAGATGCAGTCTTCTCTGCTTGTAGGTAACCCCAGTTTTGGAGTGTGTGTGTGTAGACGTAAAGTGAAGAATGCATATCAACTTTTATCAAAAGCCTTTTTGGCTCCTATTGAGATTATCATGTGGTTTTTATCCCTTTCCCAATTGACATGATTTATATTCATAGATTTCTTATATTGCATTCCTGGAATAATCTCTGCTTGGTGGCAGTTTATTTTTTCCTCCCTAGACCACTGGGGTTTCCTTTTCTAGTTCTTTATGTATGAATTCGGTATGTATGTTCCCAGGAGAAATCTAGAGAAAGAATCATGCTTGCTTCTAAAATGAATTGTAAACATTTCTACTTATTTTAACTTCATTTATTTATTTTTTCTACTATATCCTGAAAAATGATTTTACACAGGAGTTATATGCGATTTGAAACTTGACATAACTTTCCAGTAAGGCCATCTGCACTTTGAGGTGAGACTTTTGCCTTTCTCTCTTCTCAGTTTCTTTGTTCTTTCGCGCAAACTGCCTGAGAGAGGGCAGCCTCCTACCACGGGCTCCACGCCAGGTCGGGGAGCCTGGGCCACTCCTGTTCCTCTGTTGCTCACCTCCCCTGGGCTGGGGGTGGGGAGAGGACGGAGAGTCCACGTCTCTCCTAGTCTACTATGGGGCTCCAAGCACTGGGCTTCATTTCCTCTCTCTTCCAGATGAGGGCGAGGTCACAGTCTACTAATCCATTAAACCAGTATTCTTGTTTATATCATTTAAATCCTCAGTATCCTTATTGAAGATTTGATTTTGACTTGTAAGATGCTTATTAATGTCTTCCATTGCCATCATGTTTTGTCAGTTTCTCCTTGTGTTATGAAGAGTCTACACTTGGAATATTTTAATGTTATTTGGCCCTGAAATAGTGAAAAAAGTGAAAGAAAGTGTTAGTTGTGTCCAACTCTGTGCAACGCTGTGGACTGTAGACTGCCAGGCTCCTCGGTCCATGGAATTCCCCAGGCAAGAGTACTAGATTGGGTAGCCATTCCCTTTTCCAGGAGACTTTCCCAGCGCAGGGATTGAACCCTGGTCTCCTGCACTGCAGGTGGATTCTTTACTGCCGGAGCCCCCAGGGAAGGCTGAAATAGTCTTATCTTTATTTTGCCTTCTAACCAGTCCATTCTAAAGGAGATCAGTCCTGGGTGTTCATTGGAAGGACTGATGCTAAAGCTGAAACTGCAATACGTTGGCCACCTCATGCGTCGAGTTGACTCACTGGAAAAGACTCTGATGCTGGGAGGGATTGGGGGCGGGAGGAGACGGGGACGACAGAGAATGAGATGGCTGGATGACATCACCGACTCGGTGGACATGAGTTTGAGTGAACTCCGGGAGTTGGTGATGGACAGGGAGGCCTGGCGTGCTGTGATTCATGGGGTCGTGGAGAGTCGGACACGACTGAGCGACTGCACTGAACTGAACACTCATCAGTTATAATTGTGTATAATATACAGCTTTGGTCCTTCCTCTGACATCTGATTCTATTTTTATGATTGCACTTATAATTCATCTGCATACTTAGAATGGAGAAGGAAATGGCAGCCCACTCCAGGATTCTTGCCTGGAGGACCCCATGGACAGAGGATGCTGGTGGGCTGCAGTCCCTGGGGTCCCAGAGCCGGACGCCTGAGCACATATGCACACACACAATATTCTTCCTTATATGTGGTTGTCTTGTTGTTTCGTCGCAAAGTCATGTCCGACTCTTTTGCAGCCCCGTGGACTTTAGCCCTCCAGGCTCCTCTGTCCATGGGATTCTCCAGACAGGAATGCTGGAACGGGTTGCCGTTTCCTCCTCAGGGGACCTTCCGGCCCCGGGTTGAACCTGCATGTCCTGCACTGACAGGCGGACTCTTTGCCGCCGAGCCACCGGGGAGCCCGGCCAACTGGGAGAAAAATCAAGAAATAGTAGACTTGAGCACAAAGATATAAGCAGCGAGCAACACCACCAGTTAAGCATTTCGCATTTAGGTTATATAATTGTAGTACACATAGATAAGTGAGTTAAGAAGGAAAAAATTCCAGGTTTGTGTGATAAACATAATTCTAGAACAGTTACTAAAGTTGTGGGCAGAGAAAATAACAAGTACGTCAAATTCTATATGGTGCATCTAGCAGAGAGTCAAAGCCCTCTTTTGGTAATTAAAGAAGTAAATGTGTAAATAAACACTTTTAAAGTAGATTTTAAAATAAGATGCATATTCTTCAAAATAATTCTAGGTAATTAAAATAATAAAGTACTAACCCATATGGTGAGAAAGCAAAGGGAAGAGACAGAAAACCCCAAAAGGAGACATAATACAAAGTGTAGAAAATTATTTGTCATCTTGATTACAAGGAATATAAGCAATCTAAAATTCTCCTTAAAATGTGTATTGAGTTAAAAAATAAAATTAAATGATTTCTGTATACACTGCTAATAGATACACCTACTCACGATGTTTTATCCTTTTTAAGCATTTTTGCCTTTGGCTGTTGATATGTTTTGTTTTTCCATTATGTTCATAAGTGCAGATTTTATAAATCCCAATATTCATTTCTCATATTGTCCTTGTCTGAATTTCAGTATCAAAGTTGCATTGGTCCTATAAGATAAAAAATAGATGAAATTGACTGATAGAAAAAAGTTATTTTTCAGAGATTAATAAAGAAACTCTTCATAACTAAAATTATTTGCATAAACTGTTCACAGTTGTTATGCTCCACACACAGTTATATTCCTTTTTATATTCCTCTTATTTCTATTTTCTCTCTATCTCACATAGCTGGACATTTATGTTTATTTTGCATTTCTGATTTTATCTATCCTTTCTATGGCATATTTATCTTCTCCTTACTTTTGTAAACAGTCTTTATCTTGTATATTGCCTTCTCTTTATTTTCTTTGAATTTATTCCATTTAAAAAATCTAACTTCAGTTGGACACCTAGTTCATTAATTTTCAATCTGTCATTTCCATAACTTTCCAGCGGAGAACTACTTTAGCTGCAACCCAACTAATTGTATTTTCATTTAATTGTTTCATTAATTCTGAGTGTATAAGCTTCCAAAATGATTTATGATTTGACATGAGTTTTAAAAAACTTTTCTAAGTATATGGGCTGTAAAGAAATACGTTTCTCACTCAATTTCATTGTATCCCAATGACATGGTCTGCATAATGATAGTTTTTTTTAAATGTATTTATTTTTAATTGATGATAATTGCTTTACAGTATTGGTCTGATTTCTGCCATGTATCAACATGAATCAGCTGTAGGCGTACATGTGTCTCCTCCCTCTAGAACCTCCCTCCCACCTCCCTGCTACCCCACCTGCCCAGGTTGTCTTGGAGTCCCGAATTGAACTCCCCATGTCACACAGCAAGTGATAGTTCCTGAAATTTGTTAGCGCTTGCTTGTGACCTACAATGTAGTCATAAACTTTTTTTTGGTAAAAGTTTGATTTACAGTTATTTTAGAATGAGTGTATCTTCTTAACTGCTATTTATTAATCTCATTTATTTAATTTAAGCTTATTAAATTAAGCTTGTTAGTCATGTTCTGATCTGTGTTTTGACCAACATCTGTTTTGTGCTTGGCCTGCTGACTGAGATGTGGCGTTGCTCCCACAATAGCTGTGCGTTTGCCTCAGATTCTGAAGCCCTTTTCTCAGGTCTCACACATTTACAATTGCTGTCTCCGTGGTGGCTCTCACACTGTGTCATCCTGCTGCTGCGGTGTCTGTCTCTGACGTGATTTTGCTCTGAGTCAACTCTGTGCGATGTGATCACGGCCTCTGGGCTTCTCTGGTTTCCTGTTGGCCTGGGGCGTCGTCCCCTTCCAGGCTTCCTCTGGTCCCGCTACATCCATGCTCAGCCAGCCTTGGGGGTTCTGCCCTGGGTTTCTGTGCTTGGAGCTTTGTCCCCTGTCTTCTCACCTGGCTAATCCCCACACAGCTTTCCTTCAGCCCAAACCACTTCCCCCAAGGATGCCAGTCCATTAGGCAGGCTTCTTGAGTCTAGTGCTAGAGATGGCCGAGATGGGAGAGGGCCGTGGGTGGAGACAAGTAAGCAGATTAAAAAATTATTGGAGTTAAAGGACAGATCTTTTAGTTTCAGCTAGGGATGAGTGGGCTTCCCTGGTGGTTCAGAGGTTAAAGCGTCTGCCTCCAGCGCGGGAGACCCGGGTTCGATCCCTGGGTCGGGAAGATCCCCTGGAGAAGGAAATGGTAACCCACTCCAGTATTCTTGCCTGGAGAATCCCATGGACAGAGAAGCCTGGTAGGCTACAGTCCACGGTGTCGCAAGGAGTCGGACACGACTGAGCAACGGAACGGAACGGAATCTTCCTTATAAGCTGCTCTAGCCTTCAATGACCTCTCCTTAATTTGAATTTCCTTCGTTCTCCAAACCACTTGTCAGGGATGCGTGAAATCCGTGCCATGGCGTGTGCAGTTGCTGAGAAAGGCCCAGGGGGACCTTGTCTGGGCTACCTGCGTCTGGGTGTGTGCCTGGATGGAGACGGGTAGGGCTGCTTCTAGATGGCTCCAGACAGGCTCTGGGCCCCAGGCTGGGCAGGGAGGGCTCTTGTGGGTTAGTGAGCAGGTGAAGGTTCAGTACGCAGGCACTGGAAGTTGAGTGTGGGAAGGACGCAGGCAGGGACACAGAAGGCAGCCCCCCAGGCACCGGGTCAGCTGCTGGAAAGCTGGGCAAGAATCTTCTGGTGATGTGGGTGGAGCATGGGGCCAGGTCTTGGTGATCGGGCATGATGACCCGAGCCTTTGCCATCTGTGAGAGGCTGGCTGGTGACCACAGAGGAGCTGAGAATAGCTGCTTGGTGATGGGGAAATTGACGGAGACCATCCCAGTCGGACAGAGGCTGCTCACTCAGACTGACTAGCTCTGGGGGGTCAGCCATGCAGAGACTCACAGGTAAGCAGGTGGGGACACAGGAGGTGTTGGTGTGGGGAGAATGGAGGAGGGCTCCCTATGGCGGGGCCATCCTAGTGACTGGGGACCATGTCTGGCTTTCACTGGCAGGTCCTGAATTGGAAGTGGGAGCAAAAATGAAGGCAAAGAAGAAACGGGGTGGTCATTGCCCAGCCCGGGCTGTTCTGGCCCAGTTGGTGCTCTGGTTTCCTGGGATGGTCGCCGCGGGGCTTGTGGGTCAGAGTTCAAGTGTCACACGTGATCTGGACATCGTCTATTTGTGTATTCATTCTCTCAATAAACTTTTTTTTTGGACGTGTAACATTTGCTTCACTGAGAGAGTTTTCTGTCTTCCCCATCTTTCCGTAATTTAGATACAGACTTCTCTGCAGCAAGGAGTGATGCTTACATGTACCTTCACCACACTGCCCTGTGACCTTGAGAGCTGAGGAGGGGGTGAAGGTTCTCACTCCACCTGCAGAGGACGGAGCGGAGATGCAGAAAGGTGAGTGACTTCCCAATTTAGCAGAGGCTGGATGTCCACGGTGGGCTGCAGCTCCTGACACTCTGCGCTTTCTCTGCTGCTGCTCCCAGGGCTCCCAGGGGAACAAGGCCTTGCCCTGATGCCACCACATCTGTAAGGAACAGCCAGGTTCAGGTGGCACGTTTCACGGAAGGTGCATTTTTTTTAGGAAGGCTATGGTGTGATCTTCGCTAACATGCAGTCTGTGTCAGATGGCTGGCATTCTGCTGCAATATTACACGAATGCTTTGCATTCCACACAGTGGAAATCCAGAGGCAAGGATTTCTAGCTCATGTGCTCAGTTGTGTCCGACTCTTTGTGACCCTATAGACAGTAACCCACTAGGCTCCTCTTGCCATGGGATTTCCCAGGAAAGAAAACCAGAGTGGGTTGCAGTTTCTTACTCCAGGGGATCTTCCTGACCCAGAGATCAAACCCGTGTCTCCTGAAGCTCCCGCATTGCAGAAAGATTCTTTACCCACTGAGCCATCATGGAAAGCCACCAAGGCTTTCCATGGGGTCACTGGAAATACTCTTAATACTTAGGGTTATTTCACAAACTGGTCATGAGAGACAAAAAAAAAATTTGTGGCTCTGGACCTTTACTGTGTGTTTGTGAATGCTTCTTAGCTTTATAGAACATTGCTGACTTAAAAAAAGTGCACAAAATGAGAGTTTCAAATTAAATTTTATTTGGGGCCAGAATGAGGACTATGTTCTGGGAGACAGCATTTCAGAAAACTCTGAAAAACTGCTCCAAAGAGGTAGGGTGATTTTGGGAAAGGGGGAGTACACACAACCAAACACATATTTTTGCAGAAGGTCTTAGGGTTACTATTAGGCAAAGAGGCAGACATCACCATGAAGAAATTTGGTAAGGAGGAGGAGATGTAAGAATTGGGGTGTAAGCATTTATTAGAGATGTAGGAATTTGTGTTGCTCATAAAATCAGTTCTTGAAAACACCTAACTGTTTGAAGACCTGTTCTGACAGTTTTTTTGGAGCATCTCATTTCTGTTCTCCACCCTGAACTCCTTTCAGGGGGTGCTGAAGGTCAGCAACTTCAGTGGCTCATAGTTTAATCTTTGTTGAGGTAGATGGCCAGGGCCAGTGGCAAGTGCCAACATGCAGTTGACAACATCTAGAAAAAATATTCATGGCTCACTCATTCCTGATCCTTTATCTGGAAAGTCCTGGAAGCTGGTATTCCTATAGCCCTTCACAACACTGTACCTTGGAAAGCTTTCTCAAAGGTGAGAGGCACCGTGACAGCAAGCTCAGGCAAAATGTTAAAAGATCAGTAATTTGTTAAATTTCTTAATTAGTGCTTGTAAAGTTTCAAATTATGTCCACTGACACTACACAGATTCATTGAACTTTCCATTCAAATACATTGGGGTCATGTAAAACAGAGGTTGAGAAACTTGGACAGGCAGGCCAAATCTGGCTCTCTGCCTGCTTTTCTAAATAAAGTTTTATTAGCACACAGCCACGCCCATTTGTTTGTAGATTGTCTACTTTCATTCTAGAAGAGCAGAGTTGAGTAGATGCAGCAGAGACCAGATGGCCCTCAAGCCCAAATTATTTCCTATCTGGCACTTGACAGAGAAAGTTTCTCACATCTGTTCTACGCCCAGCATGAAACGATAGTTATCTTTAGCTCAAATCTTGCAGCTGGGGATAAAGTGTTAAGCTACACAGTAAACAAGGGTGGCAAGAATGAAAATCCTCTGTATACAGCAAAAGAAACCCAAACAAAGGACTCTGGTTGGCTCCGGAGCTTTTATTCTGTTGTTTATCATCGCGCTATGTTTTTCCACAAACAGATGAGGATGGATAAAAGAAATAAAGTTTTTGAGGAGGTGATTTTCCGTAAACACGCTGCTTTTGTGAAGCAACAGAAGACATACTGGAGGCATTTTTAAACGTTGTTTTGTGATCTAATTCCCACGTGGCCTGAAGACCGTGTTTATGTGATCTCCGGACATTGGGAACTGGGTCTGAGGGCTGAAGGCCGGGAGTCACAGCGTGAGACTGGAACTGGCCCTGGTGGCCGTGGATGAGATGAACCCTCCATGTAGCTGCTGTCTCCCGTCTGTAAAGGGACCCGTCTGAGAAGTGGACGCTGACACCCCTCCCAGCTCCAAAACCCGGACTCCGGGATTCCATGCTAATGGAACACTTGGCCCCGCTCTGACTCCATCTCGTGAGAATGTGATGGCGTGACATTACCATACTAAGGAGGCTCTAAATACGAAATTCCCCGTTGAGTATACATTGTGCCTAAGTTCTGAAGAAGTAGTTAATCAGTTTCCATTCGGTTATCCAGCTGAGGGAGCAGATCTGGCCAGCACTGGGCTCAGCCGCCCGAGCTCTTCTGGAAACAGTGCTCCTGGGGCCGAGACGAGGGAGGGAGCTCCACTCCCAGGGGATGGGGACACCAACTTGAAGGCCCCCTTGGGCCTCACGAATGGCTCTGCACGCGGGCTTTCGGACTGGTGACACACAAGATACCGGAATCTGTTTTGCATTTAGGAAAAAAAGTTTCAGTGACTGCATGACTTATTTAAAACACACTCATTGCAGATGATTTCAATTGTGCAGTTTTTAAAAGTCTGCAGATCCTAACACCTTTCTGGCCTCCGGCACGGTGCAGCTCTGTGTCCCTTATTGTCCCCTCACAAGTGCGTGACCCTTTGCAAATTTCAGTCTGAGGACCCCTGGCATCTGGGCTCTGGGGCGGGGGGTGGAGATGAGGTGACGCAGCCCAGTGTGCCCAACACAGCCCTGCAATTCTGTTCCTTACTAGCCGGCAGGATGCAATTCACACAGTGCCTTGGGGGAACGGCTGCATTGAGATGAATGCTCTGAGGCCTGGTAGAGCTGTTGGGGGCATTCAGGAAGGATTTCAAGTGTTTAGGTTTGGGGCCCAGGTTCTTAGGAACCACTCTGTAGGTGACAGATGTCCTGGCAGTGGAAAATCTGTCTGAAAGCTGTTAAAGAATAGAGATATAGCCAACTGTATCAAATTTATTCTTACTATGATCTATCCTTTGTGCTCAAGAAGTTATGAAGTTGTGGGATGTTATATTGGGGTTATAGAGGTCACTGTTGGGAGGAGGGTAGGGAGAGTCAGAGAATTTAAGCAGCTTATTATTGGCCACACAAGTAATTCATGGCAGGATGGCCTTGAATTGCTTTCTTCTTTTTAGTACAAGAGCCACAGAAAGAGCAAAGCATCCTAATGTATGCCTTAAGGTCCCAGATTTTACGGCCCACCTGGAGGCCCTGAGCAGGTGCAGCCATGAGCCCTAGGAGAGGCAGCAGGGCAGGGTGCCCTACACCACAAACCTGCAAAGGTGCACCAAGATCCCACAGATTGAGTGGCGAGGTTGAAGTGGGAGTCTGGGCTGTTGGCGAAGGCCGTGTTGGTCGCCCTTCTCTGTGCTGGATGGTGAGGGAGGAACCAATCACTAAATAAACAGATGAGCAGAGCTTGTGTGGGTGCAGCAGGCAGATGGAACTGTGCTCAAATCTGACAGTGTTTACCAGACGGAGCTGTTCTTTCCTGGGAAACTGCAGGGCCAGCTCCAGGCGAGGTCCAGGAAGAGACAGGAGTTGGAATCTTCTAGCAAACTTGGGAAGAGCACACCCACTGATCCCGGGAGATAGCTTTGTTTGGATACCCTCTAGAACTGTCTGTAGCAGAATGAAGAATTGTTCAAATTCCTAAACTTGGTTCTGTTGAATGAATGGTCTTATGGGATCCACCACCACCACCACCATCACACCCAGAGGATCCTGGGGATCAAATAAGTCTGAAAACACTCTATCCTATTTCCATCCTGGAGTTTTACTGTGCTTATTAGCATGCTAAAGCCTCTGATAAGTCCTGCAGTGAAAAGAAGAGTGTTTAACTTTGGGCCAAACAAGATTTCTCGATCAGCAGGGCCAGAGTACCTTTTGTCCCCTTGCTACTAAGTCGCTTCCCTGGTGGCTCAGAGGTTAAAGCGTCTGCCTCCAATGCGGGAGACCCGGGTTCGATCCCTGGGTCGGGAAGATCCCCTGGAGAAGGAAACGGTAACCCACTCCAGTATTCTTGCCTGGAGAATCCCATGGACGGAGAAGCCTGGTAGGCTATAGTCCACGGGGTCGCAAAGAGTCGGACACGACTGAGCGACGGAACGGAATGGAACTAAGTCGCTTCAGTCGTGTCCGACTTTGTGTGACCTCATAGACAGCAGCCCACTAGGCTCCTCTGTCCCTGGGATTCTCCAGGCAAGAACACTGGAGTGGGTTGCCATTTCCTTCTCCAATGCATGAAAGTGAAAAGTGAAAGTGAAGTCGCTCAGTCGTGTCCGACTCTTAGCGACCCCATGGACTGCAGCCCACCAGGCTCCTCCATCCTTGGGATTTTCCAGGCGAGAGTACTGGAGTGGGGTGCCATTGCCTTTTTCCCCTTAGTGTCGTTATAAACCTCTGCTTTTCTAAAGACTTCAGTTTGGGAAGTCTGTTGGAATGCAGTACATACACTACTCCTGTGTCTTAAAAACAATCACTTCTCCCCAGGAATCTAGTCTCCCCTGTCAAGTGGCATTAGGTCCCATCAGGTGGCAGGCTGAAGGAACCTAGCATTTCATGATTTGAAAACGTGTTCACTGTTTTCCTTTAAATGATGTATTCCTTACTCTTTTACGCTTTTGATTCATTTTTTTAAAAATAAAAAATATCCTTGCTATTTCACAGGGAAGCAGGCAATATCGATTTTATTGCTTAAAGAAATAAACTCATCTGTTAATCTGTCAGAAACTAGCTCCTAGCGCATACGGGTTCTGCCCCTTGGAGATTCGTGCTGCGGAAGGTTTTGCAGAGGAGATGCTCGTGGAATGTGTTTGTTAGGCAGATGCTCTGAGCCTTCCGCAAACAGCACGAACTCAAGATGGAGCTGATTCTGACCTGATCCTTTCTAGCTGACGTCAGGGCTCCCGTCCATGGCGAGATCCCAGAGTGTGAAATAGTGGCTGACCGGCCGCCTGGGGCTGACTAGACGGGACCTCGCACTCTGCGGGACTCCGCGGAAAGGAGCCCTTGGTGGGGACCGGGGGCGATGTGCCTTACCGCAGACCCCACCTGGGCCTTGGGGTTAGGCAGGCTGCCCACTCCCGCTCCTCGACGTCTCTGCACCAGCCTGGCGTGCAAATTGGTTGAATTGAAGTACACAACATCATCAGGTCTCCGTGCTTGAGAAGGTAACTTAAAGCCAGACAGACCCGGGTTTGAACAGGGTTCCCCACAGAGAGATGGGGTGAGGCTGTGAGTTCCTGGGGATGCAAAGTGGTGGCTATAACTCCTGCCTGGCCGAGCTGCTGGGAGGACGTGATGGTGGCACCCAGACACGCGGGGTGGGTGGGCTCCGGGAAACACTGCATCCTGATGCTGCGGCTGGAGCTGGGTGTGTCCTGGGCCATGGCCCACTCCTGCCCTCATTTCCCATCCCAGCCCCCAGTTAACTGATCAAACATGGGTCCTGGGCCCAGAGGAAGGCCTTGCTGTCTCATGTGGGTCCAGATCTCTTCCTCCAGCTGGGCAAAGGCTACTGGATCCGATCAGGACCAACGGGGAACAGGGCTCAGAGACAGGTGTGAGGGAGATGCAGCAGAGCCCGGGGCATGGCAGCGGCTTGGAAAAAGGCGGAAAAGCTGGTTGGAGCCTGGCCTCCTCTCTGGTGCCACCGCTGCCACTCTGGAGGCCAGGCCGGGGTCAGACGGCAGCTTAGGAAGGGTCCTGGGCCCGGTTTCCTGTGTAGGTAACTTCTCAGTGTTCAGACACTGCCTGGGCTGGGTGAGATTGACAGTATCCACAGAACTTGAGACGGTTGCTGTTTTTGCTTTGGGACATGATGTTGGGCCTGAGATCAGCTCATGTACTAGGCGGGGGCTCCACACCGTACAGGTGGAGGCATGGAGCCTGGATCAGCTGGCTTGCATCCCTGGCCTGGGGTGGGCTTCACTGTGGCCGAGGCCCCGCCCTAAACCACGGGGTAGGGGTGGGCCTTCCGGGACAGCAGTGTGGACATCAGGGCTCTCCTGGGGGATCCAGGGTGCTGGGGTGGGAGCTGCCAGCTGACCAGGGAGGGTTTTCGGGGAAGGGGCCGAGCTGGACCTCAGAGGATGCCAGTGAGGGGTGGGCCAAGCCCTTCCAGACACGGACTGGCTGGTGTGTGCCCTCACAGCGGGCAGGGCCCGTGGTCTAGCTCTGCGGGACACTGTCTCCACACTAAAGGGTACCCACTTTATGTGGCCAAAGGCCACCTTCTCACGGGGGATCTTCGTGGAAGCCCTTTCTTCACACCTGAGGTGTTACTGAACCCCACACACCTAGACTGGTTCTTCATTCCCTGACCGGGGTGTGTGTGTGGTGTGTGTGTGTGTGTGGTGTCGTGTGTGTGTGTGTGCGTGTGTGTGTGTGTGGTGTGTGTGTGTGTGTGTGTGCATGTGTGTTTGTGTGTGGTGTCGTGTGTGTGTGTGGTGCCATGTGTGTGTGTGTGCGTGTGTGTGCATGTGTGTGTGTGGTGTCGTGTGTGTGTGTGCAGGTGGTGTGTGTGTGTGTGCGTGTGTGTGTGTGGGGTGTGTGTGTGTATGTGTGTGTGTGGTGTGCGTGTGTGGTGTGTGTGTGTGTGTGGTGTGTGTGTGTGTGCATGTGTGGTGTGTGTGTGTGTGCATGTGTGTGTGTGTGTGCATGTGTGGGTTAATGTGTGCGTGCGTGTGTGCATGTGTGGGTTAATGTGTGTGTGCGTGTGTGCATGTGTGTGTGTGGTGTGTGTGTGCATGTGTGGGTTAATGTGTGTGTGGTGTGTGTGTGCATGTGTGGGTTAATGTGTGTGGTGTGGTGTGTGTGTGCATGTGTGGGTTAATGTGTGTGGGGTGTGTGTGTGCATGTGTGGGTTAATGTGTGTGGTGTGTGTGTGCATGTGTGTGTGTGGTGTGTGTGTGCATGTGTGGGTTAATATGTGTGGGGTGTGTGTGTGCATGTGTGGGTTAATGTGTGCGGTGTGTGTGTGCATGTGTGGGTTAATGTGTGTGGTGGGTGGTGTGTGTGGTGTGTATGTGTGGTGTCGTGTGTGTGTGGTGTCGTGTGTGTGTGGTGTCGTGTGTGTGGTGTGTTGTGTGTGCTGTCTTCTGTATGTGTGGGGTGTGTGGGGTGTGTGGTGTGTGTGGTGTGTATGTGTGGTATCGTGTGTATGTTGTGTTTTGTGTGTGGTGTGTATGTGTGTGGTGTGTGCTGTATGTGTTCTGTGTGTGGTGTGTATGTGTTGTGTGTGGGGTGTGTGGTGTGTGGTGAGTGTTTGTTGAGGAGCCATGGAGGCTCTGGCCCCGGACTGCGTGGAGTGACTCTCGCTCAGACTCCACTCGTCTCGAGTTTCCCAGGGGAGCCGCCGAGGGAGCCAGGGGGCTTTCCCTGGGGCTCGGGGCCGAGACCAGGGCGGTGGCCCCTGGCGGAGCTTGTCTTTTTCAAACCAGCTGTTTGTCTCTTTTACACTGTTGCGACGGAGAGCCCTGAGCAGCACCAGCCTCAGTCATTTTACACACACACCAGCCCATCTGACTTTCAGATATTGGTAAAATTTCATTTCTTGTTTCAAAAATCCAACATTCCCCTTAAACCCCAGGGAGTCGTCACGCACCCTCAGGCTGTCACGTCTTCCTTGGGGACCATGAGCCCAGGAACGTGGCTCATCCCATATTGTTGCCCTTGATTGGGTCCCCTTCGCTGCATGTGCAATGAATTGTCACCTCTCAGGCAGCGATAAGGACGCTTGAGTCAAACGTAGACACGCGTCTCTCGGTCCCGATGCCCCACGCAATAAGACTCTGTAAAAAGCCCAGCAGAACCTCTCTACCCCGATGACTGACGCTTCTCGACTCGGACCTTCTGCTCTGACCAGTCCCCCAGCCGTTAGGAGGCTGGCCATCACAGAGGCTCCGGAGCCCCCGGGAGGGCCACCTCGACCCCCACGACCACCCGCCGGCCTTTCTCTTCTGCAAGTGAGGCCGTGGTGGCCCGCGTGCTGGAGGCCGACATCTAGAGTGACCTTCTCCTCCAGGCCTTTCTCCTCCCTCGTTCACTCCGTCCGCCTGGATGCTGAGTCCCGAGGAACTTACTTCCTCCGTATTCTTCAGGCAAGTCCCGTTGCCCTGTCACACCCTGCTTGCAGACATCTGCATTCCCATGTGTGGAACCCACCAGCGTGGCCAGGATAGAGTGCTTGGAAAGTGCTCCCTTGGGAGTAGACCGGTCATGCCTGGGCCCTCTCTCCCTGCTCAGAGAAGACTGGGAGCATTCAGGAGGCAGGGAGGCCCCCGGACTCCTGGGACACACAGGGGACCCCGAGGCCATCAGAGTTTGCACCATGGAGTTCCCAGCAGAAAGGGGGTCTTGGAAATCAGCGGATGTGACTTGCAGGGAGATGTGGTTTGTAGGGGCCTGTGGGGCTGGGGTCCCAGGTGAGCCCTCCAGCAAGCTCCTGCCTCCCTGTGGGCCGGGAGGGCCAGCTCAGCTTTCCTAGGCTCTGCTCTGCCTTGGACTGGGGCCCTCTCATATCTGGGTGCAGACAGGGCAGAACGGGGTGCCCTGAGTTGAAGTCGAGTGGAACTCCCACACCTGGACGCAGCCCAGGGATCTCATAGAGGCCTGGGGAGCTGGGTCCTTCTGGACTTGGGGCCCACTGGGAGGATGCCATGTTTACTAAATACGGTTGCAGACTTGATGTGTGCCTGGTAGGAATTATTCCCCTTTCTTCTCTCCTGCTCTCCCCAGCCGGGACGCCAGCCTGCCAAGCATCAACGCTACTCTCATATGAAGCATTTTTTCAGGCCTGACATGCAAAACTCTGATGTAGAAATTGAAATTTCACACTCTGAAGGGCCCAAATGGCTCCAGAGGTCAGCAGGCGGCTCTCGCGTCCACCCACCGGTGACTCATGGGGAGAGATGCCGGCCTGAATTAACATCAGCCGACACTCGTGCGTCAGAGGTTCTGTGCGCTGAGAAGGTTTGCTTGACATCTGTGTCCGCCCCCCAGCAGCACACACTCAACAGTTTTAAGCCGAGGGGCACGTCCCACTCATCTGGTGAATACATCAGCTGAATGCAATCCGCTTTCACAACAGATGTCCCAGGAGGGGAGTGGGGGCCACTGAACGTGGTTAGAAGTTGCAGAAAGTTCTTTATGAGGTTCTTGCTTTGTGTGATGTGGAGTAGGACAGCCAGGGTTACTTTAATTGAAGTACATCTTACTGGGTGCTTGAGCTGGGTCTCTATAAAGGTTTTTTCGAGTCCTTGTCTCAGAGGGGAGTTTCTGTCTCCCAGTTGCTTCTTTGGGGCTCCTCAACCTGTTCTCCTGGAAAAACCAGAAGGAGGTAGAAAGGGAACGTCGTCCAACCCTGGCCGGCTTGAATAGGGGGCCAGGCTGGTGGCTCACAGAAACTTCTGGCCATGTGCATGGAGTCCCTGCTGCTCTTTTGCAAGGACAACATCCCCATTCTGAGCCACCCCTGCCTGCTTGTTCCTGCGTGTGTGCATTTGTCCTTACTGTGCTGGGGCCCGCAGGTGAGCTGCTGTCCTGTGAGCAGCGCACACGGCTGCCCCACGGGGGTGACGCTGCAGGGGCCGCCGCGGCAGAGACCTCTGCTCCTGACAGAGGCCGAGCATAGCGTTCTGGACTCCGTTTTATTGCTCACATTCTTCATGTGTTCACAACCTTCCCCTCCTTCACACAGACCTCAGATGTGTCAGAGGAACGGTCAAACGACCACAGGAGCCCAAAGGAGCTGGTATTTCCTCTTTATGTTTCCCCATCTTGCATTGCTCTCTTGTAAGGCGACCCCCCGAGGGCTGCAGCTGAGGGCCCCGTGCCGGCCACTATCCACATGGACAGAACCAGGGGCGGGGCAACAGCAGTCCGGTCCTCAAGAAGGTCTATGCCTGTTCAGATCTTCCTGGAAGCGGTACCAGGAGCTCGAGGCCAGTGGCCGTCCGTGGCTTTCCGTGGCAAGGAAGGACCGAGTGTGCAGCTAACGGGAAACACGGCACTGTTGGCTGGTCTCGGTTGCTGTTGCCCAGTGGCTCCGTTGTGTCCGACTCTTTGTGACCCCATGGACGGCAGCACAGCAGGCTTCCCTGTCCTTCGCCATCTCCCGGATCTCACTCAAACTCATGTCCATTGAGTGGGTGATGCCCTCCAACCATCTCATCCTCTGTCGTCCCCTTCTCCTCCTGCCCTCAATCTTTCCCAGCATCAGGATCTTTTCCAATGAGTTGGCTCTTCCTGTCAAGTGGCCAAAGTATTGGAGCTTCAGCATCGGTCCTTCCAGTGAGTTCTCAGGGTTGATTTCCCTTAGGATTGACTGGCTTGGTCTTCTTGCTGGACTGGGTGACCTGAGACAAATAGTACTTACAGGTGGTAGAGACACGGCGTCCTAGACGGCGCAGTAGAAAAGGTGTCCTGATTTCATCCCAGCCTCGGCTCCACTGGGATCTAGCAATGAAGCTCTTACTCTCCTGAGCTTCAGTGCCCAGGTCTAAACTGGAGGGTGGGCCTGTGCACCCTTCTCCAGTGGAGCCCATCCACTGGGCATCCTCACACGTGGCACAGAGGTGTCATGCCCGACTGTCCAGGGCTTCAGGAATCTGCCCCCTGTGCCCTTTCTTTTGTCCTGACAACTGTCATCTGGACGTGGAATAGTCACGTTTAGATGTAAGTGGATGCGATCCAGGCCCGAGTTTGACTGATGGGCTAAATTATCTGCAGCTGGCCCTCCCGCGTCAGGGCCTTTGAAAATCTTCAGTCCGCAGAGCACTGACCGCCTGCGGATGTGCAACCCTGTGAGACATCAGGTGACGTGGCTCCCAGTGTCCCCAGGGAGCCGAGCCTCGGAGGGGAGCGGGGTGGAGGGTGCGGCTTTGCCTTGAGCAAAGCTCCGTTGCTTGGGAGTGTCGGGCTCAGCCAGGTGGGACTTTACAGGACGCAGTTCCACCCGTGGGAGGCGCCGGAACACCTGCTTCACAGGCCGCCTTCCTTTGGGTTGACACGCGCGCATCTGAGACGCGCGACCTGCTGTCAAAAGGCCAAGGGGACGGCGCCTGCCACGAGAGACCCGGGGCAGGTGCTGCACTTAGTGTCCACGCAGTGTGGTGGGCGGGTTCGTGGCCACCCAGGCGTAGATGCGGTTTCCCACACTTAAGGAAGGTGTTCTGCCACCCCAGCCTCAGTCACACACCCCTCTACAAGCTCCTGTGGGAGGACAGCCTGACTAAGACGCTCTCCTTGTGGGGGAGGGGGAGAGGCCTGGGGAGACCGAGATGCAGGTGACCTGGGCAGGAAAAATGCTGTGTCCATCCCCACAGGCAGGGCAGTTTCCTCAGGCTCCTTTTAGGGAAATGGAACTTCTGAATGGGGCTTTGCAGGTGGCTCGGTGGTAAAGAATCTGCCTGCAGTGTAGGAGACATGGGTTCGATCCCTGGTCTGGGAAGATCCCCTGGAGGAGGAAATGGCAACCCACCCCAGTATTCTTGCCTGGAGAATCCCACGGGCAGAGGAGCCTGGCAGACCACAGCCCATGGGGTCGACTCAACACAAACACATGAGCCTCTGGACAGTTCAGAGCTGCTTTTGAACTACCCGGTTTTCCCTGCCCAAGAACTTTAGCAAATCTCCCCTTTGAGGTTAAAATTTTCTCTGCTTGATCTCCCCGAAATGTGGGTTTTCTTCAATATTCTGCGGAGTCTGAATGAGATGCACTCAGCTGCTGGATGTTATTGAGAAGAAAAGCAAAGTGTCTTTTCATCATTGAAAGATTTGCCTCAGACAGCTCTTGACAGCTTGAGTTCTGAGTACCAACCTTTCCCATCGTTTCAGCGATTGTTGAAATAGAATTTCCTGGTCCATCTCACCTTGAAGCTAATGTTTGCGGAATGATTCATCTTGGCCAATGTTTAGAACATCGAAAGAGACACATGTACTCCAATGTTCACCGCAGCACTGTTTATAATAGCCAAGACATGGAAGCAACCTAGATATCCATCTGCAGACGAATGGATAAGAAAGCTTTGGTACATATACACAATGGAGTATTACTCAGCCATTAAAAAGAATGCATTTGAACCAGTTCTAATGAGGTGGATGAAACTAGAGCCTATTACACAGAGTGAAGTAAGCCAGAAAGAAAAACACCAATACAGTATACTAACGCATATATATGGAATTTAGAAAGATGCAAATGATAACCCTGTACATGAGACAGCAAAAGAGACACCGATGTATAGAACAGTCTTTGGGACTCTGTGGGAGAGGGTGAGGGTGGGATGGTTTGGGAGAATGGCATTGAAACATGTATATTATCATATGTGAAACGAATCACCAGTTCAGGGTCGATGCATGTTACAGGATGCTCGGGGCTGGTATGCGGGGAAGACCCAGAGGGAGGATAAGGGGAGGAGGGAGGTGGGAGGGGGGTTCCGGAGGGGGAACTCATGTACACCCGGGGCGGATTCATGTCAATGTATGGCAAAACCAACCAATATAATATTGTAAAATAATCAGCCTCCAATAAAAATTAAAAAAAAAAGAACTCAATCCATCAGCAAGAGATCTTGAAACTATTTGAATTCAAATGTGAGAAGTCTTCAAAGAAGTAGGGGAAAAAATAGCACATTTTAGTTTTCAGGAGAAAAAGGAAACGTGTGAGGGATAGAACTTACCTTGAGGACTCGCTTAAAGGAAATCACCGCGTTGAGACTGCTGTCTGCTGTTTCTGTGGCTGCCCACTCGGCTCTGGGCGCTGCTCATTCCCCTGTTCCTGGGGCTCACCCACAATATGTGATTATCACATAAAGTCCCAGTGACCTTTCTTTCCTGTACAAATGAAGACAGAGAAGCAAACTAAAACAGTTCAACTGAGAAAGTTGAAAAGAAGAGCACTCCGGGCCGCCCCACTTTTAGAGACGCCTCTTCACGTGGCTGAGTCAGGCCTCAGCTGCAGCATGCAGGATCCTCACTGCGTCATGAGGGGTCTTTCGTGGCGGCGCATGGAGTCTCAAGTTACAGCGCGTGGACTCAGTAGTTGCGTTGTAGAAGCTTAGTTGCTCCACAGCATGTGGGATCTTAGTTCCCCAACCAGGGATCGAACCCGAGTCCCCTGCATTGCAAGGAGGATTCTTAACTGCTGGACTGCCAGGGAAGTCCCTGGGAAGAGTCTAGAAGACTCTGGAAGTCCTTTTCCAGAGGATTCTAGCAATCCAGAGCGAGCTATCGCTCGTGTGTTGCCTTGCACTGTGATCTCTGGCATGGTAAAGTCAGGGCTGCCCTTCGCGCTTTTGCGGTCAGCTCGTGGCTGTGAGTCTAAGGAAGGAGCAGCGCGCTTTCACTTTTCTTATGCTGCTGTTCCTGTTCAGTCACTCAGTCGTGTCTGACTCTTTGCGATCCCATGAACTGTAGCCCGCCAGGCCTCCTTGTCCTTCACTATCTCCCAGAGCTTCCTCAAACTCATGTCCACTGAGTCAGTGAGGCCATCCAACCATCTCATCCTCTGTTGCCCGCCTCCCCTCCTGCCTTCAATTTTCCCCAGCATCAAGCTCTTTTCCAATGAGTCAGCTCTTCCCATCAGGTGGCCGAACAAAGTATTGGAGCTTCAGCATCACTCCTTCCAATGAATATTCATGGTTGACTTCCTTTCGGATCATTGGTTTGATCTCCTTGCAGTCCAAGGGGCTCTCAAGAGTCTTCTCCAACACCACAGTTCCAGTCAGCTTTGGTGCTGATGAAGGACGGGGTCCTTAGAATCCTTACGGGAGCAGGGTACTGGGGAAGGGGACAGTGGATTCCTAGGAACCAGCCCCATCAGACTGCCTTTAGGTTCCACCACTCTGAAAAAACATTGTGAGGATGGACATTTCTGGAAAGTTGTGAAGTGTGTCTTGTTCTTCATGACCGTCCTGATTCTGGTAGGTCAGATCATGCTAAGTAAGAAGAAAAAAAGGCAAATCATGCTAAGTAAAAAAGAAAAAAAAGGCAAACAGTTTGTCAACACATATACCCCTTAAAGAAATGCTCAAAAAATAGGGACACATGGAAGAGCTCAGAGAACTCATGAATTCACCTCCAATCTTCCTCCTTCCTACTGAGAGCCAATTGCTAAGAATCAAACAAATGGACATGTTGAAGATATCAGTCAGTAGGAGACAACTTTGGGAGAAATCTTGAAACAAAGCGTATTCAGATGTGTTTGAATTGTGCGTCGGTGAAGACATTCAGAGTTTCCATGACTGCAGCAGCAGTGATTCTGTTTGTTTTTAAGGGCAACACACATGTTTCAAAGATTTTGTTTTGTTTTGTTTGTTTTTCCTACAAAGCCAGGCTTTTCGAGACAAACATGGCTTATCCGTGAGAGACACAGGATTAAAAATATCTATAAATAAAATGCAAATTCACAAACATTTTTTGAAGATATGTTCTTTTTGATTTCATGATTATTCCCATTGCAATGAAAAGAACACTTGAGATTATGGTATTTATGGTGAGCTTAAAAATCCTAAGCACCCCTCCTTATTGAGGAAACTGAAGGCACGGGGCAAGCCCCAGTGCTTGAATATCAAAAGCGTTCTGGTGTGACTCTTGGATCTGCAGCTAACTAGCTGTAGGCTTTAGGGAAGTCATGTTCTTCTGTAAAAGACTTCAAAGGGCTCTCTGCCTCCTGAGTTACTGCACTCTGAAGTCCAACCATGCAACTTATTTTTTTCAACCATGGCTGCACCGCATCCAGGATCTTAATAATATCCTAAACTCTCTCGAACCAGAAAGGGAAGAAAGTGGAGGAAAATAAAAGATCATCCTTCTCCCTGAGTCTAACATGGCCAGGGACCAGTAACCTAGGTGTGGCCCTGAAAGGTACAGACCGACTATTGGGCTTCAGCTGTGAGCTTCTGACAGAAATATTTTGTGGATGAGTGTGCCTTTTTCCTTTATGGGCACACTGTCTGCTTGTCTCTCTGTGACGGCAGCAGCTGTGGGTGATCGTGTGTGATTTCATTTTTATGACATGCTGTTTCACGGTAAAATGATCGTATCTCTGTCTTCCTTTTAGTTAATCGCCTGGAGTATCTCCAGAAAGAGAAGCTTCCTTTCAGCTCTACTGTGGAAGTCTGTCCAGGAAAACTAGGATAAACACTCGATGATTTCTCTCTCTCTCTCTTTTTGTTTTTGTAGTTTGCAAAGTAATGCTTTGATCTATTGGCATCCTGCAAAGGTGACCAGTGAGTGCTTTTATTTTTAAATTTTTCTTTCTTTATTTTGGAGCAGAGCTAGGTTTACTACAGGGCCAACCAAGGAGAAGAGGCGGTACGTGCTCAGAAAACCCCAGCTGCCAACAAGTGTTTTTAGAAGTGTCTTTGTAAACTCACAGATTCAGATATTCTTGGTGGGTTCCAGTCATTGCAGCTTTCCTTTGTTGGTTCTCTGTCTCATCTTTGGACAGGGAGGGGCTCTCCTGACTGCTTTGGACCCCACCCCAGTGGTCTAGGGTGGGACTTCCCTGGCTTCTCAGATGGTAAAGAATCTGCCTGTAATGCAGGAGACCCAGGTTCAAACCCAGGGTTGGGAAGATCCCCTGGAGAAGGGCATGGCTACCCACTCCAGTATTCTTGCCCAGAGAATTCCATGGACAGAGGAGCCTGGTGGGTTACAGTCTATGGGGTCGCAAAGAGTCGGACATGAGGAGCGACTAACTCTTTCACTTTCTTTCCCGTGGTTAGAGTGCTTCCTTCCTTCTGGCTTTGAGAAGGTGTTTCAGGTTCATCCTGTATATTTCCTGGCTCTAGACCCAGAATCAGCCACTTCTCTGAGTAACCCTGGTTTCATTTAGTGGGAAACGGTACGGAACCCTGCAGTATTCAGGGCTCTTGGGCAGTCTTTGCGTCTAGGGATTTTCAGCAAACAGAGCTAGTAATTTTTTGGTTTTTTTTTAAAAAGAGTCACACACGACTGAGCGACTGAATGACAATAACAAAAATAAAATGAATCATGCGCTTGTTATTTCCAGTTTAAATCTAAGATAAATTTGTTATCGTTGTTCAGTTGCTCAGCTGTGTCCAACTCTTTGTGACCCCATGGCCTGAAGCACGCCAGCCTTCCCTGTCCTTCACTGTGTCCTGGAGCTTGCTCAAACTCAGGTCCATTGAGTCGGTAATGCCATCCAACTGTCTCATCCTCTGTTGTCCCCTTCTCCTCCCGCCTTCAATCTTTCCCAGCATCAGGGTCTTCTCCAATGAGTTGGCTCTTTGCATCAGGTGGCCAAAGTATTAGAGCTTCAGCTTCAGCATCAGTCCTTCCAATGAGTATTCAGTACTGGTTTGATCCAAGTGTCCAAGGGTTCTCAGATTGATCTTAGATTTCCGTTTGCAAATATCATATTCAGGACATTTGTACTGATACTCACAAAAGAAATTGTTCTACAGTTGGCCACCTCATGCGACGAGTTGACTCACTGGAAAAGAGTCTGATGCTAGGAGGGATTGGGGGTGGGAGGAGACGGGGACAACAGAGAATGAGATGGCTGGATGGCATCACTGACTCGATGGACATGAGTTTGAGTGAACTCTGGGAGTTGGTGATGGACAGGGAGGCCTGGCGTGCTGTGATTCATGAGGTCGCAAAGAGTCGGACACGACTGAGCGACTGAACTGAATTGAACTTGCTTTTTTTATGTATTCTTTATCAGATTTGGGAATTAATACTATACTAGCTTAATGGAGGAGAAGGCAGTGGCACCCCACTCCAGTACTCTTGCCTGGAAAATCCCATGGACAGAGAAGCCTGGTAGGCTGCAGTCCATGGGGTCGCTAAGAGCCAGGCACGACTGAGCGACTTCACTTTCACTTTTCACTTTCATGCATTGGAGAAGGAAATGGCAACCCACTCCAGTGTTCTTGCCTGGAGAATCCCAGGGATGGAGGAGCCTGGTGAGATGCTGTCTATGGGGTTGCATAGAGTTGGACACGACTGAAGCAACTTGGCAGCAGCAGCAGCAGCAGCAGCTTAATGGAAAGACTTTGGGAATTTTCTTCACTTTTGTGGATCTAGAATAGCTTATTTAGCAGTGGGATTTTCTAGTCTTTAAATATTTGATAGAAGTTTCCTGAGAAACTGTCTTTTTACAGTGTTTTTGAGGGAAACACTGTTTCTATTTCTTCTGCAATAACTGGCTTGGTTAAGCTTCTGGCTCTATCAGGGTCATTGCTGGTATATATATATTTTTTTTCCAGAAAATGTCATCTGGGTTTTCTTTTCTTTTTTTTTAATTTTTTTGGAGGGGCTTGAGGGGCAGGTGGGAGAGCTGGGAGGGGCAGGGGCTCGAGTGGGGCAAGGGGCGCTGAGGGGGGGCGCCTGTGGAGGAGGCTGCGTAGGTACCGGTGTGGGGGACGTCAGCTGCGGGAGCTTCTGCTGGGCAGTGCTCATCTTCTGCTCGGGCTGGCCTTGCTGCTGCAGCTCTGCCTTTGGTTGTCCTTGCTTCTCTTGGGTTTGGTTCGGCTGTGCACTGGGAGGCTCAGCCTGCTTTGGTTTCTCATCACTTGCCTCTGGTTTTGCACTGAAGGTGGCCACCTCATCGGCCTCTGATGGAAGCTGCAAGAAAGCAGAGGATGCTGTATTGGCCGTGGGTGCCGGGGTGCTGTAAGCCTGGGAGGGCATCGGGGTGCTGCAGGAGGAACTGGCGGGTGTCAGGATTTCCATGGCATCCATGGAGTCCTCACTCTGGCTGTCATCCTGCCCTTCCTCGTCCTCATCCTTGTAACACAACTTCTTCTGGTGCTTGATGAGATCGAAGATGCGCTGGAACACCAGGCTGCACTTCTTGCACTGGTAGTCAAGGTGCTCGTCGGAACATACCGATCGTTTGTAAGCTCACGCCACTGTCCGTCTTTGCCCTCTCCCCGAGTCTCATAATTTTCCTGGCCTTCTGTCGGGCACTTTGAAACCAGACCACTGTGACTCAGGTTGGAAGGTTCAGTAAATTAGAGAGTTGCTCAAATTCATTGTCCTTTGGGTAAGCGTTGGCATCAAAGAAGTCCTGCAGGACCCTCAGCTGATAGGCGGTAAACCTTGTTCTCGAAGACCTCTTGCTCCCCCTGGGTTTTCAAATATATTTGCATGGAACTGAAAATTTTTGCTTTGTGTTTCTCATTTTTTCTCAATTCAAATTGCTAGTGAGTTGTCTATTTTGTTGAATTTTCAGGTGTATTCATTAGTTCACTGCTTCCCCCACCCCAGCTTGTTAATTTTTGCCTTTATCATCATTAATTTCTGTCTTCTGCCTCTTTTTTTTTTTTGGTTATTTTATCCTTCTTTTTCTCTAAGTTTTGAATTGGGTCTTTACTTCATTTACTCTTTTTTAAAAAATTAATTATTTTAATTGGAGGCTAATTACTTTACAATATGTGGTGGTTTTTGCCATACGTTGACATGAATCAGCCATGAGTGTACATGTGTTCCCCATCCTGAACCGCCTCCCCCACCTCCCTCCCCATCCCATCCCTCAGGGTCATCCCAGTGCACCATTTACTCATACATATATATATATATACACCCTATATATATTTAATACTATAAATTTTTTGTTGAAAATTGTTTTAGCTATATGCCCTAAATTCACACATGTCAAGTTTTCATTATTATTCTCCAGAAAACCTACAATGAGGTCTGTTTTCTATTAGATCCATGAGTTTTAAAATAGCATTTAAATTTTTTCTAGATAGAAGGGGCTTTTTATTTTTTGATTTTGTTATTAATTTATATTTTTACTGATACTGGTCAGAAAATGCCCATTTTTATAATTTTATTCTTTGGAATATATTGAACTTTTTGTTTGTAACATTCTACGTACACTTGAAAAAAATATATATTCTGCAATATTGGAGTTTAGGGTTCTGTATAATTACAAAATCTACTTATTGTTTATTGATTATGCTGTTTAGGTCATCTACATTTGTACTTTTTCCTATTTGGCCTATCTTTGTTGAGAGATGTGGATTAAATTCTTCTATAAATGTATTTCTGTTTATCTCTTCTTACATCTAATTAAGTTTGTATTTAAGTTGGTGTGTACAGGCATTCTTTGGAGATATTGCAGGTTTGGCTCCAGACCATTGCACTAAAGCAAATATAACTACAGTCTTCCCAGGGGTGCTAGTGGTAAAGAACCCGCCCGCCAATGTAGGTTAGATGTAAGATATGCCAGTTCAGTCCCTAGGTTGGGAAGATCCCCTGGAGACGGGCATGGCAACCCACTCCAGTATTCTTGCCTGGAGAATCCCATGGACAGAGGAGCCTGGTGGCTACAGTTACTGGTGTTGCACAGAGTTGGTCGCAACTGAAGCGACTTAGCCCACAGCACAAATACAACAATAAAATGAGTCACACACATCGTTTTGGTTTCTCAGTGTATGTAAACTTACGCTTGCACCACAGCATGCAATAGCTTTATGTCTAAAAAATGTACATAGTGGCTCAGCTGTAAAAGAATTCGCCTGCAATGTGGGAGTTCTACCCCTGGGTTGGGAAGATCCCCTGGAGAAGGAAATGGCCACCCACTCCAGTATTCTTGTCTGGAAATCCCATGAACACAGGGCCTGGTGGGCTACAGTCCATAAGGTTGCAAAGACACAATTTGTGACTAAACATACACTTATACCTTAATTAAAATATTTTATTGTTAAAAATGCCAACCACCATTTGAGCCTTCAGCTCAAATGTAGCAACATCAAAAATCCCATATCATCATGACAAATGCAGTAATAATGAAAAAGCTTGCCGAGAACCACCACAAGTGACGCAGACACACAAAATGAGCAAATGCTGAGGGAAAATGGCATCAATAGGCTTGGTTGCCATGGTTGCCACAAGCGTTCCATTTGTAAAAAAACTCAGTGTCAGTGAAATGCAATAAGAAGGAAGCACAATAAAAGGAAGTATGCCTGTATATCTTCACGGCAAGTTGTAGGCTTTCCATTTTTTAAAAATATTATGTATTTATTTGGCTGTGACTGGTCTTCATTTCGGCAGTGAAGTTGCGGCGCCCGAGTTCTCTAGCTGTGACCTGCTGGCTCAGTTGCCCTGCAGCGGATGGGACCTCTGTTCCCCGACCAGGGATCAACCCCCTGTTTCGTGCATTGTAAGGTGGATTCTCAGTCACTGGACCACCACGGAAGTCCCTTCAGTTTTACAAATTGTGCCACTTTGTCTCTTTCGATTTTGGTTTGCCTGAATTCTATCTTGTCAGATACCGAGATCGCGATCCTCTATGCCTTTGGTACATCTTTGTCCCCATTTTTACTTTCTCTGAATTTCTTTGGTTTAAATGCGCCTCTTGTATACACCGTGTTGGATTTTGCTTTATTGCTCAAGCTCAAAATCTTTCCTTTTTAAGGATAAATTAAGCCAATTTACATTTATTTAATATGGTTAATATGTGTCCTCAGTTCCACAGATTGTCTCTATAGATTGCCTTTCCCCTATGTAGTCTATTTTATTTGCCCTCTTTCTATTTTTTGGCATATATTTTTGTACTAGGGGAATTTTATGTACATTTTCAAGTTCCCCTTTAGACTAAGACCTTCATATAATACCAGTTATACCATTCAGGGTCCAGTCAGGAGACAGAAACACCGCAGTTCTGTTATCAAGGAACACCTGATATCAGTTCAGTTCAGTCGCTCAGTCGTGTCCGACTCTTCGCGACCCCACGGACTACAGCACACCAGGTCTCCCTGTCCATCACCAACTCCTGGAGCTTGCTCAAACTCATGTCCATAGAGTCGGTGATGCCATCCAACCATTTCATCCTCTGTCATCCCCTTCTCCTCCTGCCTTCAATCTTTCCCAGCATCAGGGTCTTTTTTAAATGAGTCAGCTCTTTGCATCAGGTGCCTAAAGTATTGGAGCTTTAGCATCAGTCCTTTCAATGAATATTCAGGACTGATTTCCTTTAGGATGAACTGGTTGGACCTCCTTGCAGTCCAGGGGACTCTCAAGAGTCTTCTCCAACACCACAGTCCAAAAGCATCAGTTCTTTGGTGCTTAGCTTTCTTTATAGTTCAACTCTCACATCAGTACATGACTACTGTATAAACCATAGCTCTGACTAGATGGACCTTTGTTGGCAAAGTAATGTCTCCACTTTTTAATATGCTGTATAGGTTGGTCATAGCTTTTCTTCCAAGGAGCAAGCGTCTTTTAATTTCATGGCAACAGTCACCATCTGCAGTGATTTTGGAGCCCAAGAAAATCAAGTCTGTCACTGATATAAAGAATTCTAACTAGTAAGAGAAGTTAACTGCTCAGGGAGCAAGAGGATGCTGCATAGAATACAGCAGGATTAGGGAGCAAACGCTACCTCTGGTGCTGAGGGAGAGCAACGGATGAAGAAACAATTAGAGAAAGAGGATGCCTTTACGTTAGGACCTTTTTGGAAAGCAGGTGGCACAGTCCCAATGGATATCATGGTCCCTAAAACCCAAATTGTAAAATTAACCTGTGACAACCTGTCTATAAAATAACAGCAGCAATGAGAAGAGAGAAGAAGATGGCCAGCACCTCTGAAAAGGCACTCACGGCCTGAAAACAGAAAATGTACAAAACTCCGAAAGCCCTCGGGGCTTTCCGGGTGGTACTAGTGGTAAGACTCTGCCTGCCGAGGCAGGAGACACAGTTTGATCCCTGGGTCTGGAAGATACCCTGGAGGAGGGCATGGCAACCCACTCCAGTGTTCTTGCCTGGAGCATCCCATGGGCAGAGGAGCCTGGCGGGATATGGTCCATAGGGTCACAGAGTTGGACACAACTGACGTCGCTTAGCACGCACGCAGGCACTAAAGCCTGCAGTGATGTAACTGGCCATGAGTCGATATCTATGACTTCCTTCTCCAATGACCCATTTAGTACTTCTGCACCCGTGGCTAGAACCTCAGCTGGTGGGCTTCCTTAGCTAATGGAGCCACCTGTATATACTCTCATCCAGGAAGTGTCTGAATCCTTGATCATGTTGTCTTTTCTTTGGTGGCTGTAATTTTATGTTGACCTTCACTGTTGGGCATGGAGGTGCTGAGAGGCACCCTGAAGGGCAGCCTGGGTTCCGGAAAGGGTGCCTCTACCAGTCAGAGAGGGACACTGCTGGTGACGGGCGTGAAGATGTCACCAGCTGAGCTTGTCCTGTGCAGGGGAGTGTGAAGACTGGGGCTCAGCCTGGGGTTTAGAGGCAGCCCCTCTGTCGAAGGCTCCGCCCCAGGCACGTGCTCCAGCAGAACTTTACTAAAGCCCTGCTGACACCAGGCGGGACCTCACTGAGCTCAGCTCCTGCTACTTGCCGGTCTCTCCGAGCAGAGCTCTCAGGTGGAGCGCCACCGTGAGGCGGTGGGGGGAAGTGCGGGCAAGTCATCCAAGCCCTGCCTCTCAGCTCAGTTCAGTTCAGTTCAGTCGCTCAGGTGTGTCCGACTCTTTGCGACCCCATGAATCACAGCACGCCAGGCCTCCCTGTCCATCACCGACTCCCAGAGTTTACTCAAACTCATGTCCATCGAGTCGGTGATGCCATCCAACCATCTCATCTTCTGTCATCCCCTTTTCCTCCCACCTTCAATCTTTCCCAGCTTCATGGTCTTTTCAAATGAGTCAGCTCTTCGCACCAGGTGGCCAAAGGATTGGAGCTTCAGCTTCAGCATCAGTCCTTCCAATGAATATTCAGGACTGATTTCCTTTAGGATGGACTGGTTGGATCTCCTTGCAGTCCAAGGGACTCTCAAGAGACTTCTCCAACACCAGAGCGTGGGGCTTTTATTCGAAGCAGATTGGTGGGGAGGAGCTCAGAAGACAATGAGGATGCTCTGGGGTTTGGGGAGAGCTCTTAGAAGACGATGAGGATGCTTACTTGCTCATTGAGCCTTTTCAGTAAGCTCGAAAGTGATGGGGAGCCGCAGATGAAGACCCCCGGGGCAGATACAGGACAGTCCACCTCAGCTCGCCAGGTGGAGCTTCAAGGTCTCTTGGAAGATGACTCTCTTCTTGGCAAGGGCTTCCTATGGCCTCTACCTGGCAGCCCCTCCCTCATCAGGCGCGGAGAAGGGGCAGCCCCCTTGCCGGCCCTGCCCCTGGTCGGCCAGTCCAGGACTTCTCACCAGAAGCCTAGGCTCCACTGTTCACCGTCCCTTTCTTTCAGTCATTCTGATGTCCAGCCCCAGAGAGAAGTGGACCCGAGTCTCTCACTGGGTGGGACTGTGCCCATCAGTGGCCTCTTGGTTCCCGCGGACAATGAATGGCCTCGCTCGGGTTAAGGTAGGCCAGGAGGCAGCAGCAAGCTGCAGGGAGGGGCCGGAAGAGGGGAACCAAGAGATGGCACCTGCTGGCAGGGCCGGCCTACTCAGGGGGCCTGGGTCCCGCCAGGTCCGCAATCCACGCCCCCCTGCCCTCCCCCCCCGAGCTGCGAGTTGTCCTGGAAGTCGTTCCGGACAGATTCACACTCTTGTGAGCAAAGATGCAAATTCCTGTCAAAGGAAACAAGATTTATTTCTTACTGAAATATTTGTGGGAGAATCAAGTACGGATAATTATTCCAGGCTTCACTTCCCCTTTTACTCTGCTTTGTTTAACACACACACACACACACACACACACATACTACATACAGATGAGTCACACACACACACACACACACACCACATACAGATGAGTCATACACTAAGCTTTCTGAAAGTCAAAGGAGAGAAAATAAACAGATGCCTCCGAGGAGGCTGAACACTGGTATTGTTTCAATCAAAACTGTGAAGACAAAGGAAGGAGTGGGAAAACGTGGAGATTTAAAAGAGCAAGCCTGAATGGCAGGCAGCGCAGAGGCCTTTCCGATTCCTCACGCCCACCTGGGGATGCACATCTTAAGAGCGAGGGAAAGGGGCATCTGGAAGCTTCTGCAGGACTTCACCCACAATAGGCGAAAAAGGAGGGATTTGTTTAAAAAGTATGGAGATCCAAAAGCACCTTTTGAAAATATAAATGAGAAAGGGATAGAAGGCTATATATCAAAATATAAAATGCCATCTTAAATAGTGAAATGACGATTTTAAGTGTCTTTATTATGTACTATACATACTATATTTATGTTACATGGATTAAGTAACCAGAAAAACCTATGAACTATTAAAAAATAATCCTCTGGCCTCATTGGACCAAACAGCATTGGTAGACACCTGCCTGAGTCATCCAACAACTTCAGAGCCGAGGTGGGAAGGGGACCCCAGTCTGGAAGGCGCCAGATTCGAGCTCTGCTTGCTGCATCATGCACCAGACATTTCTACCACCCTGACCGAGGGCTGATGAGCTTTGCAAGTCAGAGGGCAGAGAACTGTGAAATGACTTTTAAAACAGTTTATTGGGTGAAATTTACACAATGTGAAAGCAACCATTTTCAAGTGAGCAACTTAGTGGCATGGGACAAATTCACAGTGTTGTGCACTAGGCTGCTGTCTCTAGTTCAGAAAGATTTCCATCTTTCTAAAGGAAAACCCACTCTGTATTAAGCAGCTTCTCCCCTCCCACTTCCTACAGCCCCTGGCAACCACCAACCTGCATTCACTTGACATGCCTTTTTTCTAAGTGAAAAATTTAACTTTCCTTTTGTAAAGACATTTTGGAAACTAATCATGACTCCCTTCCAACCTCTGTCGAGGCAAGTGTTCTGCTGCTGTCCAAGAGTCACGGGATTTCTGGGCAGCCTTCCCCAGGTGTGCCACCCCGCCCCGCCCCCGCATTGGCTGGATTCTGGGCGGTCAGAGCCTGGAGGGCAGAGGCCCGGAGCCCCAGAAAGGCCGTGGAGTGCCCACTGTCCGGTCCAGGAAGCCACACCGCCTGCTCTTCGCTCTCACAGGAAACCTCTGGATTCTTGACTTTATGATGCTAACTGTGAGCTCAGCATTCACAATGACTCCTCAGAAAGCGCACATATGTTTCAGACGAGGGTGTGTGACGCCCTGGTTCAAACGGACGATGCTGACAGTTTCGAGGGCTCCATCGTATCCTCCAGAAGGGCCCCAGTGTGGACTGTTCCGAGGGGCTTGGAAACCCCATCAAGGAAACATTACACGTGAGGGATTTTTGAACCAGCTCAGGGACTTTGAAGGTGAAACTTCCTGACAGGCTTAAACTTCCACTTCAAACATAAGCATCTTCAATAATTTAAAATAATGGGGCTTTAAAGTGTGCAACTGCCTTTGGAAGGAAGGAAAGTGTAACTACATCATCCTGGCAGTCGAGGGAGAGGAGAGGAAGGAGCAGGGAGTGAAGGTGATGGGAAGGGGAGGCAGGTGGAGGCCAGGGTGACGGGCAGCCCAGCTGCAAGGCATTAAGCCTGACAGCCTCCCCGGGCTGGCGCCTGGGGGTGCAGAGGGCTCTGCCCACGTGTCTGTAATGGCATTACCTCCTTACAACATCCCCAGGAGGTGGGTGAGGACCGGAGCATCTCTGCTTTAGGGATGAGACACCAAGTCTTGGAGAGGTTCCATGATGCCCTCCCCTAAGCTCCAAGGTTACGTGCTTAGAAAGTGGTAAACCCTGGTTTAGAATCCACTCCAGGTTCAGATGTCCAGCTCACCAATCCTTGTCAAGCTTGGCTGACAATTTCAAAGTGCTTTCTGAAGCCAAACTTGAATACATTGTCTATCACTTCCTTCTTTCTCCCATTTTCCCCCACTCTACGTAGGCCACTCCAAGAGCACCACCTTGGCTAGGACTGAGTTGCCGTTGAGGACAAAGGGTGTCTGTTGGATTTTTCTTCCAATTTTCTAAAGGAGGGGAGTGTCAAAGGAGAAGGAAGAGAAGGTTGCAAACTGCTCAGAATCAGGCTGGCCACCCGGCTCTCTCGACTCATCAGTAGTCATCCTCGTGCGGATTCCCCTTTGCTTTTAATTTGCCCTGAAACTGCGAAGCACAGTCACCGTGTTTCACTAACTTTGAAAAGCTCTTTTCTGCAGTGTCGTGCTCTTGTTTCAGAGGTGCTGAATCGTCTTATCGCTCTGAGGTTATTCGTTATGTTTCTTTAAATCCCATTACGCCTTTTTGCTTTATGTATTTTTTTCTGAGTTTCTTTTTTTCTTTTTATTGATTTTGGTTTCCACCTTTCATGTCCAGTTCAGTTCAGTTCAGTCATTCAGTCGTCTCGGACTCTTTGCGACCCCATGGACGGCAGCACGCCAGGCCTCCTTGTCCATCACCAACTCCTGGAGCTTGCTCAAACTCATGTCCATTGGGTCGGTGATGCCATCCAACCATCTCATCCTCTGTCGTCCCCTTCTCCTCCTGCCTTCAAATCTTTCCCAGCTTCAGAGTCTTTTCCAATGAGTCTACTCTTCATATCAGGTGGCCAAAGTATTGGAGCTTCAGATTCAGCATCAATCCTTCCCATGTGTATTAAGAACTGATTTCCGGAATCACCCCATCACAGTGGGGGTGATGAGGAGCTGATTCTCCCCTATGTCAGGATGAGTGTGTCTTTTCTCTTGTGCCAACCAGTTTCTGAAGAGGGGAGCCCTCTGATGTCCTATCCATGTCCTTTGAACTTCATGACAAAAAAACTCTTCCCTGTCTAATTCAAAACTTCTACTGAAAACATGTGGATGTCAAGGCATCGTGTGGCTCTGCAAACAGACATACCTGAAGACCAGCCCCCAGGACAGTGTTCTTCCTTCTTCGTTGCAGGTAGAACCTAACAGAGGGCCCAGGCTCCTCTCAGAAACACTGAGGGGGAAGGACCGAGGGGCTCCTGGAGCCTGCAGATCCAGCTTGATATGCGGTCTATACTGCACTTCGACCCTGACCTAGAGACTCTTTCTAGTCATGGAGACAGAGGCATCAGGGTGACCACAAGTCAGGGAGGGATGGCACAGGTGTGGTGAGGGGATGCTTGTGCCTGGGAGGCGGACGGTGGGCAGGATGGGCTCCAGGGAGAAGGCAGGGGCCGCTCCGGTGAGGAGCTGGGGGGCTTCCCGCTCTGGGGTGGGTGAGCAGAACCCATGGTGCATTGCGGGCATCGCCGGGCTGGCTGGGGGCTCCAGGAGATGCCGTGGGGCCGACACCTGGGCTTTTGGGAAGAATGGTGCCAGGCAAGGGCCTGGCAGGAAACAGGACTCGACCTGGTGGGGACTGCAGTGGGGGGAGGGAGTCCCAGGGAAGTCCGGGGAGCCAGAAACCCCAGTGGGGAGCTGTTACTCCCCCCCCCCCGAGGGAGGCAGGTGTATCACCAAAGTGGGGAGGGCACTCACTCTCAACCTTCCTCCATTGGCTTAACCAGGGCAGTGGGGGGAGCAGCCCCCAGGGATACGGAGGGGTGGTCAGCAGAGGCAATGGGGAGGCTGATGGGCGGGGCGTCAGCTGGAGAGTGGCCAGCGTCTGTGTGCCCTTACCTGCCCAGCAGCATCCTCACCCTCTGTTCGGATGAAGAAACCTCCGCCCTCTCCTGGGGAGATGAGTCTCATCAGCTGCTGTGTGCTTGCAGGATGAGGTCACTCGGTCATCCGAGTACCTGATGTCTGGAGCCATGATGCCCCGCATATGGGCTGTAGGCGAGGCAGAGGATGAAAGAGAAAAAAATAACTGAAGCCATGCACAGCTGCCGTGGTCCCTGCTCTGCAGCTGGTCAAAATCTTAACTTCCTGAGAGTCTGTGACCCGCACTCCTGGCCCAGCGGCCTGCCTCTGTCCCTGCAGCCGTGGCTGGCATTTGGGCCATGCCTGCGTGCGCAGGGGAGCCTGGCTCTGCGGAAGGAACACTTCCTCCCTGACGTATTTAGAAAGGCTGGTGCATAGTGATTGCCAAGGGAGACGGACTTAGTAGAGGTATCAGTTTAAAATCCTCCACCCACAGAGCCCCGCTACTGGCTCTGCACCCAAGCAGACCACTCCCAGGGTCCCTGCCCCTCCTCCGCTGACCATAAGCGTGCTCCCCTGCCATCCAGGAGCAGAGTGACCCGAGTTTGGGCCCTGCGGTCATCACAGTGTCAGGGCAGCCTTGCTCTCTTCCAGCCTGCATCTTCTGCCGCCTCCATCCAATGATCGTTTGGCTGACCGTGGCCCCTGCTGTCTGGGGCGCGTTCCCTGGATCACATTTTCTCGTTGAAGGGTGGTCTGCGCATCTGTCAGTTGTGTGAGCCCCCTGACCCTGGATCCTATTCCTCAGGTCTCTTCCTAGGTCCTTTGACCAGGTTCCCAGAAGAAATCAGAAGTCATCACCAAGGAATCAAATGAGGAGACTCTGATCACGGGACCCGGGGTGGGAGGCCTCCTAGCCTGGCAGCAGGGGGTGCCATCAACACGCCAGGGCCGAAGGGCTGAGGTGGGGGAGCGAGGCACTCTGTTGGTGGGCGCCGTGGTCATGGTGAGCTGCAGACCTGTGGAGTCACTCTCCAGGAGACAGACTAGGCAGGAAGGACTTCTAGGGGGTGAGCACAGAGGACACCCCCTGAGCCAAGGAGCCAGTCCTCTGGGTGAGGGGTTGGGGTGCCTGGTCTCAACTGGGTCTCCAACCTTTGCCTCTGCTCTGAGCTCGGCCGGGTGGTGACGGCAGGTGGCCCAGCTCACACCCACTGGGATGGCGCACAGCCGGGTGGTGTGGCCGCCACTCAGGCCGAGGGATGGAGGGTGGTGGAGGGATTCTGACCCCTTCCCCCATCTGGGTCCCTGCACCACTGCAGTGTCTTTATTTCTCCTCTCATCCGCCTTCATCTTGGTCTTTTGGTCTAAAGTAATCAAAAGGTACTTTACTAAAACCTCAGACAACCAAGTGAAACTGCCCCGGGCTTGGCACCCTGACTGACCCCTTCCACACCCTCTTTAGCCTCACCGCAGCACCTGCGTTCTGCCCTCTTCCCGTCCCTCCTGCAGAGACTCCCACCAACAGAGCTCCGCTGCTAGCTTACAACTCCGCACTTATGCTTCTGAGTCCCTACCTGGAGCTTCACTGTGGCAGAGAAACTGTTGAATTGAAACACATTCATTTCCTTACCTCTAGAAAACCAAGTAACTGCAACAAGAAACTATGTGGACATCCAGGTCTTGTTCACTAAGGGTTTTCGGGGGAACTCTCAGTATTCTTGCCTGGAAAATTCTGTGGACTGGCGGGCTGCAGTCCAGAGGGTCACAAAGAGTCGGACACGACTGAGTGACTGAGCATGCACGCACGCCCAGTCCCTGGAGGTCATCAACTTGGCCGCCCCTGGCAGAAGGGGAACATTTCAACTCTTCACCTTCAGAGATGACAAATCACAGGAGCAAACGAATGCGGATTTTTGAGTCTGATTTTTGGCGATCAAAAGGTAAAACCGTTTGAGGGAAAACCATTTTTTGGAAAGGGTTTCCTCACCTAGTTATGTTTCTAAGGAGCGACTCAAAAGCATAAGCACGGAGTCCTAAGAGAAACTGAGTGGACGCTGATGGAGCCTCAGCTGCAGTCACTCTAGATACCCAGCCTGTGGGCACGTCTAAAAAAAGTGCTGTCAAGAAGTTCCAGATCCATCCAGACGGGACCCCCATGGGAATCTCAAGAAGTGCAGGAACTTAGCAAAGGGCACAGGGTGGGCTTGGCACCATTGAGAGAGGCAGGCCGCTGGCCCCTGCATGTCCTCGTCCAGTGTGCTGTACTGTCTGTCCCTGGCACCGAGCCGTTTCTGCGTGTGTCATGCTGGCCACTACATCAGGGGCTCCGGGGGAAGGGCGGCTACCAGGAGGTGACATTCTGCGGTCTGGGTGAGGCACCAGCTGGGGTGGAGAAGCAAGGAGGCCCCTCATTTCCAGCTCAGGATGGCCCTGGTCTCTGTTCGTGGTGCAGATGTTTCACAGTGGAATGTTCATTACATTTTACACAGTGAAAAATAAAAAAGCTCCAGAGAGGCGCATGTTACTGAGTGTCATTTGATTTAACACTTGGTTGCAAATGGCGTTCTGTTATACATGGTTACCTAATCTGGTAACCAGCATGGACGCAGGCAGCAAAGTCAATATTAAAATATTTGTCGATAGGCAGATTTTATTTTTAGCTGGAAATTTGGCCAAGTAGGAGGCCACATGCGGGAGATTAAAGTTTAACAGGAACCATCTCACCAGGCTGGTGCCAAAGATGATTATGAATGTGAACAGGAATCCCATGCGTGCCATGGAGATCTGGGGGCTTTCCTGGGAAGGAGTTCGTTGCTGGAGAATAAAGCCCTTTGGTCTCAACAGTTTGGAAGAAACAAACGTGTCCCTCCATCTTCCAGCGTTCAGCCAACTCAGCTGGAACCTCCTGTGTATTTGCCAAATCTCTCGCTGTCTTCTCAGGGCCTCTGAAATTTCCATTTTCCAAATGTCTTGTCAAGTAGGATTCTTCTCGCTGAGAGCACAGATTCCTAGCACCTGAACAAAGCCCCTCCGGGAGAGGGCCCTGGCACAGGGGCCCTGGAAGGCTACATGAGAGGCAGGGTGCTCCCTTCGGTGACTTCCCCTCTGGGTGGTACAGTTGCCAAGGCATCGCTGATGTTGGACCTTGGAGGATCAAGAGCTTTAGATCCCCAGAGCTTGCTCATTTTTACCTGAGTGCTTACACCATCTGGAGGACGAACAGCTCTTCATTTCCCTACCTCTAGCCCTTGGGAACCACTGTTCTGTTTCTGTGAGTCCAACTTTTTCTTTCTTAGTTTCCACATATAGGTGAGATCTTATGGTTCCTCTCTTTAGCTGACTTATTTCACTTAGCAGAAGGTCTTCCAAGTCCATCTATGTTGTCATAAATGGCAGGGTTTTCTTCTTTCTCTTGCAAGTTAATAATCCATTATCTATCTGTCTGTCTATCATCACATCGTCTTTATCCTTTAATCCATCAAAGGACGCTTAGGACTTAGGGTGTTTCTGTATCTTGGCTAATGTGCATAACGCTTCACTAAACCTGGGAATACATATATCTCTTGGAGATACTGATTTGGTTTTCTTTGGATATGCCCAGGAATGAAATAGCTGGATCATATGGTAGTTTTATTTTTTATCTTTTGAAGAACCTTCACGCAGTTTTCTAGAGCGGCTGCACCAATTTACATTTGCACCTACAGTGGGCAAGTGTTCCTTTTTCTCCACACCCTTGCTGACACTTGTCATCTTTTTGATAAACACCGTTCTAACAGGTGCCAGGTGGTATCGCACTGAGGTTTTGGTTTGCATTGCTCTGTTGATTAGTGATGCTGAGAACCTTTTCCTGTATCTGTCAGCCATTTGTATATCTGTTTTGGAAAAATGTTTACTCAGGTCTTCTGCCCATCTGTCAGTTGGATTATTTGATTTTTTGCTATTGGGTTATTTGAGTTCCTAATACATTTTTCAGGGGGGTGCATATCAGTTCAGTTCAATTCAGTTCAGTCGCTCAGTTGTGTCCGACTCTCCGCGACCCCATGGATCACAGCACGCCAGGCCTCCCTGTCCCTCACCAACTCCCGGAGTACACTCAAACTCATGTCCACAGAGTCGGTGATGCCATCCAGCCATCTCATTCTCCGTCGTCCCCTTCTCCTCCCGCCCCCAACCTTTCCCAGCATCAGAGTCTTTTCCAGTGAGTCAACTCGCTGCATGAGGTGGCCAAAGTATTGCAGTTTCAGCTTCAGCATCAGTCCCTCCAATAATCCAGGATTGATCTCCTTTAGAATGGACTGGTTGGATCTCCTTGCAGTATAAGGGACTCTCAAGAGTCTTCTCCAACACCACAGTTCAAAAGCATCGATTCTTCGGCGATCAGCTTTCTTCACAGTCCAACTCTCACATCCATACATGACCACGGGAAAAAACCATTGCCTTGACTAGGCGGACCTTGGTTGGCAAAGTAATGTCTATGCTTTTTAATATACTATCAAGGTTGGTCATAACTTTCCTTCCAAGGAGCAAGCGTCTTTTAATTTCATGGCTGCAATCAGCATCTGCAGTGATTTTGGAGCCCCCAAAAATAAAGTCTGACACTGTTGCCACTGTTTTTCCATCTATTTCCCATGAAGTGATGGGACCAGATGCCATGATCTTTGTTTTATGAATGTTGAGCTTCAAGCCAACCTTTTCACTCTCCTCTTTCACTTTCATCAAGAGGCTTTTGAGTTCCTCTTCACTTTCTGCCATAAGGGTAGTGTCATCTGCATATCTGAGGTTATTGATATTTCTCCCAGCAATCTTGATTCCAGCTTGTGCTTCTTCCAGCCCAGTGTTCCTCATGATGTACTCTGCATATAAGTTAAATAAGCAAGGTGACAATATACAACCTTGACGTACACCTTTTCCTATTTGGAACCAGTCTGTTGTTCCATGTCCAGTTCTAACTGTTGCTTCCTGACCTGCATACAGGTTTCTCAAGAGGCAGGTCAGGTGGTCTGGGATTGTATGTGTGGTTTGCAAATATTTTCTTTCATTCTGTAGGTTGCCTTTTCATTTTGTTGACTATTTTCTTTGCTGTGCAGAGAATTCTTCATAATTTTCTCTTTTTTGCCTTATCTTGTTTTGTTACCAAAGGGATCCTTGCCTTATAAAAAGAGTCTTTCCTCCTTTCTAGACTTTGGACTAGAGTAATTATCAGTTAAAATAGAAGCCTCAGTAATTTAATTTTTAAGGAAAATTGTCTACATCAGTTCAACTCAGTCTCTCAGTCGTGTCCGACTCTTTGCGACCCCATGAATCACAGCACGCCAGGCCTCCCTGTCCATCACCAACTCCCGGAGCTCACTCAAACTCATGTCCATCAAGTTGGTGATGCCATCCAGCCATCTCATTCTCTGTTGTCCCCTTCTTCTCCTGCCTTCAGTCTTTCCCAGCATCTGGGTCTTTTCAAATGAGTTCTTCGCATCAGGTGGCCAAAGTGTTGGAGTTTCAGCTGCAGCATCAGTCCTTCCAATGAACACTCAGGACTGATTTGCTTTAGGGTGGACTGGTTGGATCTCCTTGCAGTCCAAGGGACTCTCAAGAGTCTTCTCCAATACCACAGTTCAAAAGCATCAATTCTTTGGTGCTCAGCTTTCTTTATAGTCCAACTCTCACATCCATACATGACCACTGGAAAAACCATAGCCTTGTCTAGATGGACCTTTGTTGGTAAAGTAATGTCTCTGCTTTTTAATATGCTATCTAGGTTGGTTATAACTTTCCTGCCAAGGGGTAAGCGTTTTTTAATGTCATGGCTGCAGTCACCATCTGCAGTGATTTTGGAGCACCCCCCCAAAAAAAAGTCTGCCACTGTTTCCCCATCTATTTGCCATGAAGTGATGGAACTGGATGACATGGTCTTAGTTTTCTGAATGTTGATCTTTAAGCCAACTTTTTCACTCTCCTCCTTCTTTGTCTTGATTAATTATCAAGAAAAAGTTTATATTTTGATTAGTCCTTTATAAAGAATCTTTTGATTCATTTCTCCCCACTGTTTATTTACTATTTCTATAATTTTGATCTTTATTATTTGCCTCTTGGTTTTACATTGGTTTTTGCCCTGTATTATCTAAATTCTCCCATTGCATTTCTAGTTCATTAATTAAAACCTCTCTTGTTTTCTAATATTATGAATTCTTTCTAACATCCCCTTTCATCTACTGTGCACAGATTTTTGTGTGTAGTTCTTTTGTCGTCATTCAGTTCTCAGTATTCATAATCTCCATTACAATTTCTTCCAGACCCATGAATTACTTGAAAGTGTTATTTATTTCCAAATGTATGGGTGCATTTTAACTGACTTTAAAATTTTATTTCTAAACTTGTCGTGGACCACATGTTTTCAGATCTTTGGTATTTTTCAAGACTTCCTTTGTGATCCATTATGTATGCATCCAAATTTTAAAACCATATTTTATGTGTTTGAAAAGAATGTGCAGCCCGTTTCTGTCTGGGCTCGGCCGACCTGGCCCTCTCGGCCCCTCTCTGTGTCTGCATCTCTATCTGTCTGCGTCTCATCGACACATAAGACACTCTCATTTATAATTTGATGCCGTCAATTCCGGTCCTCTAACCTTTTCTATGTTTTCTGATATTTTAAAAGTTTGATTTATTTGTTAGTAAGAGAAGTGTGAAACTCCAACACTTTGGCCACCTCATGTGATGAGTTGACTCACTGGAAAAGACTCTGATGCTGGGAAGGACTGGGGGCGGGAGGAGACGGGGACGACGGAGAATGAGATGGCTGGATGGCATCACCGACGCGATGGACATGAGTTTGAGTGAACTCCGGGAGTTGGTGATGGACAGGGAGGCCTGGCGTGCTGCGATTCATGGGGTCGCAGAGTCAGACACGACTGAGCGACTGAACTGAACTGAAGTGTGTGTTGTGCTAAGACACAGTAGCAAGTGTCTTCTGCTTATTGAAGATCATGAAATCTTCAATTTTAGATTCCTCAGCTTCTTATATTTCTGTCAATTTTGTTTTGTGTATGTTGAGGCTATCTTATGAGATGTGTGTGTATGTGTTGATGATTACCAATCTTAGATTTATTGCTTTTATTATTAAAAATGACATTTTAGTCCATGGTAAAGCTTTTGTCTTAGGACCTTTTGCCTAATATTCATAAAGCCATTCAAGTTTTCTTTTGTTTAGCAATTGCTTGTCATTTCCCGTCTCTTTACATTCAGCTTCTCTGTTTCCTTGGGTTTGGTGTTTCTTCATGGGGGTATGTAGCTGAATATTGTGACTGCTATGTAGAACAAGCACAAATTATGCTGTGATTAAAGCAAGACTTGTTCCCTGTCTCTTTAAAAGGGTGTTCATTGGTGGCCCTCTTCTACAGCCGTGGGCTTGGGCAGCTCCTGCCTCACCTCTGACTTGCAGGTTGCCACCTGAGGTCCCGCATCGCCTCTCAATTCAGAAACCAACCCAGTGAGGCTGGGCTGTCCCTCGGAACGTTCGTGTTCACCTACTGCCCCTCGGCCGGCTAAGGCTCGTGGGTGGCGAGCGCCGGCCCTCAGGCAGGCGCCACCCCGGCCCGGCTGGAGCGCGCGGACAGAGAGGCGGGAGGGGCGAGCTCCTTGCGGGTCTGGCAGAGGCGCTGCCGGCGGGCCTCAGGGCCGCTCGCGCCCGCACGGGGCCTGCGCTGGGCTCGGGCGCCCGCCGCCCGCGGCTCGGACGCCTCCCGTGGTCCTCTGCGGCGGAGGCTGATGTGCGCACGCGCGTCCCCGCGTCCGCGGCCGCTCCGCCTGCCCGTCCCGGCCCGCTGCTCCGCACGCCCGCGGCCCGCCCGGGGGCGCTCTGTCCCAGCGACACGTGGCTGCGCGCGGTCGCCGCACACGGCCCCCTCTGCACAGCCCTGCTGGAGCAGCTGCCCGCCGCCTCTGGGAGGACGCCTCTGGCCAGGGTGACCTCTCACGTGCCTCAGGCTCTCCGAGGGCCGCAGTCGAGCCCGCGCTGTGGGTTCCGGAAGGCTGGAGGTGTAAGTGCCGCTGTCACCAACGCTGCGCTCCACACACCCAGCTCCGTCGACACTCCTGAGGCTGTGAGCGCACAGGCAGGGGACTGGCCCTCAGACGTTTCCTTTGCGAGTCTGTCGCTTTATTTAGGGTTTTCACGTCCTATCTTGGTATCTACTCAAAACTTCAATTTTAGGGTCTGTCTGGTTAAAAAAAATCTGCTTTTAGAAAGGTGATTTCTAATTTATTTGCATTTATTGTGGTTACTGATTCATTTGAAATTCTTTCCAGAATTGTTCTGTTATTTAACATTATTTTCCTCGTTTTTTTTTTTCAACTTGAGTGATTTTGTTAAACTGAACATTTTCTTTGTTTCCCTGTTCCACCATTTGAAAGTTAAAACATATTGTGTCTGTTCTTTAAATGGTCACCTGGAAGTTTTAAAGAAGTGATTTAGATTTATATTTTCAAATGAATTTGATAATTAACTCTAAACCCTCTTGACAAAGATAAGAATCTAGAAACACATCAACTTCCCTCTCAACTTGCTACTTTCTTTCCCACATATTACTTAGAATTTTAGTTCCTGTTATTTTTCAAATAAATATGATTTTCACTATCATTACTATATTTTACAATGAAGATCCAATTTGGATTGAGACACCGGCCCCGGCGCAACCGACCACGCAAAGAGGCGCGGCCGTGAGGTGCTACCCCACGCCTGAGGCCAGGGCCGGCAGCCGAGAGGTGCTGCCCCACGTCCAATAGGCGGTGGCTGCGCGGGCGCAGGAGGGCCGAGAGGAGCTACTCCACGTTCAAGGTCAGGAGGGGCGGCCGTGAGGAGATACCCCTTGTCCAAGGTAAGGTGCAGCGGCTGCACTTTCTTGGAGCAGCAGTAAAGAGATATCCCACGCCCAAGGTAAGAGAAACCCAAATAAGACGGTAGGTATTGCGAGGGGGCATCAGAGGGCAGACACACTGAAATCATAATCACAGGAAAATAGTCGATCTGATCACATGGACCACAGCCGAATGTGGTCCACTGGAGAAGGGAATGGCAAACCACTTCAGTATACTTGCCTTGAGAACCCCATGAACAGTAACAAAGGGCAAAATGATAGGCTACTGAACGAGGAACTCCCCAGGTCGGTAGGTGCCCAGTATGCTACTGGAGCTCAGTGGAGAAATAACTCTAGAAGGAATGAAGGGATGGAGCAAAAGCAAAACCAATACCCAGTTGTGGATGTGACCGGTGATAGAAGCAGGGTCCGGTGCTGTAAAGAGCAACATTGCATAGGAACCTGGAATGTTAGGTCCATGAATCAAGACAAATTGAAAGTGGTCAAACAGGAGATGGCAAGAGTGAACATAGACATTCTAGGAATCAGTGAACTAAAATGGACTGGAATGGGTGAATTTAACTCAGATGACCACTATATCTACTACTGTGGGCAGGAATCCCTTAGAAGAAATGGAGTAGCCATCATGGTCAACAAAAGAGTCTGAAATGCAGTACTTGGATGCAATCTTAAAAACGACAGAATGATTTCTGTTCGTTTCCAAGACAAACCATTCAATATTACAGTAATCCAGGCCTATGCCCCAACCGGTAACGCTGAAGAAGCTGAAGTTGAACGGTTCTATGAAAACCTACAAGACCTTTTAGAACTAACACCCAAAAAAGATGTCCTTTTCATTCTAGGGGACTGGAATGCAAAAGTAGGAAGTCAAGAAACACCTGGAGTAACAGGCAAATTTGGCCTTGGAGCATGGAATGAAGCAGGGCAAAGGCTAATAGAATTTTGTCAAGAGAACACACTGGTCATAGCAAACACCCTCTTCCAACAACACAAGAGAAGACTTTACACATGGACATCACCAGATGGTCAACACCGAAATCAGATTGATTATATTCTTTTCAACCAAAGATGGAGAAGCTGTATACAGTTAGCAAAAACAAGACCAGGAGCTGACTGTGGCTCAGATCATGAACTCCTTATTGCCAAATTCAGACTTAAATTGAAGAAAGTAGGGAAAACCACTCGACCATTCAGATATGACCTCAATCAAATCCCTTATGATTATACAGTGGAAGTGAGAAATAGATTTAAGGGACTAGATCTGATAGAGTGCCTGATGAACTCTGGACGGAGGTTCGTGACATTGTACAGGAGACAGGGCCAAGACCATCCCCATGGAAAAGAAATACAAAAAAGCAAAATGGCTGTCTGAGGAGGCCTTACAAATAGCTGTGAAAAGAAGAGAAGCGAAAGGCAAAGGAGAAAAGGAAAGATATAAGCATCTGAATACAGAGTTCCAAAGAAAAGCAAGGAGAGATAAGAAAGCCTTCCTCAGTGATCAATGCAAAGAAATAGAGGAAAACAACAGAATAGGAAAAAAAAGAGATCTCTTCAAGAAAATTAGTGATTCCAAAGGAACATTTCATGCAAAGATGGGCTCGATAAAGGACAGAAATGGTATGGACCTAACAGAAGCAGAAGATATTAAGAAGAGGTGGCAAGAATACACAGAAGAACTATACAAAAAAGATCTTCACGACCAAGATAGTCACGATAACGTGATCACTGACCTAGAGCCAGACATCTTGGAATGTGAAGTCAAGTGGGCCTTAGAAAGCATCACCACGAACAAAGCTAGTGGAGGTGATGGAATTCCAGTTGAGCTATTTCAAATCTTGAAAGATGATGCCGTGAAAGTGCTGCACTCAATATGCCAGCAAATTTGGAAAACTCAGTGGCCACAGGACTGGAAAAGGTCAGTCTTCATTCCAATCCCAAAGAAAGGGAATGCCAAAGAATGCTGAAACTAACACACAATTGCACTCATCTCACACGCTAGTGAAGTCATGCTCAAAATTCTCCAAGCCAGGCTTCAGCAATATGTGAACCGTGAACTCCCAGATGTTCAAGCAGGTTTTAGAAAAGGCAGAGGCACCAGAGATCAAATTGCCAACATCCGCTGGATCATGGAGAAAGCAAGAGAGTTCCAGATAAACATCTATTTCTGCTTCATTGACTATGCCAAAGCCTTTGACTGTGTGGATCACAATAAACTGTGGAAAATTCTGAAAGAGGTGGGAATACCAGACCACCTGATCTGCCTCTTGAGAAACCTGTATGCAGGTCAGGAAGCAGCAGTCAGAACTGTACATGGAACAACGGACTGGTTCCAAATAGGAAACGGAGTACGTCAAGGCTGTTTATTGTCACCTTGCTTATTTAACTTATATGCAGAGTACATCATGAGGAACGCTGGGCTGGAAGAAGCACAAGCTGGAATCAAGATTGCTGGGAGAAATATCAATAACCTCAGATATGCCGATGACACTACCCTTATGGCAGAAAGTGAAGAGGAACTCAAAAGCCTCTTGATGAAAGTGAAAGAGGAGAGTGAAAAGGTTGGCTTGAAGCTCAATATTCAGAAAACAAAGATCATGGTTTCTGGTCCCATCACTTCATGGCAAATAGATGGAAAAACAGTGGAAGTGTCAGACTTTATTTTTTTGGGCTCCAAAATCACTGCAGATGCTGATTGCAGCCATGAAATTAAAAGACGCTTACTCCTTGGAAGGAAAGTTATGACCAACCTTGATAGTATATTAAAAAGCATAGACATTACTTTGTCAACCAAGGTCCGTCTAGTCAAGGCGATGGTTTTTCCCGTGGTCATGTATGGATGTGAGAGTTGGACTGTGAAGAAAGCTGATCGCCGAAGAATTGATGCTTTTGAACTGTGGTGTTGGAGAAGACTCTTGAGAGTCCCTTGGACTGCAAGGAGATCCAACCAGTCCATCTTAAAAGAGATCAGTCCTGAGTGTTCATTGGAAGGACTGATACTAAAGCTGAAACTCCAATACTTTGGCCACCTCATGCGACGAGTTGAGGACTCATATATGTCTTCAATTGTGGATAATTCTGTGCTGCTACCTGCTGAAGTGTTTGAATCACCAATTTTATTTTTCTGCTTCTGGAACTTCTGTTAGATGTAACTTTGACTTAACCAATGCTTCCTATCTCTGATTTGACCTTTTATTTCTCTGTACTTCAATATCCGTAGTTTTGTTTTCTAATTCGCTGATCCTCTGTTTTGTTCTAAGTAATGTCAGCCATGTAGTGACTTTTTATTTCAGTGTTTTCAGTCCATGGTTTCCAAATGGATCCTTCCGAATCCTGATTTTCCTATTCTCACTTAATAGTTGTTATTCTTTCTACTTCTGTAAATTATAAAAGTTTAGCAGTTCTAACAACATAATTTTAAAGTCCATTTCAAATTGTTTCATTTCCTCATTTCATTAGGTATGAATTCTGCCATCATTTGGTTCTGGTAACTGTGTCTTGTAGCAGTAGATATTGTCAAATGTTTTATTCTTTTTATTAAAAAGTTCACCTAACGTGGGAGTTTCCCTTCATGCAAATTTGTGTCTAATTGTGTAATTGAAAAAAATAAAGAAATAGATATCTGTAAAAGTCAAAGGTTAATGTTTAAAATCCTTATTAAGAGTAGGGCTCATGCAAGTAAATAAGAACTAAGTTCCAAATAAGAACTAAGTTCAAAACAAGATCATAAGCTGATCATCTAATGTGAAAATATTTAATAAACAACCTAAATATTCAACCTCATTGGTAATCAGGAAATGCAAACTAAGATAACAAGGAGTTTAATTTTCACCAAATAAATTGAAGAAAATGAAGAGACGGTGATATTTAATGCTGGTGAAGCGTTTATAAGATGCTGCTGGTGAGACTTTAACTTTTCAGGCAAGCAACTTAACAATACAGTAACAGGGGCTTGTACCCTGAGCACTCACTATGCATTGAGCTAGGTGTTGAGCTAATTATGTGACAAATGTGAGACACACTTATCAAGGGTAGAATTTGCTTTATTTTAGCAGTGTTCATAAAATCCCAACAATGGGAGGATAGTTAATTAAATTATGATATATTTTCTTCCCAGAACTTTTCTTGGTAGGAGGAAAACTCCTGCATACAGAATTTTAAAGCAAAACAAGTGAATTCAAAAATGAAAAAAAAATGCATAGAATACCATCTGGGCAGAAACACCCATGTGTGCTAAGAGCAGTTTCTTTTGGTCAGATTGAGGGTGATTGCTTTGTGTGTCTTTGTACTTTCTATATGCTTTCCAGATTTTCCACAATGTGATGTTATCACTTTAATCAATCTAAAAAAGTTAAGTGATGGAAAGTTGAGCTTGAAGAAGTAAGTGTTTTACAGATAAGGACCTTTTGAAACACACTGATGCCTGTCTGCTGAGCTGAGAGGGCTGAGTGCCTGCCTGGCCCGCTTCCACCTGCTCTCTGCAGCCTCTCTCTGGAGCAATCTGGGCCGGAGTTTCCTACCCTCCTCCCTCGCGGATACTCGATTAACAAGTGATGCTTGACTTCCTTGGGCAGCACTGCCTGGTAAAAGTTCTTTAAATTGAATTTAGCCATGTATTGGTGATATTGAATATTGATTTTATTGTAAAACTACCTTTGAGGGATCCCTGAGTCTGTAGAACAGGGGCCATGCCCACTCAAATCTGAAATGCACTCCAGTGTCCTACTAGATCAAATGTTCCTTTGGAATCTCTAATTTTCTTGAAGAGATCTCTTGTTTTTCCTATTCTGTTGTTTTCCTCTATTTCTTTGCATTGATCACTGAGGAAGGCTTTCTTATCTCTCCTTGCTATTCTTTGGAACTCTGTATTCAGATGCTTATATCTTTCCTTTTCTCCTTTGCCTTTCGCTTCTCTTCTTTTCACAGCTATTTGTAAGGCCTCCTCAGACAGCCAGTTTGCTTTTTGGCATTTCTTTTCCATGGGGAGGGTCTTGGTCCCTGTCTCCTGTACAATGTCACGGACCTCCGTCCAGAGTTCATCAGGCACTCTATCAGATCTAGTCCCTTAAATCTATTTCTCACTTCCACTGTATAATCATAAGGGATTTGATTGAGGTCATATCTGAATGGTCTAGTGGTTTTCCCTACTTTCTTCAATTTAAGTCTGAATTTGGCAATAAGGAGTTCATGATCTGAGCCACAGTCAGCTCCTGGTCTTGTGTTTGCTAACTGTATACAGCTTCTCCATCTTTGGCTGCAAACAATATAATCAATCTGATTTTGGAAAGGTCCGTCTAGTCAAGGCTATGGTTTTTCCCGTGGTCATGTATGGATGTGAGAGTTGGACTGTGAAGAAAGCGGATCGCCGAAGAATTGATGCTTTTGAACTGTGGTGTTGGAGAAGACTCTTGAGAGTCCCCTGTACCGCAAGGAGATCCAACCAGTCCATTCTAAGGGAGATCGATCCTGGGTGTTCATTGGAAGGACTGATGCTAAAGCTGAAATTGCAATACTTTGGCCACCTCATGCGACGAGTTGACTCACTGGAAAAGACTCTGATGCTGGGAAAGGTTGGGGGTGGGAGGAGAAGGGGTCGACAGAGAATGAGATGGCTGAATGGCATCACCGACTCTGTGGACATGAGTTTGAGTGAACTCCGGGAGTTGGTGATGGACAGGGAGGCCTGGCGTGCTGTGATTCATGGGGTCGCGGAGAGTCGGACACGACTGAGCGACTGAACTGAACTGTCCTACTAGATACTGACCAGTGCCATTTTGGCTCCCAGGGGACGTTTGGCAACATATGGAAACATTGTTGGTTGTCCCAACTAGGGGGAGAGAGTGTGCTACTGGCCTCTAGTGGGCAGACGCCAGGGAAGATGCCAGACTTTGTCCAGGGCATAAGACAGACAGATACACAAATCTATCTGGCTTCAAATGTCAGTGGAACCAAGATTGACAGGCTCTGTATTTAAAGTTCTTAGCTCCAACAAGGACCTACTGAATAACACACTCAATATCTTGTAATAACCCATAATAGAAAATAATCTGGAAAAGAATATGTAAATATATATATATATATATCACTTTACCATGCACTTGAAGCTAATGCATTGTAAATTAACTATACTTCAATTTAAAAAGTTCTTGATTCCAAAACTCATAAGTTTTTAAGTCGTTTTTCAGTTTTTTTTGTACACAAAAGTACTATCTGTGCTTTATGTCAATACATCCATCACACTTAAATGTATTTTTTGCAAATCATCTTTAAACTTCAAAATGTCCTTTATTAATAAGAAAAATAGCTTTGAATAACTTATTAAACTACTACTGAATCTTTGATGAAAGAGATTGCAAGTTTTAAGGATAAAAGGAATGAAATGGCATGAAATGAAGTGGGAAGTCATTTTGGACATCCATCAGACCTTCCCCAAAGTGATGGCCATCGGACTCTGGAGTGAGGGCTCTAGGAGCTGGCTGCTAACTGTGAGATGCGTTGCTTCATCCCCCACTCTCACTGCCTGGCCCACCCCGCAAGGGACCATCAGGATGGATCCAAAGCAGCTCACGCAGAAGATTCTCCTGCAAGGGGCAAAGTGAAGACAGATGTTCTGTCTTTGTTCAAAACAGTAACACATGAGAATCTGCCTAATTTACGTCATTTTGCATTTCCGTTAGCAACATCCTCTGCATGAAACTGTAAGTTTGTTGGAGACACAGTAGGGTGACTCCCTGGCCCTGTTTCAGGAATCAGAGAGATGACCCAGCCGCAGAAAGAGCCTCTGAGAGTCTGGACCCTCAGGGCTCGCCACGAGCCACCTGTGGGACTGTGAGAAGGTCACTTCAGCCTGCTGTCTCAGTTTCTTTATCTGCAAGACGAAGAGGTTGTATCAGAACATCCTCTGGTCTCTTTATGCCTCTACAAAGCATTGTCTCAAAAAGACAAGACGAGCTCAGCAATTTAGCAGCACTATGCACTTTATAAATTATTCTTTCATCACTGTTTCCTCTTCAGCTTTGAAAATGGACTCAATTTTCTTTCCACAGTGTTTCTTTAACAGAAGCAGCCTGACTCACTAGTTAATTCAAGTTTATTTGGGATGATTTTAGAAGGAAAATAAGTTCAAAGACTCGTTTGATAGGAAATGAAACCAGAAGTTAGTTGCATATGGCTGTTGAACATAAATTTATAAGCTAAAAGGTATGACAAATTTTTCTTCTACCAAGTGCTTCTTTTGAAAAAAAAAAAGATACTTTAAAATAAAAGAGTTTGAGATCTTCACATTTGGTTGCTGCATTTTTATTTAATTAATAACTGTCCTTGGCCATTTTTCATCTGGTAAAGCAGCCTACCCAGGAAATAATCAGGAAAGCATTAGTGAACATATTGCCAATAAATTAGAACATGGCAACTGAAGACATCTGAGTCTGGTTGGTCCTTGATCTTTTCATGGACCATTGGGAATAATTTCCACAGGGTTCTTGCAGGTGGAGGAAAAAGCTGAAATGCTAAAAAATTGAGTCTAACCAAGAAGGCAGAGCAGGGAGTTGGTTATGCTTTGACTGAACTAGAGCTGCTTTCCTCAGCTAGATTCAAGGTCAAACCCACCATGGTGGGGAGACCTGTGGGGCTGGCCTCAGGTCTGACTTCTGGGGCCTTTCCCAGCTAACAGTGTGTGACTATGTGGTGAGATACCCATGGACCCGTGTTTTGGCTTTCTGGGGCTTTGGGACAGCACCTTAGGCGGACATCTAAGGTAGTCCCTGAATTGCATCCTGATGTACACACCCTGTGTAATGGTGTTGTCGTTCGGTCCCCCAAGTCTTGTCTGACTCTTTGAGACCCTGTCCCTCACCATCTCCAGGAGTTTGCCCAAGTTCATGTCCATCGAGCTGGGTGATGCCATTGAACCATCTCATCCTCTGTCACCCTCTTCTCCTTCTGCCTTCAATCTTTCCCAGCATCAGGGTCTTTTCCAGTGAATTGACTCTTCATATTAGGTGGCAAAAGTATTGGTGCTTCAGCTTCAGCATCAGTTCTTCCAATGAATATTCAGGATTGATTTCCTTTAGGATGGACTGGTTGGATCTCCTTTTTGTAATATGTGAATATAAAGGATTTCACTCCCATGATTAGGCTGTTAAAGGCACAGTTGACTTCAAGAAGGAGAGACTACTGTGTGGACACAAGCCTGAAGCTTCTAGAGGTCAGAGACACGAGTTAGAGCACTGGAGCATGAGAGGAATTCTGTGTATGCTGGAAGGCACCACGTGGCAAAGGATGTGTTCTGCCTCCAGGAGGGGCAGCTGCTCCTGGCTGACAGCCAGTGAGAAAGCAGGGATCTCAACCCACAGCCACAGGGAGCCGAATTCTGCCAGCAGCCTGAACGAGCTCAGAAGTAGATTCTTCCCTAACTGAGCCTCCAGATGAGAACACAGCCCAGCCAGTGCCTGGATTCCCAGTCATGACGTGTCTGGACCTTTCATGTACAGAATGTAAGCTGTTAAACAGAAAGTTTGTGAATCGCAACAAACTGTCAAAGTTCTTAAAGGGGTGGGAGCACCAGACCACCTGACCTGCCTCCTGAGACACCTGTGTGCAGGTCAAGAAGCAACAGTTAGAACCGGACATGGAACAACAGACTGGTTCCACATTGGGGGAGGAGTATGACAAGGCTGATATTGTGACCCTGCTTATTTAACTTCTGTGCAGAGTACATCATGGGAAATGCCAGGCTGGATGAATCACAAGCTGGAATCAAGATTGCCGGGAGAAATGTCAACAGTCTCAGAGATGCAGAAGATACACCCATCAGAAAGTCAGAGAAGAGGAAGTAAAGAGCCTCTTGATGAAAGAGGAGAGTGAAAGAGCTGGCTTAAAACTCAACATTCAGAAAACTAAGATCATGGCATCTGGTGCCATCACTGCACAGCAAATAAATGGGGGTGGGGAGTGGAAGGAGTGACAGACTCTCTTCCCTTCACCCCCACAATCACTCCTGATGGTGACTGCAGCCTGGGGATTAAAAGGTTCTTACTCCTTGGAAGGAGAGCTATAACAAACCTAGACAGTGTATTAAAAACAGAGACATCATTTTGCCAACAAAGGTCCATCTAACCAAAGCCATTGTTTTTCCAGTAGTCACATACAGATGTGATAGCTGGACCCTAAAGAAGGCTGAGCACTGAAGAACTGATGTGTTTGAATCATGGTGCTGAAGAAGACTCTTGAGAGTCCCTTGGACTGCAAGGAGATCAAACCAGTTAATCCTAAAGGAAATCAACTCTAAAAAGTCTTTGGAAGGACTGATGCTGAAGCTGAAGCACCAATCCTTTGGCCACCTGATGTGAAGAACTGACTCATTGGAAAAGACCCTGATGCTGGGAGAGAGTGAAGGCAAAGGGAGAAGGCAGTGGCAGAGGATGAGATGGTTGGATGGCATCACCAACTTGATGGACATGAGTGTGAGCAAACTCTGGGAGACAGTGGAGGACAGGGAAGCCTGGCATGTTATAGTCCATGGGGTGGCAGAGTCAGACACGACCTAGCGACTGAACAACCACCAATAGGAATGTTCTGAGCTGAGAGATTTGGGGTGATTTGCTATGTGTTCTTGCCTAGAGAATCCCAGGGAAGGCGGAGCCTTGTGGGCTGCCGTCTATGGGGTCACACAGAGTTGGACACGACTGAAGCAACTTAGCAGCAGCAGCTATGTGTCAATAAAAACTAAAACGGCAGGCTGAGTGAATACAGGTGGTGGTGTTAGAGATGCCCTCTGCTCATGCAGACACCATCCCCTTACAGGCATCTGAGCATCTTTAGGGCCAGCGAGTTCTGACGGCTGACTTGTATCCTCTCCAGCATAGTGTGAATCCACTCTGCCTTGAAAGTGTGGGGAGAGCCCTGAATTAGAGATGGGAGGACAGGATTCTGCTGTTTTCTGCTTTGCCACCAAGTCGTTTTCCTCTGGGGCTGTAGCCGTCGTTCAATCATCTGTGATTGAACCGGAGGCCCTCTAATGTCTTGGAGGCTCATAGGCTCTGCCAAGGTGTGTGATTGCTCACACGCCTCCCCCCAGGGGACTGGGGGCTCTGCGCCTGAGCACCTGGAGCAACGGGGTTGGCTGGCAGCTGCACCGACATGTGCTGGCCGGGTATTGAGCATGAGCCAGCTGTGCCCTAGATGTTCTGAAAGCTTCGAAACACCCTCTGAGAACACGCCCAAGTCAGGAGAAACGAAAGGAGCAGGATCTGAAAGAGCTTGTACAGGAACCAGATACAATCATTCAGACCCGATCTGCTGATCCTTTCGGCTGTCCCCAGGAAGTGATCGTTCTACAGTGGGGTGAGGAGAAGGAGCTGTGTGGCCTGGCTCCCGCCACCCCACCCCGAGATGCGCTTTGTGTAGGAATCCTTCCTGGTCAAGCAGAAGCGGTTCAGTTATGACAAGACAAGACTCATGTAATGCTTCCATCATTGCTAGACGTACAGATGGTTTCCCTTTTGTTATTGTAGCTTTTCTTCAGTCGTTTTATTGTTATAAAGTGCACAGCGTAACATCTCCCATCTTAATCAGTTTAAGTGTAGGGTTCAGTAACAGTATTGTGAGTGATAGTTGCTCAGTTGTGTGACTCTTTGCGACCCCATGGACTGTAGCCTGCCAGGCTCCTCTGTTCATGGAACTCTTCAGGCAAGAATACTGGAAGGGGTTGCCATTTCTTTCTCCATGGGATCTTCCCAACCCAGGAATTGAACATGGGTCTCCTGACTTGCAGGCAGATTCTTTATCATCTGAGCCACCAGGGAAGCCTACTATTGAGAGACATTTCTAAGTATAAAGACAGGTCAACTTAGAAACTGTCAGCAGATACATGCTTGACTTTATCTTACAATCTATAGATAATACATTAGAATATGTAATGAATCCATACACCTTTCCAGAGGAATACCTGAGACAGAAGTAGCAATAAATTTATAAATGACAGTGATCAATCAGATGAAATAATTCAGATGACGCTTATCTCTCTCAAACAGATGGGGACTGGGCAAGTGGTCAGGAAGGAAATACGATGTGCTTTTAACTGTGTATGGAAAGCAGTGTTCAGTTCCATGTTGCTGAGCATTAAGTGCACTCATTGTTGTGTGACTGTCACCACCATCTGTCTCCAGTGCTATCTTCATCTGGGGAAACTGAAACTTTGCACCCGTTAAACAAGAGCTCCCCTTCGCCCTCCCCCGGGCCCTGGCAACTTCCATTCGACCTTCTGTGTCTATGGGTTTGACTCATCTAGATGCTCACGTCAGTGAAACCATACAGTATTTGTCTCTTGTGATGGCTCATTTCACTGAGCATCACATCCTCAAGGTTCATCTATGTCGTACCCTGTGTCAGAATTTCCTTCCTTTTAAAGACTGAATAATATTCCACTGTGTGGATGGACTACATTTTGCTTAGCAATTCGGGCAGCTTCCATGTTTCAGCTACTGTGAATAATGCTGCTGTAAATGTAGGTGTGTTCCTTTTTGATGTGATTAAACATTGTTTACAAAGTACACGATTCTCTGTATACAGTTCAAAGGCTGTTTTCTTTTTTTTTTTTTTTTTTCTAAAAAAGAATTTTATTAAAAAAGCACAAATGCAAAGAAATGAACAGAGGAAAATCCATGCGTCGAACCTGGACTGGTCACTTATGATAATATACATGCTACAATTCCATTCTCTCCAATCATTCCACCTTCACCCTCTCCCACAGAGTCCCAAAGACTGTTCTAAATGCCTATGTCTCTTTTGCAGTCTCTTATACTGCCATATGATCCAGCGATCGCACTCCTGGGCATACACACCGAGGAAACCAGAATTGAAAGAGACACATGTACTCCAATGTTCATTGCAGCACTGTTTATAATAGCCAGGACATGGAAGCAACCTAGATGTCCATCTGCAGATGAATGGATAAGAAAGCTTTGGTACATATACACAATGGAGTATTTCTCAGCCATCAAAAAGAATGCATTTGAATCAGTTTTAATGAGGTGGATGAAATTGGAGCCAATTATACAGAGTGAAGTAAGCCAGAAAGAAGAACATCAATGCCGTATATTAACGCATATATATGGAATTTAGAAAAATGGTAACCTGAACCCTGTATAAGAGACTGCAAAGGCTGTTTTCAAGATGAACGTATCCACGTGGCAGCCCCCGGATGAGCACACGGGACAGCCCAGCATCCAGGAAACCCCCGCAGGCACCCCCACTCATTTCTGCCCTTTCCCTCCCAGACGTGACTGTCATCCTGGCTTCTAAGGCCAGTTCTGGTTATGCCCATGTTTGGTGCTGTATGGGCTTCCCTGGAGGCTTGGACAGTAAAGAATCTGCCTGCAACGCAGGAGACACAGGTTCGACCCCTGGGTCAGGAAGAGTGGAGTCCTACCGTCCCTACTCACACCTGGCCTCTTTGCCCAACTTTGTGAGCTCTGTGCATGTTGTTACAGGAAGCAGTGGTTCAGTCATACCCTTTGCTGTGTAGTAGATATTCCACTACAAAATATAAAATATTTTGTATAAATACATAAAAATATAAAAGTATAAAAATATCTCCATTTATTGATTGGTTCAATAATGTGATAGAGCTTTGATTTGCTTTCAGTTTGGGGCTATTTGGAATAGTGAAGTGAAGTTGCTCAGTCGTGTCCAACTCTTTGCGACCCCACAGACTGTAGCCTACCAGGCTCCTCCATCCATGGAATTTTCCAGGCAAGAGTACTGGAGTGGGTTGCCATTTCCTTCTCCAGGGGATCTTCCCAACTGAGGGATTGAACCCAGGTCTCCCACATTACAGGCAGAGGCTTTACCATCTGAGCCACCAGGGAAGCCCCCAAATCTGCTATAAATATTTTTATATATCTTCCTGTGGCTATATGCATTTATTTCTGTTGGGTGTACACCCGGAGTAGGATTGCTAGGTATAGAATAAGTGTATAATGTTATTGCTATTGTTGTTTAGTTCCTAAGCTGTGTCCGGCTCTTTTGTGAGTCTGATCCACCAGTTTCCTCTGTCCATGGGATTCTCCAGGTAAGGATACTGGGGTGGGTTGCCATTTCCTTCTCCAGGGTATCTTCCCAACCCAGGGATCAAACCCACTTCTCCTGCATTGGCAGGTGGATTCTTTACCGCAGAGCCACCTGGGAGGCCTGAAGTGTATAGCAGATAATGCCCAGTTGTATTTCAAGGATTGTTCCATTTAAGCTCCTCCCAGCAGTGGACGAGAGTTCCAGTCTTTCCCCATCTTCGCTGACACCTGGTCTTGTCCTTTTAGATTTAGGTATTCTAGTGACTATTCTGTGCTATTCTATTGGTATATAAATGTCTATATCCCTGATAATTGAAGGAAATGAGCACCATTTCTAATGTTTACTGGACCCTTGAAAGTGAAAGTGTCAGTCACTCCGTTATGTCTGACTCTTCGGGACCCCGTGGACGGAGCCCACCAGTCTCCTTTGTCCATGGGCTTTCCCAGGCAAGAGTACTAGAGTGGGTTGCTGTTCCCTTCTCCAGGGGTCTTCCCAACCCAGGGATGGAACCCAGGTCTCCCACTTTGCAGGCAGGTTCTTTACTGTCTGAGCCTCAGGGGAATTCTTACTGGACCCTTGGCTTTCTTCTTTTGGGGTGTGTCTCATCAAGTCTCTTCCCATTTGAAAATTGGGTTGTCTCTATCTTGCTGATTTATAGGAGCTTAAAAAATGTTTCCTGGATTCAAGGCCTTCATCAATTATTTATATTTAAAATATTTTCCCTCATACTGTGTGATTTGGCTTTTTATTCTTCAGCTTTTTTTTTTTGATGAACAAAAATAGTCCATTTTACCACTGTTCAATCAATCGATCTTCTCTGCTTAGTATACTCTATGTGCTGTGTAGGAAGTATTTGTCTATCACAAATATATGAACACAAATCCTTATGACATTGTCTAAGGGATTTCCTTATTTCACATTTTGACCTACAGTCTACCCAGATTTCATGCCTTTGTATGGTGTGAGGTACAGGTCCAGATTACTTTTTCTCTGTATGACTGTCTAACTGACCAGGTTTATTTATTTTAAAGAGAAGCCTTTGTCATTGCTACGTGGAGTGACCTGTGTCCTAAGTCAAGGGTCCACGTATGCGTCAGTCTCTTCCTGGACTCTCTGTTATGTCCACTGGTCTTTTTTTCCCTTCCTTGTGCCAATACAACTGCATTAAGCACTATAGCTTCATTATATCTGGTAAAAGGAAATGCCAACCCATTCCAGTATTCTTGCCTGGAAAATCCCATAGACAGAGGAGTCTGGCAGAATACAGTTCATGGGGTCGCAAAGAGTCGGGCACAACTGAGCGACTGACTAACTAACATATCTGGTAGTGAAAGTCACTCAGTCGTGTCCGACTCTCTGCGACCCCATGAACTGTACAGTCCGTGGAATTCTCCAGGCCAGAGCACTGGAGTGGATAGCCTTTCCTTTCTCCAGGGGATCTTCCCAACCCAGGGATCAAATCCAGGTCTCCCGCATTGCAGGCAGATTCTTTACCAGCTGAACCACAAAGTCCTCCAATTTTATTGTTCAGTATCTTCTTGATTATTCATGGCACTTTGCATATCCACATACATTAAAAAAATCATCTTATGTTTCTCACCAAAATCATCTCTGGGGTTTGACTAGGATTATGTTGAATCTATAGATCTAAGAACTGACTTCTTCACAATATTGAGTCTTTTAATCAAGGAACATGGTGTATCTTTCCACCTATTTAGCTTTTCTTTAACTACTTTCACAAAGTTCTTTCCAGGTACTGTGCTACTATAAATCATATTGTCTTTATTTCAAATTCTAGTTGCTTGTACATTTTGTTTATTTAGTGATTTAGTGCACTTAGTGATTTTGCTAAATTTGCCCATTGATTCTGATTGTTTAGAGTTCGCAGGATGTTTTTTCCCTAAATATACACCGGGCATCTGCAAATTGTTAAGAGTTTGCTGCTACTGCTAAGTCACTTCAGTCGTGTCCGACTCTGTGTGACCCCATAGACGGAAGCCCACCAGGCTCCCCCGTCCCTGGGATTCTCCAGGCAAGAACACTGGAGTGGGTTGCCATTTCCTTCTCCAATGTGTGAAAGTGAAAAGTGAAAGTAAAGTCGCTCAGTCGTGTCCGACCCTTAGCGACCCCATGGACTGCAGCCTACCAGGCTGCTCCATCCACGGGATTTTCTAGGCAAGAGTACTGGAGTGGCTTGCCATTGCTCTATTTCCAAACATCATACCTATTATTTTTTGTTTTATTCTCAGTGAACATATATTCTTGCATATTTAATAGGTTGAGACTTGGACCGTCAGCACCGTGTTGAGCAAAAGTGGTGACAGCAAGCATCTTTATCTTTTTCCCAGGTTTTCAATGTTGCAAAATTTTCAATATTTCAACATTAAGTGTAATGTTTGATATAGCTTTTTTGTAGATGTTGTCTATTATATTAATAAAGGTCCCTTCTGTTACCAGTTTACTAGTGAAATTTTTGTGATTAAAATATCTTTGTGATGTTAATAAAATATTTTGTAATAAAATTTTTATCATGATTTAGTATTAAACTTATAAGTTCTTTTAAAGCATTTATAAGATGATTTTATATTTTTTTCATCTTTAATGTTTGTGGCAAATTCTTGGAAGGAAAACAACTTGGTCCTGACATATTGTCCTTCCCATATATTGCTGGATCCCATTTGCTAATATTTTTATTTACGACTTTGATCAGATTAAACTTTTTATCCTTTTTCTTTTTTTGTGATGATCTATCACCAATATGATACACACTTTGCTTCATTTTGCTTTAGATTTTTAACAGTTGCTTTTTAGTTGCTTTTTTTGTGTGTTATTATTTACATGGATCCTAAGACAGACCTATAAGACAATGTATGTTCAGAGAAGGCCAGCTTCTATGTCTGTCCTCATCAGCTTACACCTATATCCTCCTGTAGGCAATTTTGCAAAAATTTATATTTTATCTTTCCATTTAAAATATAAGCAAACACTTGTATATTTTCATACTGTAGATGTTTTTCCAGTACATAGTAACATACTATACAATTATCCATCTTGGGGTTTTCATTTAACAATATGTCCTAAATGTCAAACCATAGCAGTCTATGGAAATATTTTTCATTTCTGTTTATGGTTGTATAATTCTCCATTGTATACATACACCATATTTTATTTAGTTTGTCCCCATTTGACAGGCCTTTGGGTTGTTCCCAGTCTTTTGCAATTATAACAAGTATCACAATATTAGTCTTAGGCATATGTTTGTGTGTTTTTCCCAGCGTATCTTTTGGGTATGTTTCTAGAGGTGAAAATACTGGTCAAAAGGTAAAATGAATATGCAATTTTACTATTTTGAATTTCCATCCACAGGGAGATGTGCATTTTTCATTAATATCTTCAGTGTGTGAGGGTAACTGTTTTCTCATAATCTTGCCAAAAATATACCCTCAAACTTTCAAAAACACAATATATTTTTAAATCCAATGGTTTGATCACTGTGCTTTGAAAAAATCTGGAATATTGATTCTGATGTGCCCATAACCTTTTAATGCACAAATAATTTACAACTTGTGTAAGCACTGAATCGTAGAAATTAGCAAGTTGATTAAAAGGAAAGGGATTTAAAGAAACACCTCAAAGAATGATATACAATCCCCATTTCTACTGGTGGCAGCTGAATTCCTTACAGCACGCTGCCTGTTTTGTGACTGTCCTAAAGAGCCTCTTGATGAAAGTGAAAGAGGAAAGTGAAAAAGTTGAAATGTGAAAAGTTGAAAAGTGATCTTAGTTCAGAAAACTAAGATCATGGCAGATCATGGCATCCAGTCCCATCACTTCATGGCAGATAGATGGGGAAACAGTGACAGACTTCTGTTTTGGGGGGCTCTAAAATCACTGCAGATGGTGACTGCAGCCATGAAATGAAAAGACGCTTCTTCCTTGGAAGGAAAGTTATCACCAACCTAGATAGCATATTAAAAAGCAGAGACATTACTTTGCCAACAAGGGTCTGTCTAGTCAAAGCTATGGTTTTTCCAGTGGTCATGTATGGAAAGCTGAGCACCAAAGAATCGATGCTTTTGAATCATGGTGTTGGATGAGAGTCCCTTGGACAAGAAGGAGATCCAACCAGTCCATCCTAAAGAAGATCAGTCCGGAATACTCACTGGCAGGACTGATGCTGAAACTGAAAATCCAATCTTCGGCCGCCTGATGTGAAGAGCTGATTCACTGGAAAAGACCCTGATGCTGGGAGAGATTGAGGGCAGGAGAAGGGGACGACAGAGGATGAGAGGGTTGGATGGCGCCACCGACTCGATAGACGTGAGTTTGGGTAAACTCTGGGAGTTGGTGATGGACAGCGAGGCCTGGCGCGCTGCAGTCCATGGGATCGCAAAGGGTCAAACACGACTGAGCGACTGAACTGAACTTGTTTGGTTTACTAAATCCTCTCACCTTACTGTTGACTCTCTAGCGCTTCTCCTTGCAGCTGCTAATGATTATCAGCTGGGAACTTACTCCTTTCCTCAGCAGGGCCCATAATCACCCTGCATTTGGGAATCTGGACTGGTCCTTTCTGATCTCTCCACTTGTCTCTGCATGCTCGGTTTCCTCCTGTCCTACTGGGCACAGCCCACACTCCCTTAGACCCCTTCCCTCCGCCGTCCCCTTCCCCGTGTACGTTTCTCCCCAGACAGTTTGAGGGGCCCTAGAGATGCCTACATCTTGAGGGTCAAGGGCCTAAGTCAGAGCAGGGATCTGCTTTATCTAAGTCTGAGGGCCTGCCAGTGCAGAATTTAATTTTTACCTCTTAGTTTAACCATCTGTCTTTTCTACTTTCAACATTTTCATTTAAAACTCTACTTGCTATTTTTCTTTTTAAACTTATTTCCAGTATTCATTTTTTAGGACTGTAAAATGAATTCATGTTCATTGTAAGTTATTTGGAAAATGAACGAAAGACTAGAACGATGGGAAAATCATGAAAAAAATGCCCAGATGTGGCTAGTATCAGCATCTTGGCATATTTACTCCTGAATATTTTTTATGCTTTTAAACATAGTTGAGATCACAGTGCATATGCACATTTTTATTCTTCCTTTTTTGGTCTGTTTATTGCTTTCTCGAAAACACATGGTTTTATTTTTCAATGGCACTATTCTCCTTCATCTTTTATTCCTTATGAGTTCCTCCTTCTTATATTTTTACTGAAAGTATTTAGTCCGCTTCCTAGCTGCTTTTAGTTAAGTGCAGAGATGATTGATGTTTATTATTTTTATCCAAAATGAAATTTCAGATACTGATTTTTTCTTACCCCCAAGGTAATAGATTTTTATTAAAGTCAGAAAATACAGTGGAACAAAATCATGATAATCCTGCTCACTAAGAAACAACTGTTAGTGGCTTTCAGATTGTTTCTATGTATACTTTCTCCTGCCAAAGTTTCATAACTTCTGATTTCATGTAACATTTTGTGAACATTTCTATGTCAATATGTACATTGCTTCAACATAATTTTAAGGGCCACACAATATCTTATTGTGTAGATGTACTATAGTTTATTTAATCACATTTATAGTCTTAGATGGCTTGTGCTCAGTTGCTTCAGCTGTGTCTAACTCTTTGTGACCCCATGGACTGTAGCCTGCCAGGCTCCTCTGTCTGTGGGATTCTCCAGGCAGGAATACTAGAGGTGGTTGCCATGCCCTTCTTCCAGGGGATCTTCCTGACCCAGGGATTGAACCAGGGTTTTCTGCGGTGCAGGCAGATTCTTTACCAGCTGAGCTACCAGGGAAGCCCCTAAATGGTTCCCATTTGCTACTTAGAAACACTATTTTGTAATGAATTGTTTTAAAGGTCATTTTTGGACATAGTTTACATTTGGAGAAGGGGATTATTGAATTTCTGGAAATAAAATTCACGGATAAGAGGGCCTACCTATTTCTGGAGCTTCTATTCTCCACATGTATAAACTATTTCCAGTTCAGATAAATTTTCACTTCTCCCTAGACTGCAGGATGGTATTTTTCTGTCTCCTTACATTTGTACAAACATGGGACATAGACATCTGATAGACGTTTTCAATAGAAAGGCTTGGCATTTTTCTTTAGTTACTAGTGAGATTAAATGTCCCCACGATTTAGGTAGCATTTATATTCAGACTTAGCCCACTCATATTCCACTCTTTGTTTTTTCAGTGCTTTCTGTATATCAAGATCATTGACCATTTATCTTGTGGACTGGAAATATTGTTTCCATTTTGTATTTTCCTTTTTATTTTACTGTTGACGTAAAGGAGTTTTAAATTTTTGTGTAGACTGATTCATTTATTTTTACCTTTTTTAGTTTTTGCTTTGGGATTACTCTTGAAATTCCTGATCCCATTTTTATGGCTATATAAATATTCACTGGTCATGTCTTTTTGGACTTTCATAATTTCATTTTTCTCTAATGTTTAATATTTTAGTCACAACTGAAATTAGTTTAGTTTAAGACAAAGCGGTGTTTAACTTTATGAATTTATGAATGTTGTTGTTGTTCTATTGCTCAGTCACATGTGACTCTGCGACCTCATGAACTGCAGCGCGCCAGGCTTCCCTGTCCTTCACCATTTCCCAGAGTTTGCTCAAACTCACGTCTGTTGAGTTGGTGATGCCATCCAACCATGTCATCCTCTGTCTCCCCTTCTCAGTTCCATTTTCCCCGCATTGATTTGCAATGCCATCATTATTGTGTGTTTATTGGATATTTACACAGACACACACACAATACGGAACCCTGAACCAGGTTACAGAACCAGCTTGAGTCAGAGGCCTAATAGACACGCAGTCATCTCAGACTCAGGATGCGTGTTCCAGCTGGGCTGTCATTTCCTCTGGGGATGGGCAAGGCTTCTCCCTGAGAGTCACAGCACACAGGAGCTGGTTCTCCCTGGTCCTGAGGGTGTTGGCAGTGGTCCCTGAATTAGCCCTGGCTTCAGCCTCTTCATCATCAAACCACTATCAACTCTCTTCTTTTAACTTTTCTCCAGGTTTTGATTTTGAGGTTCCAGAGGGTCAGAGAGTTTTTCTTTCCCTGCAGTCTAATCAGTCCAATGCATAAGCATCCTTAATTAGGTTGGGCTTCCTCAATAGCAGACGCTGAGATGAGGCTTTGAACACAGGTATTTTATCCTGGAGGTGAGTCTAGGAAGCCCTAGATGGTGAACGCAGCATGGGCCATGGGAGGAAGCCCACAGGAAGAGCATGGGTGAGCGCGGCAGTGGTGGGGGGCAGCTGGGCCCCCTCCCCTTGGGGACCTCTGGCCAGCTGTGGATCATGACTCAGAGGTGGTCCACCTGGAGGGATGTGAGAGCTGGGGTATTTATCCAGCACCTCTTTTCCATCACTGGCGGAATGCTGCTCCTGGGGGCCCTTAACTCCCTGACACCCTGGCCTGTTACTGCTACAGAAGCGGGCTTGAGACAGAGCTGCAGGCATTGTCAGATTCAGGCTGGGGTGGGGGAGGAGGAACAAGGGAAGGGCACCAGCATGGCTGCTTGAGTCCACCTCCTGAAAGGGGCACCAGCTGAGGGTGGCCGGGTGCTACTGAAAACACCCCCCAGTGGAAGAATTAGGGGTGGACTGAGCCGTGGCGGGGCAGCTCTGGTCGGAAAACCGTCCTTCTCTCTGGGCCCAAGCAGTGCTCCTTCAAGCGTCCACGTTTTGTTCTAGTTCTGCTTTCTGGAAAAGAAAAGGATCAAGCCGTATTTTCCGGAGGAGTTTGGCCAGTGACCCAGAAACACCAGTCTGCCTTCTTACATACATTGGGGTACGGCCCTAAGTTGCGTAACTAGGCATCTCTGCCCCATCCTCTTTGTTTTTCTACGGCTGTCATTTCTTAGAACAGCTGGAAAGATGGTCGTGTGGGTGTGGCTAAGGGGAAGCCGACTCTGTGTGCATGTCAGTGGGGAGGGTGGAATACGGTCCACTTAGCCTTCAAGCACCTTGACTAGTTCAGCTGCTCCAGGGAGATGGGGAAAATTATAGCACTGAATGACTAATTCATGAGTCATGGAATGTTTATGCTCATTTTCAGATTTTCTAAACTCATAAATGCCTCTTTCCCACAAGCAAACAATTGCCATTTTTGTTCTAAAAGACGGTGGACTGGCCAATTCTATCATCATCTTAATCTCTTACCACATATTAATGGAATACAATACATTTAATTTGGCTTAGAAGAAGATGGATTTCCAAGACAAAATTAGTCTAATTCCTTTCTTGCTCCGTAAGCAAATCCCAGATGAAATGAATGGGGCCCAGCATGCTCAGCATCCCCCATAACGAGAAGCCCACAAGCCAGCGGCACTGGGGGAGGAATTTATGCTTTGCATTCATCGGCTTTTCTTCAGATATTTGGGTGGGGCATTGGCATCTCATATTTTAATGACAGGGAGAGTGATAAATGAGATCATAAACTAAGCTCTGTTGTCATCACTTTGCGGAAGTTAAGTAGGATTAATTACAAAGGATACTAACTGGAAGCACCCCCTCAAGGTCATAAGTTGAGTGCAACGGCCTTGCATTTCGTAAGAGGTTCGGGGGTGACAGGAGGACTTTGTTTCCACCATTTCAGTTGGCTCATTCTCCCAGGTCAGCAGGGATACCTGAATCTGTGGGATCCAGAGTTAATTTCTGACCTAGAAGTCAGAGGCCGCGCTGTGTGAACCAGAAAAGGGACCTCCTCCTTTCCAAAGGTGATTCCACCCTCATGGGCGGTGTGCACCCCTACCCCAGCCCCCAGAGCTTGTGTTCCCGAGGGTCTCCTCCTCCCCGAGCCCCCAACTCTCCCCCACCCCAGAGCTGGCTGCTGCTCCCCCGGCTGACCTCCAAGCACGTGGGCTGAGCAGGGTCGGGCACGGAGGAGCCCCAGAGGTGCCCGAGGTCCTTGGGAACAGTCAATGAGATTGGCTTCTGCTCTCTCTTGAGGCAGCAGAGACTCGGAGGAGGCCCTTCTTCTCCTGGCAAAGAGCGGAGGCTGACCACCTGTGCCGTGGTCCAGGCCACCCCTGCCTCTGTTCAGTTAGTGAAGATGGAAGTAGGGGGCCTGGTCTATGCTCAAGAAAGTACCAAGATGGAGGCAGGGATGCTGCAGGGCCTCCTCCTCCGTGACCCACTGAACAACCTCAGAAGCTGCTCTGGTAGCTCTGCTCTCCACAGCGGCTTTGACGTGGGGGAGACAAGGGTCAAGATGAATGTGTGCGGTTCTGGAGACCGAGAGGGAAAGGTGCCCTCTGTCCAAAGTACTGGGCTGACTGAGAAATCTTCCAAATGGGGACTTCCTTGGTGGCCCAGGGCTTAGGACTTTGTCTGCCAATGCAGGGAGTGTAGGTTCAGCCCCTGATTGGGAAGCTAAGATCCCCCGTGCCTTGGCCAAAAAAAAAAAAAAAAAAACACAGGAACAATGTCACAAATTCAATAAAAACTTAAAAAATGTCCACATCCAAAAAAATCTTAGAAATCTTCTTTATAGAGATACAGAGAAGGCAAAATACCAATGGCCTAGAAATACATTAAACAATGAGTAGATACTTCTGTTCCGTTCCGTCGCTCAGTCGTGTCCGACTCTATGTGACCCCGTGGACTGTAGCCTACCAGGCTTCTCTGTCCATGGGATTCTCCAGGCAAGAATACTGGCGTAGTTTACCGTTCCCTTCTCCAGGGGATCTTCCCGACCCAGGGATCGAACCCGGGTCTCCTGCATTGGAGGCAGACGCTTTAACCTCTGAGCCACCAGGGAAGCCCACTAAACATAATTTATCATTTCTCAGGTGGTCTGTGAATATGTGTTCCTGTGAATTTTGTAGACTTTTCATCAGGCCTGGAATGGGTTTAAAATGGAGGTGACCGGTGGCATTTCCTGTGGGGCTGTCCCTGGGGCGGGGACGGGGGAGCATGTCCGGGAGAACGGGGCTTGCCTGGTGGGGGCCCTGGTTCTGTCTGGGCCTCGGCCGTCACGTTGTCTCTAGTCAAACACAGTGTCCAGAGCCGTCCCGGATTGCCTCACTGTCCGCAAGATCAGTGTAATTCTTACCTGCCCGGGCAGTCCTGGGGATTAAAGGACCGCCGAGTCCCTGGGAGGTCAGGAGCACATGGTTTCCCTGGTGGGGCTTCTCTCAAAACTTTCCAAATACGGGCTTGGCCAAGCTCAGTTCCTTCCAGAGAACTGAGACTTTTCCTGGGTATCGTCAGACTCATTCATTATCTATTTTTATATTAAAAGAACAGAAATTTCACTAACTCATAAAAACCAGGGGAAACTGTTCCTTGCCACATGATATTAGGGACAGATGTTTAATTTCAAAGCACGCATAACTATATTGCAATTTCCAGCGAAGTGGGATCCAGACACTCTAAGCAGCCCTTACCAATTAGCAGCGTTCCTTCTTCGCCCCCTACACCCGCCACCCGGCACACCGAGGGCTGGACTTGCTGTTGCAGAGTCTGAGGATTAACAGAGACCGCTGGCTCGGCTAACCCCAAAGTGGGTGGTTTGTGTGGCTCTGTGTCCCTCCTTCTCCTCTGCTCTGGCCACTGTTTTCCCAGCCATGTTCCATGGCTCCAGGGTTCCTGATAAAGCCTTTCCACTGAATGCCAGCTGTCCTCCTGAGCTCCTGCGGGGGGTCCGGGGGTGGGAGGAGACGCGGAGACCAGATTCGAGCCCTAGCGGGTGTGGGTGAGGACCTGCCCATGCCATCCTGACACCCACTCATAGGAAAGGCTCAGTGAGAAGAGAGACCCGTGAATGAGGCTGATGGCAAAGTCACCATTCACAAGACAAGTAAAAACAAGCCACAATCAAAGACAGCATTTTTTCCTCGATGATTTGAAGATGGTCTGATTTATCAAAAAACAACGAGAACAGTATGAGTTTAGAGGTAGCTGTTTGCAAAATGAAAGTTTCAGTTCAGTTCAGTCGCTCAGTCGTGTCCGACTCTTTGCAACCCCATGAATCACAGCACGCCAGGCCTCCCTGTCCATCACCAACTCCCAGAGTTCACTCAAACTCATGTCCATCAAGTCGGTGATGCCATCCAACCATCTCATTCTCTGCACATAAGTTAAATAAAGAAGTGACAACAAATAGCCTTATTGTACTCCTTTCTCAATCCTGAACAAGTCAGTTGTTCCATACAGGGTTCTAACTGTTGCTTCTTGATCCATACACACATGTCTCAAGAGAGGTAAGATGGTGTGGTATTCCCATCTATTTAGGAGTTTTCCACAGTTTGTTATGATCCACACAGTCAAAGCTTTACCAAAGTCAATGAAACAGAGGGAGATGTTTTTCAGGAATTCCCTTGCTTTCTCTCAGTTCAGTTCAGTTCAGTCACTCAGTCGTGTCCGACTCTTTGTGACCCCATGAATCACAGCACGCCAGGCCTCCCTGTCCATCACCAACTCCCGGAGTTCACTCAAACTCATGTCCACAGAGTCAGTGATGCCATCCAGCCATCTCATTCTCTGTCGTCCCCTTCTCCTCCTGCCCCCAATCCCTCCCAGCATCAAAGTCTTTTCCAGTGAGTCAACTCGTCGCATGAGGTGGCCAAAGGATTGGAGTTTCAGCTTTAGCATCAGTCCTTCCAATGAACACCCAGGACTGATCATCCTTTAGGATGGACTGGTTGGATCTCCTTGCAGTCCAAGGGACTCTCAAGAGTCTTCTCCAGCACCACAGTTCAAAAGCATCAATTCTTCGGCGATCAGCTTTCTTCACAGTCCAACTCTCACATCCATACATGACCACGGGAAAAACCATAGCCTTGACTAGACGGACCTTGGTTGGCAAAGTAATGTCTCTGCTTTTTAATATACTATCAAGGTTGGTCATAACTTTCCTTCCAAGGAGTAAGTGTCTTTTAATTTCATGGCTGCAATCAGCATCTGCAGTGATTTTGGAGCCCCGAAAAATAAAGTCTGACACTGTTTCCACTGTTTCCCCATCTATTTCCCTTGAAGTGATGGGACCAGATGCCATGATCTTAGGCGTCTGTAATTTGTCTACATATCTGCATATCAATCAGCAAAATCAATATGTTTTTCGGCAAAGTGATGTCTCTGCTTTTGAATGCTCTGTCTAGGTTTGTCGTAGTACTTCAGGTTAATAAAATGTGGCTCAATTGAAAAACACTTTTCATTGCAAGAATAACAGAATGATCGAGAGTACAGCGCTAGAAATAATGAGAAGTGTGAGTCTTCGGAGTGAGATCCGTGTTCCCACAGGGGAGATTTCATATTGAAATGTGTCTGTTCTCCTGGGAAGGCACTTTGATGTCTTGTGGTTGAAATTCCTGTCAAAATCCCCAAAGACTATTGGGGAACAAAATGATATGAAACTCACTTGGGAAAATGTGTAAGAATAACCAAGTAGGCTCTGAAAAATAACAATGTGAAGTGACACAAAAAACCAAATAGCAAAACACATTAAGATAATGATGAAAGTAGCACAGCACCCATGTGGACAGAAATAGAGTAATGGCAGCCAGTGGACTGTCCAGAAATGACTCATGATAACTTAGCAGTTCTTACATGAAAAGGGAGAGTTAAGTTCGTGTAGCAAAGATGGATTGTGCAATAAACATTACTGGCATAGGTGGTTACAATTTTGGAGAGAAAAAATTTGAGGTTGTATTCTTACCTCATGATAAAATAAATTCCAGATGGTTTGAAGAGATAAGCATAGTGCAAATGAAATGGTAAAGGAATTTGAGGGAAATACGGGTGAATATTTTTGCACTTTGGGGGTGAAAAGGCTTTCAAAGCTAGAAAAGAGTTTGGAAAAGTTGTATCGCTCTTTCCAAACATGTGATGCTGACATACGCGAGGTGGAAGAGACGTGAAGCCCTGGCTCGCCATGCACAGCCAGAGACAGAGGCTTTGGGTGACATATGACAACACAGCTGCATCCCCAGCTGACACAGCCCTGCCGGGTGGGCTGGGACTGTCCACATGTCAAGGGGGAGGGGACCGAGCCCTGAGACCTCGAATAGATCAGTGTGGGAAATGGCAAGCATCGTCACAGAAGTTATCAGCAGAAAAGTGAAAGCCGCTCAGTCGTGTCCGACTCCGTGACCCCATGGGCAATACAGTCCATGGAATTCTCCAGCCAGAACACTGGAGTGGGGAGCCATTCTCCAGGGGATCTTCCCAACCCAGGGATCAAACCCAGGTCTCCCGCTTGGCAGGTGGATTCTTTACCAGCTGAGCCACAAGGGAAGCCCCATCAACAGAAGTAACAGTGGATTAATTCACTATCAGCAGAAGTAAGAGTAAATTAATCCAAGGGGGAAAACAATTCGAATTCACTGTACATCAATCTGGACGTGGAGACAACAGTCAGGTATCTCAGTTCTGAAAAGTTAGGAAGCGGTGGGGGCAGGCCCAGGCATCTGGCTGGCGGAGTGGATGGAGCAGCCAGGCAATCTCAGCTGCTTCTCCTTGTGGCCTCAGTCTCTGCCTCCGTAAAGTGGGGACAAAGACGCCACGGTCATTTCATGACCATGAGGGTTTTCTCATTACTTCAGGAGCCCGGCTTGGAAGCGTAGGAACCGTGTGTAGTGAGAGGCCAGCACCGCGTTGTCTGCATCCCCATCGCTGACCTGGCCTTGGGGACCCATGCACCAGCAGGAAATGGGACTCGGAAGCCCATCCCAGGAAACAGCACAGTCCCCCCGACTCCAGGGAGGAAGTCACAAGGCACAAGTGTCACAAGTGTCCGTTGCTCAGTCATGCCCGAGTCTTCGTGACCGCATGGACTGCAGCCCACTAGGCTCCTCTGTCCATGGGATTCTCCAGGCAAGAATACTGGAGTGTATTGCTGTGCCCTCCTCTAGGGGATCTTCCCAACCCAGGGATCGAACCCGGGTCTCCCGCACTGCAGGCAGGTTCTCCTGGGAATCAAGTCCAGCCACTGGGGACTCAGAACAAACCTCCAACATCCGCTGAAAGTCTGTCTTTGCTCTGTTGAGTGTTTGAGGAAGCTTCTCAGCTCTTTAGTGAAGAGAAGGGAGGCAGGAGGAGAGGTTGTGGGGATGGCAGCTCAGCTCCTGGTGTGCTGGGGCGATAGTCTGATGGGGCAATGGGGCGGCCATGAATCCGCACACCTCTCCCCGGCAGACTGAACCTGAGAAGCCCTGTCAGGCAGAGATGGGCCCTCGGACCCTCCTGGGCCCTCCCCCGCCCCTGCCTGTGATGAGGGCTCAGCCAAGATGGCTGGACGCCCCCCAGGGAGACGGAGCGGCAGCCCCGGTCCCCCAAATGTCTCCTTCTCCAGTATTTCACCCAGACCCCCTCTCATGCTCCCTGCTTTTCCTTCCACATGTTCTAAAGTCAAATCTGCAGACCCTGCCTCCCAGCACAGCTGCCCCAGCCTTCCTCGGGCGCCAGTCCTGCCTGCTGACTGTCGTGGTGGGTGCACCAGCCTGTCTGCATCCAGCTGGCTGTGGGCGCTCAGATCCCGGGGACCTGGTAGGTGGAAGCAGCAGGGAAAGTCTCGGCTGGAGCCCCAGGGGGATGCTCTGGGGACAGTAGGAGGCGTGGGGGGGCTCCTGACATGGTGGAACAGACACAAGCACAGTGGGGAGGGGTTCTGGGGGGTCTGGCTCCACAGCCCTTGAGAGTGAAGTTGGGAGTCTACAGATGAAACGCACGGTCCAGCGAGTCTTCAGCCCCGGCGTCTCAGCTTTATATCGGCAAAGGAGATCGTGGCCCCAAAACTGATGTGTCCTGATCCAGAAAAGCCAGACGGTGGGCGAGGCGGGGTCACATCCAGCCTCAGAGAAAGACACTGTCCTTCCCCTCCCAGGCCCCCGCACGGGGGTGGTCAGGCCCAAGTGGAAGCACATGGTCACCCCGGCACTTCCGGGATGACTCTGCAGGTGGAGAAATTCGGGGAATTCTGGGTTCTGGAGCAGACGGGCCTAAGAACCCAGTGCCTGCAGCTGGGGGTCCTCTCAGCGTCCACTTTACACCCACAAACCCAGACAGAAGGTGGGATGATCGGACAAGACAGAGATTTAGAAAATAAACATTATAAAGAGCAGCTGTAAATTCACAGGAAAGTCATACAGATAGCACCAAGAGAATTCAGTCTCCCTTTGTCCACTCTGCGGCCTTGGAGTGGACTCTCCAGCAGGAGGCATGCCGTCCATGGTGGCCCTGGGGACTGACCATTGCTGATGGCCTCTTCTGTGTGTCTGTTTCTGCTTTGCAAATAACAGTTGTGTTTCCAGTGTTTCGTCTGGGAGCACCGTGCAGCAAAGCTAATTGCGTGTGTTCCTTTGTTGGACGAGTCCAGGGGTTGGGGCTCCCCTGCTCTTGCTGTGGTCAGAGGGGGCTCCCCCACACTTTCCTGAGGACGGAGGAGGCGTCTTTTGGATCAGAGACGCCTTCTATGTGTTGATCTGTGATATGTCTGTGGAGAGAGAGCTGGGTGAGGAAACCCCCTGCTGGTCCGGCTGTAGCTCCCACTCCCTTCCCCAAGCTGAAGAGCTGAGCCCTGCCACCTGCTGAACACACACACAGTACGCAACACCTTGCACAGAGCACACAGCACCCTACACACAGACCCTGCACAGAGCACACAGCACCCTACACACAGACCCTGCACAGAGCACGCAGCACCCTATACACAGACCCTGCACACAGCACCCTAAACACAGACCCTGCACAGAGCATGCAGCACCCTACACACAGACTCTGCACACAGCACCCTACACACAGACCCTGCACAGAGCACGCAGCACCCTACACACAGACCCTGCACAGAGCACACAGCACCCTACACATAGCACCCTGTACAGAGCACACAGCACCCTACACACAGACTCTGCACAGAGCACTTAGTACCCAACACACAGCACATAGCACTCAGCATGCAGCACCCTATACACAGACCCTGCACAGAGCACACAGCACCCTATACACAGACTCTGCACAGAGCACTTAGTACCCAACACACAGCACATAGCACTCAGCACACAGAACCCTACACACAGACTCTGCACACAGCACTCAGTACCCTATACACAGACCCTGCACACAGCATGCAGCACCCTACACACAGACCCTGCACAGAGCACACAGCACCCTACACACAGACCCTGCATAGAGCACACAGCACCCTACACACAGACCCTGCACAGAGCATGCAGCACCCTACACACAGACCCTGCACACAGCACACAGCACCCTACACACAGACCCTGCTCAGAGCACACAGCACCCTACACACAGACCCTGCACAGAGCACAAAGCACCCTACACACAGACCCTGCACAGAGTACCCTACACACAGACCCTGCACAGAGCACACAGCACCCTACACACAGACCCTGCACAGAGCACGCAGCACCCTACACACAGACCCTGCACACAGCACACAGCACCCTACACACAGACCCTGCTCAGAGCACACAGCACCCTACACACAGACCCTGCACAGAGCACAAAGCACCCTACACACAGACCCTGAACAGAGTACCCTACACACAGACCCTGCACAGAGCACACAGCACCCTACACACAGACCCTGCACAGAGCACACAGCACCCTACACACAGACACTGTTCAGAGCACACAGCACCCTACACACAGACCCTGCTCAGAGCACACAGTACCCTACACATAGCACCCTGCACAGAGCACACAGCACCCTACACACAGACCCTGCACAGAGCACTTAGTACCCAACACACAGCACATAGCACTCAGCACACAGAACCCTACACACAGACTGCACACAGCACTCAATACCCTATACACAGACCCTGCACACAGCATGCAGCACCCTATACACAGACCATGCACAGAGCACACAGCACCCTACACATAGCACCCTGCACAGAGCACACAGCACCCTACACACAGACCCTGCACAGAGCACACAGCACCCTATACACAGACTCTGCACAGAGCACTTAGTACCCAACACACAGCACATAGCACTCAGCACACAGAACCCTACACACAGACTCTGCACACAGCACTCAGTACCCTATACACAGACCTTGCACACAGCACTCAGCACCCTACACACAGACTCTGCACACAGCACTCAGTACCCTATACACAGACCCTGCATGGAGCACACAGCACCCTACACACAGACCCTGCATGGAGCACACAGCACCCTACACACAGACCCTGCACAGAGCAGGCAGCACCCTACACACAGACTCTGCACAGGGCACTCAATACCCTACACACAGCACATAGCACTCAGCACACAGAACCCTATACACAGCACAGCACCTTGTCCATAGCACCCTGCTCACAGCACACAGCACTCTGCAGGAGCTCCGTCCACACTCCTCTGCTCTCTGTTTTTGGCCTCTTGTGCCCTGAGAACATCTTTAATTTGAACTTCTCAGTTTTGGCAACTTGTTACACACCTTAATCCTCCTGACTTCCTCAGTCCTCACCAGTCCAGGCAGATTGTGAATTTTTCAGTGTCTAAGCCACCGGCTTCTCTCTGTCTTGGAGGAGCCTCCTTCTCCTGGCTGGTTGGGTGGTGTCTGCTTCCGGGACGGGGGAGAGGGACCCTCAGCTCCGCTCACCTCTCGCACTCATCTCCTGACTACCTGCTTCCATCCCAGACACACCCCCTCCCCACGACACTGTTAGGATGTCTTGCTGTGCTTGCTTTTTATTTTATAAGATGTCCTGGTTAAGAAACACTATCGCCCAATGCTTAAGGCCACGTGTTTGCTGAAACCCACACTGTCACACCCCTGTATCTAGTGTCTCAACCCCCAAACAGACCTCCCGGCATGAACAGTTAAGTCCTCACTCAGGGGGGCTGGAGCATGTTGGGGTCAGAGCAGTAGCTGCAGAGAGAAACCCCCATGGCATGGACGCAGACCGCAGCGCTGACTTCTGGCGGGTTAGCCCTGCCGGGCTGGAGGATCCTTTAAGGCCCTCATCCATGTCTTGGATGAGGTCTGACCTCGTCTACTTAACAGAGCTCATAAATCCTACCTTCCAAGGTATTTACATTAAAATGCTGGCCTGCAGTTCAGAAACGGAATTCTAGGAAGAAGGCTATTTCTGCTTTTGGACGCACGCTGCACTTCCTCTGTGGCCTGCTGGAACCCGAAATGCACCCAAAGAGGCCGCATCTTGGCTGATTTTGTGATGAGTCCTCGAGTCACAGCCCCCGGGAGCTGGTTTGCCGGCCTCCTCGCGGCAGAGCCAGTTGGGAGCCAAACGTCCACATTAGCCGAGGCGCTTGTTTTACTGTCTCTGACTTGATGAAGCCGGCTTCCTGCCATGTTGCTGTGTGTGTAACCACAGCAGAGCAGCTCTGGGGGCTCACCTCTCCTTTGACGACCTCTGTGCTAGAATGTGAATGGCCCCCAGGGGCGCATGGTGAGACCTCGGTCCTTTTGGAGGGTCAACATTTGGGACTTTCCCAATTGGTTTTTTTTGTTAGATGTTTAATGGATTACAAAGTTATGTATTCTTCATGCAGATAAGTAGTTTCAAACTCTAAAGAGTACTCTAAAGCTGGAAAACAAAAATTGCTTAACTCCACTATTAGATACAGTTGAAATAAATTTAAAAAGAAGCCTCTTTCCTCAGTGAGCCAAAGGAAATTGTCTGTCTCCTGAGGCCCTAAAATCTGATGTGGCTGAGGTCCCAAGGCCACTCTGCCTCCAGACGAAGAAGTCCAGACTCGAAACCGTGCACGCCACCAGGGCTGCTTCTCCCAAGGGGAGCTGGGCAGAAGCCGTTCGGCAAGAATAAGATCTCTCCGCCTGCAGCCCAGCTTGGTGGGCCAGTAGTCTTGTCCGGTTGTTCCAGAGGGCCCAGAAGGTATGTGTGACTCACCACAAGGTTTCTGCCCAGGGTCTCGGCTGAGTGGAAGTGGCAGAGGAGGAGGGCCCTCATTTCTCAGCCCCGCCCCCAGGGTGCCTGTCTTATGGGTGACTAATCTGACCCTGGTCATTAGAGGTGCTTAGAGGAAATAATCGTTAAAGTCAATTCATTACTAGGGTTTAAATGACTAACAGATCCCTAACAACCACACAGGCGTTTGCATTGTTCAGTGAGATGTTTTGTGAAATTAGGGAATTTTTTAAAAATTTAATTTGGGCTAATTATAGACTCATGAATTGAAAGTGTTAGTCAGTCAGTTTTTTCTGACTCTTTGAGACCCCATGGACTGTAGCTCACCAGGCTCCTCTGTCCATGGGGTTCTCCAGGCAAGAATACTGGAGTAGGCTGCCATGCCCTTGTCCAGGGAATCTTCCTGATCTAGGAATTGAACCCAGGTCTCCGGCAGTGCAGGCAGATTCTTTACCAACTGAGCCACCAGGAAAGCCCTATGGACTCACAAGGAGTTGCCAAAATAGCACAGAGAGGGTCCATGGATCTCTGGATCTCCTCTCAGGCCTCCCCGCCCCGGGGACACCGGAGGGCTGTAATACGTTATCAAGACCAGGAAGAGCTCAGGAGTTACAGGCGGGTGTCGAGCACAGTGTGAAGCGTGAGGCAGTGTGAATGTGGGTGTGTGTTACAAGGGTGCAGACGTGTCTTTATAATCACTTCTCCTGACTAGTCTTGCTTGTCACAGCTTCTCTCTGCCTCTGCCTCTAGAAGTCCCATCAGCCTTTTCATAATCCCCTTGGCCCCGCCACCCCTCAGTGGTCCTGGCGGGAGGGTCGCTCTGCTTTCTTTCCTGGCTAATGTGTGTAACTTCCGTCTCAGTGGAGCTGACCTGCACCCCCCACTGGCCCCTGCTCCTGGGCTTCCCCTCTGACAGCTTCTCCACCTGGGCAGTGAGGACCCAACCTGCTCTGTCCTTTTCATCAGCCCTGCCCGGCATCCGAGGCTGAGCAACCCCTGGGCAACCTCATATCACATGAAGTTCCAAGCTGCATTTATGCTCTCCCTGAGGCTCTGGCTTAGCCCGCACCTGCCCCCTCCAAGTGGGCACCTGAGAGCTGGTGGAGCCCACGCTCCCAGTCCCCTCTTCCGAACGGCCCTGCTGTCTGGTCCAGGGCCCCAGTGACAGCGATGCTGCAGGACTTCTGCTGTACTCTTTGGTATCTCCGCCCAAAGCCTAGGGGCTGGGGAGTGGACGGGTGGAACTGTGTGCGTGAAGCAGAAATCCTGCACAGTCTCCCCCGGGGCTCGGCCTGACTGTGATGTTGATGTCAGCTCCTGGGCCTCAGGTGGGTCCCTTCCTTGGAAAATGGCCAGGGGGCCCCTCAGGGTGTGGCCCACCCAGGAAGGCGGGGTCACTGTTCCAGGACTCACAGCACTCCCAGTACGCACTGCAGCCTGGACCATGCTCGCCTCTGAAGTGAGCCTCGCACGCTCTGTCTGAGAGCCACGTGAGCTGTCCTGCCCGCTTCATCTCTAAGGAGCTATGGGCTTGCTGTGCACCCCGCTCGTCGCCTTGGCCCCACTTTGTACTGATGCTTCATCTGTTCTGCCTGTGTCGGGCAGAGCAGAGGCTTGTCTCTCTCTCTTCTTTTCAACATTTAAGGAGCACTTTGTGCTTCTGAGAGACGGACATTATTTTTCGCCCAACACGAGAGGCGTTGCCTGTCAATTAAGACATTTTCAGTTGCGACTGTTATCACAGCCGGATCCAGCTCTGTCCCCTCGCGCTCCATTTTCCACGTTTTGATTTTTTTCTTTACTGTTCCTTTGCTTTTCTCTCTCATTATATGGCATGTGCCTTGCTTGCTTTTCTCCTCAAGGGTCCAACAGCAGCTTTGTGTTTCTGCTGACGGCCACCCTTCTTAGGATAAAATGTTCCCACGGGTTCTGTGCCGTGGGGGTCATGGCCAAGGGGAGTTCTGCACATGGCCATGTGTGGAGTGTGCTGGGGTGAGGACTGGGCCTGGCTGAGTGCCCTCCCCTGCCTGGCACCGCGAATCCAACTGGACTTTGTCTTGGGGGGCCCGTGGCCGAGGCAGGGTCACCCGCTGACCCTCAGGCCAGAGACCAGTAGTGGGACCAGGAGGCCGCCTGGATGTTAGCTCTGTAAAGAGTGCGAGGCCTAGCTGCCTCCACGGAGCTGGGGGACGTGCTTCTTACCCACCCGGCTGGTAACAGCTGTCACGCCAGGGGCACAAGAACCCAAGTCTGTGCGTCAGAAAACCAGGGGGTGGGCAGGCCTCTCAGGATCCTGGACACAGCCTGCGAAGGGGCCAGCGTTGCCCCCAGAGAGAGAGGCTGGGAGAACTTGCAGGGGGCCCACCCTTCTCTTCCTGTCCCCTCCCCTCAGCCTGTGGCTCTACCACAGGTAGCCTGATAACATGCATGTTACACAGAGACACACACAACACAATGCCTGCAGCGTGCACCGATGCGTGTGTACTCAGAGACACATAAGGCACGCATGTGTGCATACGGACATTGCAGCACACGTACAAACACACAGAGAAGGTGCACATGTAGACATGTAGCGTGTGTGTACATGCACTCACACAAACTGTGCACTGGGACATGCAGGGCAGCAGTTTCCATGGCAGACACATGGCCTGTGTATATGTGTAGAGACACATGTGACCTTTGTGTATGTGTGCAGGTACAAGGAGAACATCTACTTCTGCTTTATTGACTCTGCCAAAGCCTTTGATTGTGTGGATCACAACAAACTGTGGAAAATTCTTAAAGAGATGGGAATACCAGAACACCTGACCACCCTCTTAAGAAACCTGTATGCAGATCAGGAAGCAACAGTTAGAACTGGGCATGGAACAACAGCCTGGTTCCAAATCGGGAAAGGAGTACGTAAAGATTGTATATCGTCACCCTGCTTATTTAACTTACATGCAGAGTACATCATGAGAAACGCTGGGATGGATGAAGCACAAGCTGGAATCCAGATTGCCGGGAGAAATATCAATAACCTCAGATATGCAGATGACACCACCCTTATGGCAGAAAGTGAGGAAGAACTAAGGAGCTTCTTGATGAAAGTGGAAAATGAGAATGAAAAAGTTCGCTTAAACTCAACATTCAGAAAACTAAGATCATGGCATCTGGTCCTATCACTTTATGGCAAGTTCAGTTCAGTTCAGCTCAGTCGTGTCTGACTCTCCGCGACCCCATGAATCACAGCACGCCAGGCCTCCCTGTCCATCACCAACTCCCGGAGTTCACTCAAACTCATGTGCACAGAGTCGGTGATGCCATCCAGCCATCTCATTCTCGGTCGTCCCCTTCTCCTCCCGCCCCCAACCTTTCCCAGCATCAGAGTCTTTTCCAGTGAGTCAACTCATCGCATGAGGTGGCCAAAGTATTGCAGTTTCAGCTTTAGCATCAGTCCTTCCAATGAACACCCAGGATCAATCTCCCTTAGAATGGACTGGTTGGATCTCCTTGAGGTACAAGGGACTCTCAAGAGTCTTCTCCAGCACCACAGTTCAAAAGCATCAATTCTTCGGCTGTCAGCTTTCTTCACAGTCCAACTCTCACATCCATACATGACCATGGGAAAAACCATAGCCTTGACTAGACGGACCTTGGTTGGCAAAGTAATGTCTCTGCTTTTTAATATATTATCAAGGTTGGTCATAACTTTCCTTCCAAGGAGCAAGCGTCTTTTAATTTCATGGCTGCAATCAGCATCTGCAGTGATTTTGGAGCCCAAAAAAATAAAGTCTGACACTGTTTCCACTGTTTCTTCATCTATTTCCCATGAAGTGATGGGACCAGATGCCATGATCTTTGTTTTCTGAATGTTGAGCTTCAAGCCAACCTTTTCACTCTCCTCTTTCACTTTCATCAAGAGGCTTTTGAGTTCCTCTTCACTTTCTGCCATAAGGGTAGTGTCATCGGCATATCTGAGGTTATTGATATTTCTCCCAGCAATCTTGATTCCAGCTTGTGCTTCTTCCAGCCCAGCGTTCCTCACGATGTACTCTGCATATAAGTTAAATAAGCAAGGTGACAAGATACAACCTTGACGTACTCCTTTTCCTATTTGGAACCAGTCGGTTGTTCCATGTACAGTTCTGACTGCTGCTTCCTGACCTGCATACAGGTTTCTCAAGAGGCAGGTCAGGTGGTCTGGGATTCCCATCTCTTTCAGAATGTTCCACAGTTTATTGTGATCCACATAGTCAAAGGCTTTGGCATGGTCAATGAAGCAGAGATAGATGTTTTTCTGGAACTCTCTTGCTTTCTCCATGATCCAGCGGATGCTGGCAATTTGATCTCTGATGCCTCTGCCTTTTCTAAAACCTGCTTGAACATCTGGGAGTTCACGGTTCACATATTGCTGAAGCCTGGCTTGGAGAATTTTGAGCATGACTTTACTAGCGGGAGATGAGTACAATTGTGTGGTAGTTTCAGCATTCTTTGGCATTGCCTTTCTTTGGGATTGGAATGAAGACTGAGCTTTTCCAGTCCTGTGGCCACTGCTGAGTTTTCCACATTCGCTGGCATATTGAGTGCAGCACTTTCACAGCCTCATCTTTTTTTAGATTTGAAATAGCTCAACTGGAATTCCATCACCTCCACTAGCTTTGTTCGTAGTGATGCTTTCTAAGGCCCACTTGACTTCACATTCCAAAATGTCTGGCTCTAGGTCAGTGATCACGTTATCGTGACTATCTTGGTCGTGAAGAAGAGATAGGGAATCAATGGAAACAGTGACAGACTTTATTTTTTTGGGCTTCAAAATCATTGCAGATGGTGACTGCAGCCATGAAATTAAAAGATGCTTGCTCCTTGGAAGAGAAGTTATGCCCAACACAGACAGCTTATTAAAAAGCAGAGACATTACTTTGCCAACAAAGGTCCATCTAGTCAAAGCTATGGTTTTTCCAGTAGCCATGTATGGATGTGAGAGTTGGATTATAAAGAAAGCTGAGAACAGAAGAATTTTTGCTTTTGAACTGTGGTGTTGGAGAAGACTCTTGAGAGTCCCTTGGACTGCAATGAGATCCAACCAGTTAATCCTAAAGGAAATCAGTCTTGAATATTCATTGGAGGACTGATGCTGAAGCTGAAGCTCCAATACTTTGGCCACCTGATGCGAAGAACAGACTCATTAGAAAAAACCCTGATGCTGGGAAAGACTGAAGGTGGGAGGAGAAGGGGATAACAGAGGATGAGATGGTTGGATGGCATCACCAACTCAATGGACATGAGTGTGAGTAAACTCCAGGAGTTGGTGATGGACAGGGAGGCCTGCTGTGCTGCAGTCCATGGGGTCGCAAAGAGTTGGACATGACTGAGCGACTGAACTGAACTGAACAAGGAACACGTGTGTATTATGCATGTGGACTCACACAACAGACCCAGCATGTTCTGCACGGATTCCCTCTGCAGCCACTGCCCCCACCTGCCAGCACCCGCCTCTCCTCTTTGGAGAAGCCCTTGAACTTCGGGGACCAAGGTGCCCGAGGCTGGCATGCTCCACACTACACTGGCTCACGTGCAGACGTTGAAGTCCCAGCTCCCTTGCCCCATGGGACAAGCAGGACACAGGCTGTGAGGAGGGTGATCTGTGCCCAGTGCTCCCTGGGGACTGGGCTGGGCTGCACTGGCAGAAGCCACAGCCTCCGGGCTTCTCTCTTCCCCGCCCCGCAGCCTGCATGTCTCTCTGGGGATGTTCCTGATGCAGCCCTGATCGGAACCATGCCTCAAGACCGCATCTGGTGTGACCAAAGGGAAACCCTCTGGAGAGAGCCCCCTGGGGGCCACGTGCTCTGGCCATCAGGCCGGAAGCTCGGCCCTGCCCCCACCCTCTCCTGCACTGCCCCAGCCTCTGGCCCACAGGGTATCCCACCTGTGGCTACCAGCTGTCTCCAACTCTGCACGTGTGAGCAGGCAGAGGGGCATGAGTGCCTTCCCAGACATCCCCAGGCTCACCCCCATTGCCCTTGCACTGTCAACATGGATCCCATGCAGTTTTTCAGCAAATGTGCCATAGAGGGAAAGTAACGTTTCAGCCTTCACGAACATCTTCAGCTCTTCGTATTGTACCTGAAGTGCTGCGCTGGAGCCTTAAGCAAGCCACTCAGGGGCAGCTGGGTGGGGTGGGGGGTCTACACAGTGAAGAGTAATAGAGGCTGAAGTCCAATCATCGCTCAGCCCCGTTCACCACGTGGCCCTTGCCCCATTCACCCGGACGTGCTTCTGTGTCCTAAGATTCATGTCCTGGAGCCCCGACCACCCAAGTCCCTTCTGACTCTGCCGACACCAGCAACGTTGCCACACGCGGGCACTGGGCAACACTCATGCCAGGCAATGACGTACCCTGTGTCCATTTCCTGCTCTTTTTCCTGGATGACGTGAGTCATCTTGGGCTCATGAACCCTACGGGAAAGGGGAGGTCTGGAGGCGGGGAACTTCACAGGAAGCTGTGAAGCAGCTGGTAGTGATGCTCTGAGGGATTCGCACTCCCCAGGGGTTGCCATCCGAGGGGGTGCCAGGCTTGGCTGGAGGGCTGGGGGTCTGTGCCTCTGGGGACTGACCTGCCACAATCAGGGAGGCCTGGGAGAATCTGTGTTTGGGGAGGGTGAGATCGAGGCGGAGCAGGCCTCCTATACACTTTTTCCAAAGTCTGGTTTCAATTGGATCTCGTTCCTGTGAAAAGAAAAGAAACTCATAATAATTTAGCCAAAAAAAAAAAAAAACCTTCCAGGGGGTCTGCATGAGAAACAGCTCACGGAGTGGGATTGAGGGGAGGAAGTCTCCCAGGAAGGAAGCATCTGGGGAGACAGATGTACTCTCGGCTGTGTCTCGGCCCAGATGGGATGAGGGCGGGTGGGCGGGGTGGATGGACCCGTGTAGGGTCCCCCAGGGACACAATCCTCCACTGCCCACCATGCTCCTGGGATCCAGACTCAGTGATCAGCGGTCTGCTGGTGACTCTCCCTGAGGGTCCCCAGGGCCCTCCCTGGCTGACCGCTCACCGCCCAGCTCATCATCCGCTCTGACCAAACTGCTCTCCGGCAGGAAGGCGAGTCTTGCCTCTTCTCCCCCTCCCCACCCCGGCTGCTGTCCCTGGCGCCCTTCACATCCCGTGTCCTGGGTGACATCCTGTCTGTCACCCATCCTCCAGTCACCCTGGTCAGCCACAGCACCCTTTCACCCATCGCCGGGGGCCCGGCAGCCTCCAGAGTCCTCCTTCCAAAATAACCTTTCGAGGAAACACCTAGCACCCTCACTTCTGCTGAGACGTTCTGGAAACTTCCCACTGCTGGCAGGCCAGAGACCACATGGGTAGCCTGGCCCTCAAGGCCTCTGTGATCACAGTACCTCGGCCTATGTACCCACAGGCAGTGGACATCCTCCCACCAAAGAGCCACACGGGCAAACCCAGAGGACAGCCCAGGGCGTCTGGTCCCTCGGCTGGCCGCGGGGAGAACTCAGCAAAGACGGGAAGGGCGGGGCCTGGGCCACAGACACTGGCAGCACCCGGCTCTAAGCCGTACCTGCAGGACTTCTGGTGTGGGCGCCGTGGCCTGGACTCAGGGGGCCTGCTGGGAGAGGAGGTTGCAGGTGTCATGCCTTGCTCTCTCGGGAGACCCTGGTCTCCACACCAACAAGGACCAACACTGACCTTGTTGCTGTTCAGTCGCCCAGTCGTGTCCGACTGTTTGCGACCCCATGGACTGCAGCAGGCCAGGCCTCCCTGTCCCTCACCAACTCCCGAGTTTGCCCAAGTGCATGTTCACTGCATTGGTGATACCATCCAGCCATCTCATCCTCTGACTCCTTCTCCTTCTGCCCTCAATCCTTCCCAGCATCAGGGACTTTTCCAATGAGTCGTCTGTTCTCATCAGATGACCAAAATACTGGAGTTTCAGCTTCATCAGTCTTTCCAGTGAATAGTCAGGGTTGATCTCCCTTAAGATTTACTGGTTTGATCTCCTTGCTGTCCAAGGGACTCTGAGGAGTCTTCTCCAGCACCACAGTTCAAAGGCATCAATTCTTTGGCACTCAGCTCTCTTTATAGTCCAGCTCTCACAACCATTCGTGACCACTGACAAGACCAGAGCCTTGACTATACGGACCTTTGTCAGCAGAGTAATGTCTCTGCTTTTCAATACACTGTCTGGGTTTGTCATCACTTTCCTGCCAAGGAGCAATTGGCTTCTGATTTCATGGCTGCAGTCACCATCCGCAGTGATTTTGGAGCCCAAGAAGAGGAAATCTGTCACTATGTCCACTCTTCCCCTTCTGTTTGCCATGAACTAAGGGCCCGATGCCATGGTCTTAGCTTTTTTTAATATTTAGTCTTAAGCCGGCTCTTTCACTCCCCTCCTTCCCCTCACCAGGAGGCTCTTCCCTCTGGTCTAGATTCGTGTGGACGCCATCTTCTCCTCCATCACCACAACCATCCACCCGTCCTCCCTGGCAGATCCCCCTCCTCTGGCATGTAAAGCCTTCTCTCCAAAATGCAAATCTGATCAAGTTGCCTCATTTTGGTGCTTTCCCATTGCCGTGGGTCCTCGGTGTCTTTGAAGAAGCTCTCAGATCTACAAAGGAAGGTTGGGAGCATGAGCTATTGAACAGCCCTGAGCCCTGGTCTACATCAGATAGCTTATGCTTCCGTCCAGTCTGTCTCCTTCCAGCCTTCCACGGAATGGCTGTGACTCAAGATGCACACTGGATCCTGGAGGTTGCCAAGACAATCCCTGAGCCAGACCTTCAACAGGCCATTGCATCACTCATGCTGGCAGCTCCCGGGTGGTGCAACGTGTGATAAGACCAGTGCATTCCCTGACCACACACCCGTCCTCACATCTCCTGTGAGGTGAAATGGATTCCAGAGTCTGAGCTAAGGTGAGGCAGGGTCCATCTCAATGGATCCACCACTTTCTAAGCCCCCCAGAAGAGATGCTGGCAGGCCTCTGTGGGTGATGGAGGACCAGTGTGATGGTCTGGAGAATGACCACGTGATCCAGCCATCTTGGGCTGCCACAAGAGGGAGCGTGGGAGAGGTAACCCCGCCATGGGGCTAGACCTTCAATGAAGATGTTGTCTATCCATGTGAATGCACCTGTTTCTGGCCCTCCTTTCTGAGAGAGATGGCAAAGGATGTGCTCACCAGGTCAGAGGCTGCATTCATTCCGTGTGTCTCCTGCACTAGCAGGCAGGTCCTTTACCCCCAGCACCACCTGGGAAGCCCCCGCTTCCTACCAATACTGTCTTTGTTTCAGCTCACAATGCACACCAAGATTCTTTGTTAGCCACAGCAATACCAACAGCAACAATATAACGTCTGAAAAGGCGGTGAGGGTACAGCGGTTCTTTTTATCCTCGGGGTTTATGCCAGGAACAGCCTATCTTTCCAATGTCCCCAGTCCACCTCGTGTCTTTCAGGAGAACCTTTAAGTGTTTCTCAAACAGATTTTTGAACATTTTGGGTACGTTTTCCCAAGTATTTTATCTTTGAAATTATGATCTCTTGCATTTTATCTTTTTTATTATTTTGTTTTTTAGTATTACTGTAGTCTTCTGTTGCATTTTTTTTCTGATTTTTGTCTGTATGTAAGAAGTGTATTCCTTGGAAGGACTGATGCTGAAGCTAAAGCTTCAATATTTTGGCCACCTGATGTGAAGAGCCAACTCATTGGAAAAGACCCTGATGCTGGGGATAGCATCACTGACTCAATGGACATGAATTTAAGCAAACTCTGGCAGCTAGTGGAGGATGGAGGAGCCTGGTGTGCTGCAGTCCATGGGGTCACAAGGAGTCGGATGCAACTGAATAAGTGTATACTCTCGTCTGTAACCTTGATGAATCGTCTTTTGCTATTAGTATTCATTTTACCATCAATGCCCTGGAGCTTTCCAGGTTGCACTCTGTTCATCTATAAACAGAGATGGTTTTACTACTTCTTTTCTGTTTCTTAAGCCTCTAAATGTTTTTCAGTCTGCCGATGCCGATGTTGCTTGCCACTTGAACGCCCTGCCAGCTCACCATGCTGCTGGAGGCCATTCTTCTGTCTTCTCTGATTTTAGGGGAAATACATCCAGCGTTTGTCTGTTAAGCAGACTGCTGGATCTGAGGGCTGACAATATATATTTCATTGGTGAGTATCAACACCATATTTCATAAAAAACTGTTTTTCTTCTTTTGCGTCTGGGACAATGTAAGTAGCACAGGAATTCTCCGGCCTTTGAAAGTGTGGTGGAATTCCCCACGAAACCATCTGGGTGGACCTCGTGCCCTGTGGGTTTGGTTCTTAGATAATAGTTCATAGAATGATTGATGTATGTAAACTTTCTGTCTCTCCAGGGGTCAATTCTGATATATCATGTTTTCCTAGGAAGTTATCACTACTTTGAACTTTTCAAATGTGTCTGTACAGAGTTTTGCAGTAGTTTCATGTTTTTAAAAAAGTCTTGTATTTCAGTGGTTATTTCATCCTTGTCATTTCTTATTTTGTGTGTTTGCATTTTCCTCCTTTTTGTGATTAGTTTCACTTGTAGTTTTCTTTTTTCCCCAAGTAACTGTCATTTCAATCTCATTATTAGTTCCATTGTTTTTTATTTTTCCAATTATTGATAATTAATTTTGGCTTTTACCTTTATTATTTCCTTCTTTCTGCTTACTTTTAGATTACTTTCTTTTTCTGACTTAACTGGGTAGAATGTTTAATCTGTTTATTTTCATTTAGGCCTTACACTGTGAACTTTCTTCTGAGTATTAATTTAACTTATCCCATCAGTTTCATTGTAGCTTTTCCATAATCATCTTTTTTTAAAATTTTTTATTTAATAAATGGTACAAAGCACAATGCCAAAAACATTAACAGTTAAAATTTCACCATGCAAAAAGAAAAAAAAAAACAATGCCATTCCTAAGTTATCCCTTTCTCAAAATAATGCCATTTATATTATAAACCACGAGCTCCCCATCAAAAGACAGGAACTGCTTTTGTTAATTCATGTATATATATATATATATATGGCTGTATCACCTGAAACAAGCACAACACTGTAAATATAGTACAATATAAAATAAAAATAAGTAACAGACCTTTGGTGCTTTACACTGAGTTAGAGTTCCTATCAGAGGGATAACAGCACCACAGCCGCACTGGATCCTCATGAAGGGGGCACACGAATGACTGGGTTACAGGAGTTACAGGAATGAGAGCTGCTCGCTTCCCAGAAACTACAGCTCACAGAAAACCAACAAAGGCACAAGACACAGACCATTCACTTACGAATGTGTAAAACTCAAGAAAGTCCACATCACTCCTACAACATGTCGAAAGTGCCTCAGAATTCACAAAACACCAACTTTCTCATGGTTCTGGTTAAATTACATATAAAAATTTATAACAAATGGCAAAATCTGTAACTCTGTTCAAAGTTTTAAAAGATTACTTAAGAATAGTTTCTTGTATTTCTATGCCACCTTTATAGTTCTGGTTTCTCATTTCTTAATTAGTAAACTCAGCGTGCAGGTTTTTGAAAGAAATTCTATAATTTAGGTTTGTTCTCAGCCTTTCGCCCTTGAGTGTTTAATTGACAGGTTTTTCTAATTGTCTAGTAGAAGGGCCTTTTTGGAATTAATGTTGAGTTTTGTTTCATTATAAACAGAAAACACTTCATGTTAACTCTGTTTTCTGGGATTTCCTGAGCTTTCCCTTTGTGGCCTGAAATGCAGTGAGCTTTCAAGCATGTTTTGCGTGCACTGGCTTCCTCCGGCGTGGGGATCAGGGTTTTGTGTGTCCTTACCAGGTCTACTGTTGAGGTTTTCTGCCTTCCCCTTGACTCATTGCTGCTGCTCCTCGGCCCCTCTTTTTATGAGAAGCATGGGCTAATGCCTCTGACTATTAGGCGTTTCTGTCTCTTTCTATTGCCTTCACTGTAGTGGCTGTTTATCAGCCTTGTTGCATCACTTGGAGCGTAGGTGTCAACATGTGATTGTGGTCCTGAATCATAGCTTTCTGCGCCACACGGCCGTCCTCACCTCGTTTAGCGACTTTTCACCCAGAGCCTGCCTTGTCACCTGTCGGGACCACGAAGCCTGTGTTCTGTCTGTCTGCGTGTTCTCTTACGCCTTCAACTTTTCCGCATCACTGCATTTTGGGCATGTCTTTCATACACAGCATGGAATTGGACTTGACTTTTTGAGTTAGTCTTAATACATTTTCCTTCTAATTAGTGAGTTATGTGCATGCTCAATCACTTCAGTTGTGTTCAACTCTTTGTGACCCCATGGACTGTAGTTCACCAGGCTCCTCTGTCCATGGGATTTCCGGGGCAAGAAAACTGGAGTGGGTTGCCATTTCCTCCTCCAGAGGATCTTCCTGACCCAAGGATTGAACAAGTGTCTCCTGCAGCTCCTGCAGGTCTTCTTTACTTCTGTGCCACTTGGGAAGACCAATTAGTGAGTTGGGCTTTGAACTTATTGCTGTGACTGAACTCTCCAACTCAGTCACATTATTTAATGTATTTTGCCATATATATATATATATTGGAGCTCTTTTACCATGCTATTTTACTTTTTGTTATTTATTTGGAATTAGGTTTGCACTTTGCATTTAATTTTGTGAGTGGCTTTATATTTAAGTATTTATAATATTTGCAGTTATGTGTATCAACTGGTAAAGAATCCACCTGCAATGCAGGAGATCAGGGTTCAATCCCTAGGTAGGGAAGATCCTCTGGAGAAGGGAAAAGTTACCCACTCCAGTATTCTGGCCTGGTGAATTCCATGGACTGTGTCCATGGGGCCTCAAAGAGTCAGACATGACTGAGCCACTTTCACTTTATATTTAAGTATTTGTAATATTTGTGTTTATAGGTTGTATCCCTTCATATAAAGTCCTTAGTCTTGTCTTCCTTTACTTATTTAGGCTTCTACTAGTCAGTTTGTCTGAAGCTTCCCAGGTGGCACAGTAGTAAAAAACCCGCTTGCAAATGCAGGCGATGCAGAAGACATTGGTTCGATCCCTGAGTCAGAAAGATCCCCTGGAGGAGAAAAGAGCAACCCACTCCAGTATTCTTGCCTGGGAAATCCCATGCACAGAGGAGCCTGGAGGACTACATTCCATGGGGTCACAAAGAGTTGGATGAGGGACTGATGCTAAAGCTGAAACTGCAGTACTTTGGCCACCTCATGCGACGAGCTGACTCACTGGAAAAGACTCTGATGCTGGGAAAGGTTGGGGGCGGGAGGAGAAGGGGACGACCGAGAATGAGATGGCTGGATGGCATCACCGACTCTGTGGACATGAGTTTGAGTGAGCTCCGGGAGTTGGTGATGGACAGGGAGGCCTGGCGTGCTGTGGTTCATGGGGTCGCGGAGAGTCGGACACGACTGAGCGACTGAACTGACTGAGTGAGTAAACGCTCGCGCATGCGCACACACGCACATTCCGTTTGTGTCTTCATTGTATCTTTAGACTGACATTCATTGCTCCTTGCTGCCTATATATCAACTCGTGAGCTTAGTCTATTTTTCTCTTTATCTTCCCAAATTTCCTCCCTTGTCAAACCATGCAGTTTTTAATACTGTTTTTCACTCACATGTCCACGGCTTTTCTGCTGATCGTCTTAAGTCTACAGGGAAATGGAGATAATATGCTTTTGTCTTTGCAGACTGAAGATGTCTTTGAAAACATTGTCTGCATTCCAAACTCTACAGAAATCTTGTGCAATTCAATACATCCTTTGCTTACTGAAGTTCTGACACATTTTCTCTCTTTTCTCCCTGGAAGTCCGTTGCATCTTAAATCTTATTACCAAATGCTACATGTTTCTCCCTCCATTTGCCTCTCTGTATTTCAGTTTGGATATTTTCTTCTGCTCTTAAATGCTCTAATTCTTTCTTTAGCTGTGTCTAATCCATTAAACTTTCCGCTGTGTTCTTGGGTTGATTGTATTTTAGCACTTGTACAATCCCCACATTTAAAATTTTAAGTTCTTTGTGAAAATTTTCCTGCTTGTCTTTTATCCATTTAAATATACTTGTGATAATTATTTTAAAGCGTATGTCCGAAAACGCCATTGTCTGAATTCCCATGGGATTCATTTCCTTTGTCTGTTGTCTTATTTGGTTTTGATTTTTTTCCTTGTCTTCTCATAAGGCTGGTTATTTTTTCACCGAGTGCCAGATATGATGTGCTGAGAATTGTAGAGATAATTGAGGTATGGGATGATACTACATTTCTCCAGAGGGAATTGACATCTGTTTCTGAAAGGCGGCTACTCAGTTCAGTCGCTCAGTCGTGTCCGACTCTCCGCGACCCCATGAACCACAGCACGCCAGGCCTCCCTGTCCATCACCAACTCCCGGAGTTCACTCAAACTCATGTTCATCGAGTCGGTGATGCCATCCAGCCATCTCATTCTCTGTCGTCCCCTTCTCCTCCTGCCCCCGATCCCTCCCAGCATCAGAGTCTTTTCCAGTGAGTCAACTCGTCACATGAGGTGGCCAAAGTATTGGAGTTTCAGCTTTAGCATCAGTCCTTCCAATGAACACCCAGGATTGATCTCCTTTAGGATGGACTGGTTGGATCTCCTTGCAGTCCAAGGGACTCTCAAGAGTCTTCTCCAACACCACAGCTCAAAAGCATCAATTTTTCAGCGATCAACTTTCTTCACAGACTTTGGTAATTGCAGACGACCTTAATCTGATCAGAATTTGAGGGGAAGCTGAGTGCTGTCCGTGCAAAAATTATCTATTTTAGGTTCACTCATTCTCTGTAATCTTCAGATATCCCAAGAACTCTCTTCTTGGCAGATTCTAATTTTCCCCTTATTCCTGTGAATCTAAAGCACTGCTCAGCTTCTCACCCCTTTTTAAAAAAATCTGGAATGGATACATGGCTCTGGGGGAAAGCTGGGCTTGCTGAGGTTTTTTTATTTTCCTGGATCTTTGCCTTTTAATGTTTCTTTGCTTTGTTAGCCGTCTGATGTCTTCCAAAAGATTTCTTTGGTTCAGCTTTTCTAGTTTTTCTCAGCTGAAAAGTTGGCAGGAATTACCTATCCTATCATTGCTAGAAGTGGAACTTTTGGATATTTTCATACTATTAGGTATTTTTCTCCTAATACTACTAAGAGAAGTATTAGGAGGAAATTACTATCAGGTACATTTTCTCCAGTAAACATGTATTTATGTTATAGTCATTGACAGTTAGGTATTAAAAATCAAGATAGATGTAGAGGAATCTATCAAAGGGCTGTGGGTGAGAGTCCGTGCCCATTGCACTCTGCATTTCATTAAAGAAATAAACTTGTTGATGTGTGAGAAGCCTTTTGTTCCCCACGCCATCGGGCTCTCTATCCGTTAGTTTTGCAGGAAGAAAACAGAATGACTGAGAAACTAGAAATGGTGAAGGAATGTATACTTGGATGCTCTGTCAACCAGATGTCTGTACTCGCCCTAAAATGTATCAAAACCTAATGACTTTCTGAAAACCAGTCCAATGTTTGTAAACAGGAAAGTCACAATATGGACAGTGGAGTCACCTGCATTGTTTTTAGAAGTAAATATTCTGGGTATTTCTTTTCATCTAGCTGAGCTTTCACCTCCTTTTTATTTGATTTACTTTCTCCTCTTCAGCTTTTGGATCAGTCGAAAAGCCCATATAAGTTTACAACATTAATAGCATATAACATTGTGATATTTTGCAACTTGAAGCCAAGTTAAACATATGGCCATTTTACTGTTATACTGTTGAAGACCTTTTTCTGGAATGCCTTTTATTCATTTCTAGGCAGATCTAATTATAGATGGATTTTTAGCTTGCATGTCGAGCATATGACTCGGTGTGTCTGAACAAGCAAGAAGCGGCCAATCTCTCCTGTGGGAGCAGCAGATCCTTTGGTTGCCCTGGAATATTTTTGTATCAGCTACTTCTCCAGCAATATTCGTCATTCTCTTGGGCTTCCGAATATCTTACTTACAATGCGTTTCTATTTTGACAGGACTTAATCTGCATAATCTACTGTGCAAAATTAAACCGATGATCTTGATGCTTAAATTTATCATCATTTTGTGTTTGCAAGGAGAGTTTGCCTGTTGGATGCCCAAATAACTATTGACAGCATGCTCCCCACTTTGCCTTCTGTCCACCTGGGTCACCAGCGACCTCCACAACAAGCCATGCTGTAATCTTTTATTGGGCACCTATTGTATGTTTATTCCGGTGCTGGGTCCTCTAGAGGCAATAAAGCTGGGATAAATTGTGGTTCCTGTGCCCATCTAAAGAGATAGGTCCTACAGAATAGTGTGGAAGTGGTGAGCCCAGTGTTCGTGGGGTGCTTTATGCAGGTTACTAGCCCCTCTAAGCTTCATTTGTAATAATACCCACACCAGAGCATTGTTTAGGGAATTAAATAGGTGAAAGTGAAAGTTGCTCAGTCGTGTCTGATTCTTTGCCAGCCCATGGACTCCATGGAACTCTCCAGGCCAGAACACTGGAGTGGGCAGCCTTTCCCTTCTCCAGGGGATCTTCCCAACCCAGGGATCGAACCCAGGTCTCCACACTGCATTCAGATTCTTTACCAGCCGAGCCACAAGGGAAGCCCTTAAATAAGGTAATATGTGATAATAAACTTTCTTCATTTTCTAGCTCATGGAAGTCTCCAAGAAACCTGTATATATATGTATATATGTTACTGACTCAGAATCATTGTATTATTGGTAAGCACTTTTGATTACTAGTCTCATTATCTCTCTTTTTCCCGCTAAAGTTTTCTCGTCTCTTTTACCCCCAGTTTTACTGACGTCACTGACATATAGCATTGTATTAAGTTAACGTGTACAATGTTTTATTGTGAAATGGTCACCATGATAAGTTTAGCTAACATCTATGACCTCACACAGTTATGAATCTTTTTCCAATGATGAAAACTTTCAAGATCTACTGTCTAAGTAACTTTCAGATATACAGTTACTGTTAACACAAGAGTGTTAACCACAGTCACCAAGCCCTCCTAAGGACTTAGGTATCTAGGACTTAGTTATCTTATAACTGAAAGTTTGTACCTTTTGACCACCTTCCCCACCTCTGGCAATCACAAATCTCTTCTCTGTTCCTTTTTAAAACAGATTTGTTTTTGATGTGGTTAATTTTTTAAAGTCTTTACTGAATTTTTGCTTCTCAGTTCAGTTCAGTTGCTTAGTCGTGTCTGACTCTTTGTGATCCCATGAACTGCAGTACACCAGGCCTCCCTGTCCATCACCAGCTCCCGGAGTTCACTCAAACCCATGTCCATTGCCTCAGTGATGCCATCCAACCATCTCATCCTCTGTTGTCCCCTTCTCCTCCTGCCCTCAATCTTTCCCAGCATTAGGGTCTTTTCCAGTGAGTCAGCTCTCCGCATCAGGTGGCCAAAGGATTGAAGTTTCAGCTTCAGCATCAGTCCTTCCAATGAATACCCAGGATTGATCTCCTTTAGAATGGACTGGTTGGATCCCCTTGCAGTCCAAGGGACTCTCAAGAGTCTCCTCCAACACCACAGTTCAAAAGCATCAATTCTTCGGTGATCAGCTTCTTTTATAGTCCAAGTCTCACATCCATACATAACCACTGGAAAAACCATAGCCTTGACTAGATGGACTTTTGTTGACAAAGTAATGTTTCTGCTTTTTAATATGCTGTCTAGGTTGGTCATAACTTTCCTTCCAAGGAGTAAGCATCTTTTAATTTCATGGCTGCAATCACCATCTGCAGTGATTTTGGAGCCCATAAAAATAAAGTCAGCCACTGTTTCCACTGTTTCCTCATCTCTTTGCCATGAAGTGATGGGACCAGATGCCATGATCTTTGTTTTCTGAATGTTGAGCTTCAAGCCAACCTTTTCACTCTCCTCTTTCACTTTCATCAAGAGGCTTTTGAGTTCCTCTTCACTTTCTGCCATAAGGATGGTGTCATCTGCATATCTGAGGTTATTGATATTTCTCCCGGCAATCTTGATTCCAGCTTGTGCTTTTTCCAACCCAGTGTTTCTCATGATGTACTCTGCATATAAGTTAAATAAGCAGGGTGACAATATAAGGCCTTGACGTACTCCTTTTCCTATTTGGAACCAGTCTGTTGTTCCATGTCCAGTTCTAACTGTTGCTTCCTGACCTGTATACAGGTTTCTCAAGAAGCAGGTCAAATGGTCTGGTATTCCCATCTCTTTCAGAATTTTCCACAGTTTATTGTGATCCTTCTATTTTTTAAAATATTTTTGCTTCTATTTTATGTTTTTATTTTTTTGCTTTGTCTTCTTTTTTGACCATGAGTCATGTGGGATCTAAACTCCTTGACCAGGGGTTGAACCCTCACCCCAGCACTGCAAGTCAGTCTTAACCACTGGACTGCCAGAGAAGGGAAGTCCCCTTCTTCTCTGTTTCTGTGAGTTTTTTTCTCCCTTTTTTAGAGTCCACATAAGTGAGATCGTGGGCATCTGTCTGACTTATTTCAGTTAGTGTGATGCCCTCAGGCTCATCCCTGTTGCAAAGGGCAGAGTCCCTTCCTCTTTCCGTCTGGACAATATCGCGCGGATGGGCACACCACGTCTTAACCCACTTATCCCCCCATGGACAGTGAGTTTGCTTCTCCATCTTGGCTTGTGTGAATGATGCTGCTGAGTCACAGATGTGATCTTGTGCGCGGTGCTTGTCAATGGGGGCGGGGCGAGGAGGCAGATGAGCAAACAGCAGCACCAGAGGTCTGGGGTGCGGAGCAGCATGGGCGGGGAGCTCTGGGACAAGGAGAGGGTCAGGAGACCGAAAGGCTCTGCGAGAGGACGCTTTTCCTGAGAGAGGAGCGGGCCTTCCTTCCCGAACGCAACCTCTTCTCTGAGGTCCTTTCCTCTGCGGTTCCCTTCCGCTCCTGCCCGCCTCCCTTTTCTTGGCCTACCCCGCCCCCTCGCTAGGACTCACCCCTGCCTTGACCACCTCCCTGCCCAACACTGGTTGCGTCTCGAGGAGGGAGGCGGACAAACAGACATCCTAACCCATGCTCATGGCCAGGATGACACCTGAGCTGTGCTCAGTGAAGCATGAGAGTGACTTTGGTGGGTGGTCAGCCCAAGGCTGACTCCTCACCAGCCCCTGAAAGTGGGGCTGCCACTGGATGGGAGGGCTGGGGTGGGTGGCATGGGGAGAAGACAGAGCATCTACAGAAGGCCAGCTATTCAAAAAAAAGTACTTATTCTTCACTGAAGTGTAGTTGATTAACGATATTGTATAAGTTTCAAGTATACAGCAAAATGATTCAGTTATACACACACACACACATATATATAAATTTTCAAATTCTTTCCCATTGCAGGTTATTATAAGATACTGAATACAGTAGATCTATACAGTAGGCCCTTGTTTATTTTATACATTCTCACGCGCATGCTAATTGCTTCAGTCGTGTCCGACTCTTTGTGACCCTATGGGCTGTAGCCTGCCAAGCTCCCCTGTCCCTGGGAGTCTCCAGGCAAGAATACCTGAGTGGGTTGCCATGCTCTTCTCCAGGGGATCTTCCCTACCCAGGGATCGAACCCACATCTCTTAAGTCTCCTGCATTGGCAGATCGGTTCTTTACCACTAGTGCCACCTGGGAAGCCCTATTTTATACATAGTAGTTATACATAGTTTTATACATGTTAATTCTTAATTTATCCCTCCCCCTTTCCCCTTTGAAAACCAAAATTTGTTTTCTATGTGAGTCTATTTTGTAAATTAGTTCATTTCTATCATTTTTTTGGTAAGATTCCACATATAAGCATTATCATATGATATTTGTCTTTCTCTGAAGGCCAGATGTCCTTCAGGCCTGGGGAAGAATGTGATTCTTTATAGCTTTGCTTGGGGCTGAGTGCAGCCAGACTTGTGTAGGTCAAGAATATTTTTGGGAGGAGGCTCTAAAAACTTGGGTTTGTCCCAAAACTATTTTTAAAAATTGGTCAAAATTATTTGGGGGAAGGAGTTTCTATATCTTTTGAACATATCAGATGTGATCATTTAAAAGCAAGCTCGTTTGTATAAATTTTAGTGTTCTTAGGCCAATGAAGAAATTCTTGGCCTCTAAGTGTTACACATACTTTTATTCTGAAATTCTTCCCGTATCCATACTGCCAAAACATGCACACAAATTTTTTCTACTAGCCTCAAAATTTTCTGAAAAGTTACTGCTCCTAAGCGCTATCTAATTTACAAATTGATTTGTATACCTTTCTACATTTTATCTTTCACAGTATATGGATTATTGTCTGAGAGTTTGAAACTCTCCAGTTCCTGGAAAAGTGGAAAAACCAAGGCTCGCATATTTACTGCTCCAATTTTAAATTGCTGAATCGTGTGAGCTTGGCTTAATTGCACTAAACATTTAGGAAAACTAGAGAAGAACTAAAAGTATCAAAAACCTAATGTGTAAGGTAGATTGAGTTTTCTAAGTGGGCAGTTTTCCCCTTCCTTTACGCACATAGAAATTAAGCATCTTGTGTTTGGTGTCTGTCTGGGCTGCCCGCCTCAGCCCGCAGACATCGTGTGTGTGTCTGAGGAAAAGCAGAGGTGGAGGCCTTTGGCGGGAGGCCCACGGCGGGCAGACAGATGCTGCGCTGGGGAGGCCAGCTCGCAGCACCCTCCTGCATCTGGTTGAGCCTGGCCTGCATCCTGCCTTATGTGCAGAAATGCCAGCTTGCTGCATATTTCCCAATATTTGGAATCGTAATCCCTTCAGGAAGGAAGTTTCTACTTAGATGCCATACCAAGTCTGCATGGTAGAAATAAATCACGTTATTTGGAGCAGGTGGTACTGTAAAGGGGAAAAAGCAGGAAACGGTGATCCAAGTCTTGGTTTGAAAATTTAGGGAGTGTTGAGCAAGATGCCGTGGTGATTTGGCCTTGATCTCCTCCTCACAATGTGAGCGGGATGAGCCCATGAGGCCATTCAGCTTGAGGGGAACCTGGGACGAGAATAGTGAAGTGAGAGTGAACAGTGAAATGGTGGATAGTGCAGTGGCCAGTCACGTCCGACCCTGTCCGACCCCGTGGACTCTAGCCCGCCAGGCTCCTCTGTCCGTGGGGTTCTCCAGGCCAGCATACTGGAGCGGTTGCCATGCCCTCCTCCAGGGATGAGACTCAATCTCTGCAAATTCCATCGCAGCCAGCCTCTGTGGCCTTCTTGCAAATGTTTCTAAGTAGAAAGCAAACGTGAATGCCTCTGAGTTACCATAGAGTGTGTGCCTCCTACCTCCACCCCATAAACAGGACTAGAAAATAAAGTAGGAGAAAACCAGGTCTCCAGAAATAGCTGCTAATAAAGCATCACAGGGCAGGGAAGGGTCCAGAGGCTCTGCCCGAAGTGGGGGGACACTCCCTGTCCTCTGTAGTGGGGGGGTCACATTCCAGTGCAGAAAGGGGTGTGTGTTACTAATACAGCCCCACCGCCTCGTCCCACTGGTGGTAGCTCTACACGGGGAGAGCTAAAGTGTAGGTGACCCATCACCCTACTGTCCCCTCCTCCCCGATTCAACTGGAAGGAGAGAGCAGCTCCGACCAGCAACACCGTGTCTCTCGAAGAGAAGAGAGCTGGCAGGCGGTGCCTCCCCCACCACAGAGGGCAGGGGCTCATCCCACAGGCGTGAGACTAAGCTTGAGGGGGCATGGGCCAGGATGGGGGCAGGATTGCGCCCCCTGCGTCTGGACCAGGCAACTGACAGAATGCCTGCAGAGCGCCCCGGATTCTGGAGCACGTTTAGATGCTCTGATGGTACTCTCCCCTTCCCAGTCTGGTTGGAGCCAGATAAACCCCTCTCCAGTATTGGAACTGCTCAGGGCTGAGCATCACCAGCTTTGCGCATGAAAGCAACTGTTTAAAAGGTGCAGGAAGGCGAAGGCACAGACAGTACACTCCAAATCTCATTCTGGAGTGATCTCAAACCCACTCTTAGCTCAGCTCAGCTCAGCTCAGCTCAGTCGCTCAGTCGTGTCCGACTCTCCGCGACCCCATGAATCACAGCATGCCAGGCCTCCCTGTCCATCACCAACTCCCGGAGTTCACTCAAACTCATGTCCACAGAGTCGGTGATGCCATCTCATTCTCTGTCGTCCCCTTCTCCTCCCGCCCCCAACCTTTCCCAGCATCAGAGTCTTTTCCAGTGAGTCAACTCGTCGCATGAGGTAGCCCACTCTAGGACTATTAAAAATCCCAAATGGAAGGCTACACTACAGAATGACAGGCAGATACTGGTCGTAAAGAATTAGAGATGAACTGAAAAGGTGCAAATATGATTATAAAATTGAATGACAGATACCCAGAATTTCTTTAATGTAGCTCATCACATCAACAGCCTAAAAAAAGAAAAACCACATGCTCGGGAGGATCCAGAGACATAGAGAAAGCCTGTAACAAAATCTAACAGGTGCCTCAGTGGCAAAGGATGCACCTGCCAACGTGGGAGACGCGGCTTCGATCCCTGGGTCTGGAAGATCCCCTGGAGGAGGGCACGGCAACCCATCCAGCATCTTATCTGGGGAATCCCATGGACAGCAGAGCATGGTGGTTTACAGACACGGAGCTGCAGAGAGTCAGACACGACTTAGTGACTGAAACAGCAACAGCCAACAACAGCACACGTTCACGCTTAAAACTCAGCAACTCGGAGTAGAGGGGGATTCCCTCAACTTGGTAAAGAGTATCTGCAAAAAGCTAACATAGTACTTCACAGCAATTCTGCCTCTAAAATTGGAAACAGGGCAAATGATCCGTCTTACCACTTCTTTTCAAAATTGTACTGCAAGTCTGAACTAATGCAGTAACACACACACTCACAAGGAAACGAAATGAAAAAAATAAAATTGTCCTTGTTAACGGGTGATATGATTGTCAATATAGAAAATTCATAAGAATTTACCACAAATTGTTAGAATTCAGTGATCTTAGTAATGCTGCAGAATGCAAATTAATAAGCTGAAGTCAATCACTTTCCTATAGAGCAGCAGCGAACAAGTGGAATTTGAAATTAAACACACAGCATCATTTACATCCGCACTGCCCCCACCCCATGAACGCTTAGGTGTAAACCTAACTAACAGTGTCTGAGATGTGTCAGAGGGAAGCTGCAGCACTCTGATAAAGGAATCCAAACACCTGAGTGCGTGGAGCTCAGTCACTGGACACTGATTTCGCACTGCTGAGCACTCTCCCTTTAAAGAGTGAAGGTTGTTTTGTCAGCCGTCTGAGCTGCTCGTGGATCCATTTAATCGTTTTGAGGTTTGTTTATAACCTTTGCTGGGGAGGATCTCAATTAGCTTTCACCCCCAAGATGTTCAACAAGTTCTATCCACTTCGGTGGATCAGAACTGAAACATTCCTAGTCCTCTGTGAGATTTCTGCTTCCAGAATGTTTGCCTGTGCTGTGGGGCTTTATTCTGAGCATACGGAGCTTAATGCAAGAAGCCTCAGCGGACACTTTGAGGTCTGTAGCCCTTTCTCGGCGTGTCTCTTTTCTCTCTGGCTCTGCGCCCGGCAGACTCTGGTCGCTCGGCCCTCTGGAACTCAGATCTCCTTCTCGTCACTACAGCGAGACTGCCCATCTGCCCCTGCACTGCAGCCCAGAAGTGCCTTCCGGAGTCTATTTAGAGAAGTGAAAAGGCTCACTGCTCATATTCAGTCCTCTTCTTTCAGAGATGACGGTCCTGAGTCCAACATCCAAAATAAGGTGCTTTTGTTTATATGTATTTGTCTAGCTTTTGCCTAAAGGGAAAGTCTCCTTCTGGTGACGACATCACAGCTGGAAGTGAGACTCCCTCACAGTATCCTGAAGTTCAGGAGATTTTCCCTCTTTCTAAAACATTTGGGGAAAAAATATGGATTAAAACTCTTCATAAATTGTTTCTGGAAGAAAACATCCCTCACCTTCTCTCATCCCTACTTTCAAATTTAGCTTAAAACTAGTTATCTTTTTATGCAATATACTTTATAAAATAACTCTTAACTGGTCCCGTTTTCCTGGATCTTGGTTCTGAAGACTCAGCAGGAGAAACAAAGCCATTTGTATTGACATGCAGGCTAATCACAGAAGTGAGCCCAGACTACATAGAATGAATATTCATTTTTCTTGGTAAAGTGGGAAAAAATTAAAATGAGAATATACAGTTAATATTTAGTACTAATCTTAGAGAAGGAAATGCAACCCACTCCAGCATTCTTGTCTGGAGAATCCTGTGGACAGGGGAGTCCAGAGGGCTATAGCCCATGGGATCGTAAAGAGCTGAACATGACTGAAGCAACTTAGCACACACTAATCTTTCAAAAACAACCTACCATTGAGGCTATATATCTTGATGCAAAAACTAGGGCGATGTGCATTTATGATGGAAACTTCAGTGCGTGAGAGACAGAGCCGTCAGGAACTGCTTCAGCGGTAGGTGGTGGGGACGTCTGTGTTCTGGGGAGACTCATTCTCCCAGGAGGGCTCCACTGCCCGGGGACACGGGCCTCCCTGGAAGGCAGAGCTGTCCAGTGTGGAATTTCCGACGTCCTGCAGGAGACAGTACAGTGACTGTCCCACGGGGGCGTCTCGTCTCCTCCCAGCGTGTCTGTGATACACACGTGTGTGTACCACGGTTAGAGCTGTTAGAGCAGAGAAGGGACTGGGGATGAAACTTCTAGTTCTTCTTGCAGCATCTTTCTCAGAAGCTGTGCACACAGGAAGGCACCGTGGAATGACTCAGGTGACCCCCAGTTCTTGGTGATGCTGCCGGCCAAAATCTTGGCTTTCTCTGCCCACCGGATAAAACACACAGAGACAGAGTTTGGAGGAAACAGAAAGGCGGCTTTCAATCTCAGCTGACGGAGAGGGGAGCACAGTAAGCACCTGCCTCAAGAGCTGCGCCCCTCCTCCGAGGAGGCCAGGGGCTCGTACACGACGAGGGCTGACAGTCAGGGTCAGTGACGGGGAGCAAAGGTGCGACGCTCTTGTCAAAAACGGTCACAGGCTGCTGTCAGTAGCCCAGTAGTGGAGTCCGGCAGTTCGGGGGCTCTGTGGCCTTCTTTCTGGGCTGTGACACGGTGAAGGAAGAGTTGTGAGGGTAGGCAAAGGTCAGCAGGGCAAGACGCAGCTCCTGCGGCGTTGGGGGGCAGAGAAGCAAACGTAGGTACAGACCTGCAGAGACAGGAGCGGTTAAGTGGAACAGCTCAGGCCCGCTCACTGCCCTGTGTGTCTTCTTTTTCTCAGGAAGGGGAGAGAAGCGGCTCCTTCCTCTCCCTCCTTTTCATGGGACGGCGGGAAAACGCCCAGAGCTTCTGGGGTGCACAGACCAAAGCCACTGGCCTGATGCAGCCCCATCTCTGTGCACACAGGGCCCTGAGCAGGGAGGGATGTGCTGAAGCCACATGGTGCTCAGTGGCGGGACCCACACTGACTCTGCTGCTGGTTCTTTGAGCAGAGCCCCTGTGCGCTCACTACACTGGCTCAGCCCTTGGCGGTGGTAGGACCTTGAACCGTCGCTGAGCAAGGTGGGGAAGGGGCACCTGGGTGATGCTGGGGGCTCAGAGGCAGGAGGCTGTGTGCCTTGCCCTTCCTTCTCTTCACCAACATTCACTGAGCACCTCGGCGTCTGGGTGACAGTCGGCAAGGAGGATGCAGCAAGGGAGGACCTTGCGGAGCATAAACTCTAGCAGGAGAGACAACCCGTGATGTCCTGAATATGATGATCCTTGAGCACAATCCTGGACTTCCCTGGTGGCTGAGATGGTAAAGCGTCTGCCTACAATGCAGGAGACCCGGGTTCCATCCCTGGGTCTGGAAGACCCCCTGAGAAGGGAATGGCTACCCACTCCAGTCTTTTTGCCTGGAGAATCTCATGGACAGAGGAGCCTGGTGGGTTCCTATCCATGGGGTCACAAAGAGACACATCTGAGCAACTAACACACACACACATCCCACAACTCAGCTTTCACCACGTCCTAGCGCTCTCCTTTGTGGGGGTCTGGACACAGCTGAGATTCAATTCAGGAAGGATGGCCTGTCCTTGGAGTCTCAGGTGAGACCCCCGGAGGCTGCAGCTTCAGTGGCCGCCCCGGCTGGGACAGACACACCCGGGGCGCCTGCCTGGCTCCGTGGCTCTCTGGCCCCGACACCGTTTTGCCTCGTTTCTGAACGTTTTCCAGCCTGACGTTCTCTCCAGTTCAGTGCGTGCCTGCCCTCCTAGTCTCTCCTTCCTCAACAGGCTCACGACCGTGAGGGGTGGCTGCCCCCTCTGGGGCGGGCCCAGGCCCCCCGGGTGTGCAGAGGGCACACTGGAGCGACTCAGAGCTCAGCACAGGTGTGTCCTGGGAGCGCGTGGACAACAAGGGCCCCTTTCCAGCTGGACAGCCGTCAGGTCCCAGGAAAGCAGGCCTGGGGCCCTTGTGCCGATCCCGGGCCGGGGGAGACCCAGTTAGGAGAACGGCTCATTCATTTTCCCTCTCCCTCTTCTGGCAAATCCCATCACCGAAGGTCTGGCTGGAGATCATGTTAGGATTTGCTCACGAGTGCAGGCATTTCTGGAACAGAGTGTGGAGAAGAAGGAAACCCACCCCGGGAGGGCGCCCAGGAGACCTTCTGAAGTCACTGGCATCTTAGCAACGGGCAGGTGATGGGCACGGCTCCATCAGCTGGGGGACGCGCCAGAACCGAGGCCCGCTTAACGTCACGCCTCCTGCCCTCATTGAGGAGAAGAGGGTGCCTGCTTGCGACTGGGGCTGCTTTCATTCTCGGCCTGTCAGGCACAGGACGAATCTCACCACAGACAGTTATTAGTATTGTAATCCATGCACGCTCAGTCGCTTTGGTCGTGTCCGACTCTTTGCGACCCCATGGACTGTAGCCCACTTGGCTCCTCAGTCCATGGGACTCTCCAGGCAGGATCACTGGAGCGGGCTGCCATTCTCTTCTGCAGGGGATCTTCCCAGCCCAGGGATCGAACCTGCATCTCCGACATCTCCTTCACTGGCAGGTGAGTTCTTTTCCTGGGAAGCCGTAATCCATGAGCCCAGCACAGCTCCTGGGAGAACAGGGCCCGTGTGTGGCCTCTCAGGTACAGAGCATTTCTGCAGAAGGAAGCCTCTCCCAGGGATTGTGCAGAACTGACGCGTGTCTCCCTGAGAGCTGGGGAGAGAATCCAAGTGTTGTGCAGAGGTAAATTTTCAGTTAGGTTCCCTGGATCCAGGACGAGTCCACAATGCTGCAGGAAAGCCTAATTCCATCATTTTGGTTCTTCTCCAAACACGATTCATCCTCTGATCATCTGTACTTCGATGAAAGGAGAAAAGCAAACTCCTTTTTTTTTTTTTTAATTCACTGTGATTCAGGTATCCATCATTCCAGAACCTGAGTCCCGTTCTATTTTGGCTTTTCTCTGGGCAATGGCTTTCTTTGGAGTCCTATTTTTGTATAGTCATCAGAGTTCATTTTCCCCTAAATTTTCCTAATATTCAAGTCAGTCTTTCTATCCTTCCCTGGAAAAGCCAGCCGTCTAGAAGCTCCCAGTAAAACAAGAGCTGCCTGACCTTCCCCAGGAAGCATGGTTTAGTGCCATGCTTTTAAAAGTAGAGTCGATCCCCGTGACACCGGGCTCAGCTGAGCCAGGCAGATGGAGCAGAACATGGAGTTTAGTGTAGATGCCACTGCCAACTGGCCGGGACATCCTGGGCAGGTGGCCTCACCTGCTGTGTCTTGGTTTCCTCGTGTTTCATGTAAGCCCACCCCACAGGCGGTTGTGCATGGCCAGTGGCCTAGTGAGTGTGCAATACTGCACGCGGCCCCCGACACAGGCAGGCTGGAGGTTTCCCTTTAGTAAGCACCTACTGTGTGCTGGGTCCTAAGTAAGCACCTACTGTGTGCTGGGCCTTAGAGACACAGAGTCAAGAGGAACAGTCCCTCTCAGCAGATGGAGGTTCTTGGCTGGGGGCTCTTCTGCCTCCAGGGGACGCTGGCTGATATCTGGCTGTCCCAACCCGGAGGGTGCTGGCCTCCGGTGGGTGGAGGCCTGGAATGCTGATAGATGTCCTTCCATGCACAGTTCAGCCCCACAGCCTGGAATGACCTGACCCCAGATGACAATACAGCCAAGGAAGAGAAACCCTGGGCGGACAGAAGAGCCTTGAAATTCAGCGTGGTGAGGTCTTCAGCTCCAGAGTGAGCCCGGGACACCGAGGGGCTCGCCCTCGTTTACTCTGAGGCTTAGTTACTGGGTCACACTTGCTGTGAGCCCCACGAGTCCCTAGGTCCCTGCCCACCAGTCAGGGCTGCATGGGAGGGTCTGAACTCAGCTCAGCTTAAACAAGGACTCGCCACCTCCCCCAACATCTCCACCCAAGGATCAGCCACCAGAGTGCGTGTGGTTAAAGCGCCCGACACCACGCTCCCCGCTGTCTCCGCTGCATTGTTTAAACCTACACCAGCCTTGGGAGAAGTGCCTGCTCTCCTCCCTTCCTTCCTTTTCAAATTTTAACCTTTATTAACTTAAAATATTTCGTATTTCGTATTTCTAGCTCAGATTTAAAGCTTTGGATTTCTAGACCGGTTTCCAGCTCACAGCAGTGGCGAGGGAGAGGCACGGAGCCGTCTCCCACAGCCCGTGCTCCCTCCTCACGCGCAGGCAGGCCCTCCCCGCGGTCAGCGTGTCCCTCCAGAGGGCACCTCTCACGGCTGACGAACCCACGCTCACACCGCCGTCGCGCTGGGTCTGGCGTGCCTCCCTGCTCATGGCCAGTGCTGCGCTTGCCACGGGTTAGGACCGACGTGTGAGGACTCGCGTCTAGCATCGCGGTGTCCTCCAGGGCAGTTCCGCCGCCCTAGGAGCCCCTGTGCTCTGACTCGTCATCCTTCCCTCCCCCAGCCCCTGGCAGCCCCTCATCTCTTTACTGTCTCGTGGTTTGTCCTTTTCCAGAATGTTGTACAGTGGAAGCCATACAGCATACACGAAAACGATCCCTCTCCAGACTGGCTTCTTGTCCTTAGTAGGGTGCGTTTAACTTTTCTTCACGTCTTCTTGCGGTTCGAAGCCTCATTTCTTTTCAGTGCTGAGTAATATTCCACTGTCTGGATGGACCCCAGTTTACTTTTCCGTCCACCTACTGAGGGACATCGTGGCTGCGTCCAAGTTTGGGCAACGAGGCGTGCCGTTGCTGTGAACACCAGTGTGCAGGGGTTCCGGTGAACCTACGTTCTCCCTCCTTTAGACTCCCTGCTCTCTTTCGTTCTTGCTTGCCTCTTTTTCCTCTCTTTCTCTTTCTTCCTTTCTTCTCCAGGCTTGTCTTGTGTGTTTCCTGCCCAAGTCCATCTTTCTAAGGAGTCTGGCCCCTTTCATTGGAGAGTGGTGTGAGAAACCAAGATCTGGGTGCTGCGTGTGTTTTCTGCTTGAGCGCGTCTTGTCTTTTAGGCTGAAGCATAGGCATCACTTTGCCAACAAAGGTCCGTATAGTCAAAGCTATGGTTTTTCCAGTGGTCATACATGGATGTGAGAGTTGGGCCAGAAAGCAGGCTGAGTGCCAAAGAACTGATGGTTTCAAATTGTGGTGCTGGAGAAGTCTCTTGAGAGTCCCTTGGACAGCAAGGAAATCAAACCAGTCCATCCTAAAGGAAATCAACCCTGAATATTCATTGGAAGGACTGATGCTGAAGCTGAAGCTCCAATACTTTGGCCACCTGATGGGAAGAGCTGAATCATTTGGAAAAGACCCTGATGCTGGGAAAGATTGAGGACAGGAGGAGAAGGGGATGACAGAGGCTGAGATGGTTAGATAGCATCACCGACTCAATGGACATGAGTGTGAGCAAGCTCTGGGAGACGGTGGGGGACAGGGAGGCCTGGCGTGCTGCCGTCCATGGGGCAACAGTCAGACGCTACACAGCAACTGAACAAGAAACAACGGTGGGCGGGGCATGGGCGTGTGTGTCCTAACCCAGGGACACACCCGTGTCCACGTGTTTCTCTGTGTAGCCATCTGCGCGTGTACTGGGTTAACACGAGTCCCACTGGTTCTCTAACGGTGCCTCATGGGCCATTGTACTCTCCTCTCCTTGCTGAGCTAGACACTTCAGCTCCAACAGTGAGAACGTGGCTCCCACCGCCTCTTTACCCAGCCGTTCAGTTCCCGCAGGTTGGGTAAAGAGTGTTAAAATGTTAACCGTATCCTCATGGGGGTAGATTTGATTGAGTGTGCTACTCTGTTCTTTTTTGGAGCATGATTGCTTTACAGTGCTGTGGTGGTGTCTGCTGTACAACAGACTGAGTCAGCCACATGTGAGGTACAGCCCCTCCCTCTTGAATTCCCCTCCCGCCCCGCATCCCTCCCACCGAGGTCAGAGAGCACCGCGCTGAGCTCCCCGTGCTGCGCAGCAGCTTCCCACTAGCTGTCTGTTTTACACACAGCAGTGTGTGTATGTCAGCACTAATCTCCCAGCGACCAGCCTCTCCTTCCCTCTATGTCTGCATGTCTGTTCTCTATGTCTGAACCTCATCGTTGTTCAGTCACTCAGTCCTGTCTGACTCTTTGCGACCCTGTGGACGCAGCACGCCAGGCTTCCCTGTCCTCCACTGTCTCCCGCCGCTTGCTCAAACTCAAGTCCATTGAGTCGGTGGTGCCATCCAACCATCTCATCCTCTGCCATCCCCTTCTCCTCCTGCCTTCAATCTTTCCCAGCATCAGGGTCTTTTCTAAAGAGTCAGCTCTTTGGATCAGGTGGCTAGAGTATTGGAGTTTCAGCTCATCATCAGTTCTTCCAATGAATATTCAGGACTGATTTCCTTTAGAAGGGACTGGTTTGATCTCCTTGCTGTCCAAGGGACTCTCAAGAGTCTTCTCCAGCACCACAGTTCAAAGGCATCAATTCTATGTCACTCAGCCTTCTTTATGGTCCAACTCTCACATCCATACATGACCACCGGAAAAACCATAGCTTTGACTATACGAACCTTTCTTGGCAAAGTAACGTCTCTGCCTTTTAATATGCTGTCTAGGTTGGTCACAGCTTTTCTTCCAAGGAGCAAGTGTCTGTGTCTCTATTTCTGCCAAATAGGTGCATCTGCACCGTGTTTTAAGATTCCATATGTATGAATTAATATACAACAACTATATTTCTTTTTCATACTTCATTCCATATGACATTCTATGTTCATCCATGTCTCGACAAATAACCCAATTTTGTTCCTTTCTAAGGCCAAGTAGTATCCATTGAGTATATGCGCCACATTTTCTTTATCCATCCATCTGTTGATGGACATTTAGGTTGCTTCCATGTCCTGGCGATTGTAAAGAGTGCTGTAGTGAGCACTGGGTACATGAGCCTTTTTGAATTACGGTTCTCTCAGGATATGTGTCCAGCAGTGGGACTGATGGATCTTGCGGCAGTTCTGTTGTTAGTTTCTCAGGAACCTCCGTACTGGTCTGCACAGTGGCTGCACCAGTTGACACTCCCACCAGCAGAGCCAGAGGGCTCCCTCCTCTCCGTGCAGCCCCTTTTGCTGTAGTCTTATCGACTCCGTTTATCTCCCACCTTAAGTCAGCCCTTTCTCACCACCCCTTCAGTGAGGCTGTTTCATATGTTTATAATATGTTTTTGTTCTCTTATCAAAGTCTGCGTTTTTTCCCCGGGATTCCTCCAGTTGCTAAGCAGTTGGTTTTAAATTAGCATCCATTAAGTTCACTCTGGGTTATATAGTTTCTGACAAATGCATAATGCCACGTATCTGATATTGCAGTATCACGCTAACAGTTGCACTGTCCTAAAAATCCCCTGCTTTCCCCTCCTTACACCTTCCTGCCTCCTTCCAAACTTCTGGCAGCCACCATACTGTCACATGATTTTGCCTTTTCTGGAATGTCATGTAGTTGAAGTCGTAAGTATGTAGAATTTTCAGAGTGACTTCTTTGATCTAGGAATATCCTTTAAAGTCCCTCCCTGTCTTTTCATGGCTTGATAGACCATTTATTTTTATTGCTGAATAATATCCAATTGTATGAATGTACAGTTTGTTTATTCATTTACTTATTGAAGAACGTCTTGACTGATTCTGGTTTGGGGAAATTATAAATGAAGTTTCTATAAATATTTGTGTTTAGGTTTTGTGTGGACATCAGTTTCCAGTTGTGTAAATTCCAAGGAGCATCATATGGTAAGACAGTAGCTTTGTGAGAAACCTCTGAATTGCCTTCCAAATGGCTGCACCATTTTGCATTTTCACCAATAGTGAATGTAAGTTCCTATTGCTCTGTATCCTGATCAGCATTTCGGATTGTTAGATTTTTGGATTTTCTCTGACTCTGACACTCCATTCTCTCTGACTGCAGCCATGAAATTGGAAGATGCTTGCTTCTTGGAAGGAAGGCTATTATAAACCTAGACAGTGTATTAGAAAGCAAAGACATTACTTTGCTGACAAAGGTCCATATAGTCAATTCTGTGGTCTTTTCTGTAGTCATGTATGGATGAGAGAGTTGGACCATAAAGAAGGCTGAGCACCGCAGAATTGATGCTTCTGAACTGTGTTGCTGGAGAACCCTGAATACTCATTGGAAGGACTGATACTGAAGCTGAAGCTCCAATACTTTGGCCGCCCGGTGCGAACAGCCAGCTCATTGAAAAAGATTCTGACGCTGGGAAAGATTGAAGCCAAAAGAGAAGAGGGTGGCAGAGGATGAGACGGTTGGATAACATCACCAATTCAACGGACATGAACTTGGATGAACTCCAAGAGGTGGTGAGGGACAGGGAGGCCTGGCGTGCTGCAGTCCATGGGGTCCCAAAGAGTTGTATTTGACTTAGGAACTGAACACCACCACAAACAGGTGTGTTGTACTGTCTCTTTGCTATTTCAGTCTAAAACTTCCTAATGACAAATGATATGAGCATCTTTTTATATGCTAGTTTTCCATTTGTACTTCTGATTTAATGAGGGGTCTGTTTAGACTTTTTTGTCTTCTTTAAAATTGAATTTTTTCTTACTTTTAAGTTTTAGGTATTCTTTGTACATGTTTTTTGGATGTAAGTCTTTCACCTATGTAATATTCTAAAATTTTTGTAGTTTTGCATTTTACATATAGCTCTGTGATCCACTTTGAATTAATTTTTTGTGAAGTGTATTAGGTCTGTCTCTCTTCTTAGGATGAAAACCGCAGACCAAGTTCACTTTGCTTTTGGAGAAAAGAAGAGAGGCATCTCTCTTGTCTTTTAAGAAAGTGATCTGCTTCATCACAGGCAAGAAGTTTGTGAGCACAGAGTTGTTTGTAATATTCCTTTATCATCCTTCTAAAGTGGGGGAGACCAGCAGAGATTACCCTGCTTTCATTTCTACTATCAGCAATTTGTGTCTTCTCTCTCTTTTTCTTGGTTAGCCTGGCGACAGGCTTGTCAAATTTATTGGTCTTTTCAAAGAACCAGATTTTGGTTTTGTTGATTTTTCTTTATCAATTTTCTGTTCTTAAATTTGCTGCCTTCTGCTCTAATTGTTTTAATTTCTTCTAATTGCTTTCAACTTAAAGACAAGACCTTTCGTTTCTTGTATTTCTCTGGACTTCTCAAGGCGTTCTTTCTTCCTGCATATTTTTTCATTATTTTTATAAAGACCATGACCTCAGCTGAGTGGGATAAGATGAAACGGCAGGTGTGCGGACAGCTCTCTGGCATTACCCCACACGGGGGCATTTGGAAGAGCAGGCCTTCCTCCTGATTTGTGATACTTTGTCCTGTTATCATTGGAGTTGAAACATCAGAAGCACAGCTGAGAGTCTGTGTGTGCCTCCGGCCTCCCCGTGCTTGTCAAGCAGTTCTTCCACAGGGCCCCTTCCGGCGGCGGCTCCTCTCGGTGTGGTCTTGTGGAGTAAGGAGCCCTCAGCACGGCTCCACGTCACCACTGTCCAGGGGAAGAAGGGGGGCCCAGCCAAGAACAGCAGGACCCCCTCCTGACACCCCCTGCAGGTCAGCCCTGCTCGAGTGTCACTTGGCAGTCGGGAATAACGGAAAACCAAACCCCTTGTTTTGTAGCCCCTGCCGTTTTCACTGGAGATTTACTGAAAGTGTCAGTTTCTCCTGATAGCGGGGGTGATTTGGAGGATCCCTCAAGGCCTGTGAAAGGACTCACTGTTCAAAGTCTCAGTAAGCAACCACTGCCGTTGCTTCTTCCCTGCAGACCTTGTTGCTCATTCGCTCAGCTGTGTCCGACTCCTTGAGACCCCATGGACTGCAGTAAGCCAGGCTTCTCTGTCCTTCACTATCTCCTGGAATTTGCTCTGATTCAGGTCCATTGAGTTGGTGATGCCAGCCAACCGTCTCATCCTCTGTTTTCCCCTTTCCTCCTGCTATCAGTCTTTCCCAACATTAGGGTCTTTTCAAATGAGTCAGTTCTTCCCATCAGGTGGCCAAAGTATTGGAGTTTCAGCTTCAACATCAATCCTTCCAATGAACACTCAGGACTGATTTCCTTTAGGATGGACTGGCTGGATCTCCTTGCAGTCCAAGGGACTCTCAAGAGTCTTCTCTGACACCACAGTTCAGAAACATCAATTCTACATTGCTCAGTCTTCTTTATAGTCCAACTCTTACATCCATACATGACCACTGGAAGAACCATAGCTTTGACTATATGCACCTTTGTCGGCAAAGTGATGTATGTGCTTTTTAATATGCTGACTAGGTTGGTCATAGCTTTTCTTCCAAGGAGCAAGCATCTTTTAATGTCATGGCTGCAGTCACCATCCATAGTGATTTTGGAGCCCAAGAAAATAAAGTCTGCAAACCCATCTTGTTTTAAATATACGAGGTTGCCTGCATTGCCTGTGGGAACTTCTAGAACAAATAGGGTGATGCTGGGCAACGTGTATTGTGGGACATCACTATTGCAGATCAGCGAATCCCAGTTAAGCACAAATTGAGGGTAGTTCTGGAGACAGAGCCCTTGGGGCTTGGGGAGGGCTCGGGTCTTCTTGCTTTAACCCCTTTGGTGGTTAGACCCAGAACAGGGGAGGTCAGTGCTTGGTAAATATTTCTGAGTGGATGACCTAATGGGTGTGTGGAGAGTCCCAGACCCTCAGACTTCCTGCAGCCCCCCACTTTATAGATCAGACTCCTTTGAGGACTGAGGACAGAGCTGGAAAGAGACCCCTGTCTCCGGACCCTCTTCCATGGGCGTCTCTCTCTCTCTCCAAGGAAGGGGCGTGGGACGAGAGTGCTGTCCAACTGGAAGAGCAGCAGGCTCGAGAAACTGGAAGGAAAGGAATCTTTGATCATCACAGATGCTGGTACTGGAGGTCTGGAAGGGAGGAATTCCAGAAGCACATAATCACAGCTTCAGACTCCACAGAAAACAGAAGAGATGCAGGTGGAATCTGAAATCATGTGTGTTGGGGGAGGTAGTGGTTGGGGGGTGGTAAGCCACCCGGTCCAGACACCCAGCACTGTGGACATGGTCAGCCGTGGACTCACACTGACCCATCTACTCGGGGACATGGATCATATGGCGGCTGGGCTGAGCATACAGACCACACCACCGAACATAGCAGAATTCAGTTCAGTTCAGTTCAGTCGCTCAGTCGTGTCCGACTCTCCGCAACCCCATGAATCACAGCACGCCAGGCCTCCCTGTCCATCACCAACTCCCGGAGTTCACTCAAACTCATTTCCACAGAGTCGGTGATGCCATCCAACCATCTCATCCTCGGTCGTCCCCTTCTCCTCCCGTCCCCAACCTTTCCCAGCATCAGAGTCTTTTCCAGTGAGTCAACTCATCGCATGAGGTGGCCAAAGTACTGCAGTTTCAGCTTTAGCATCAGACCTTCCAATGAACACCCAGGATCGCTCTCCCTTAGAATGGACTGGTTGGATCTCCTTGCGGTACAAGGGACTCTCAAGAGTCTTCTCCAACACCACAGTTCAAAAGCATCAATTCTTCGGCGGTCAGCTTTCTTCACAGTCCAACTCTCACATCCATACATGACCACGGGAAAAACCATTGCCTTGACTAGACGGACCTTTGTTGGCAAAGGAATGTCTCTGCTTTTTAATATATTATCAAGGTTGGTCATAACTTTCCTTCCAAGGAGCAAGCGTCTTTTAATTTCATGGCTGCAATCAGCATCTGCAGTGATTTTGGAGCCCAAAATCTCAAAATGCTCTCAAAATGCTCAAAAATCTCAAAATGAGCTGAAAATGCTCAAAATTCTCCAAGCCAGTCTTCAGCAATATGTGAACCGTGAACTCCCAGATGTTCAAGCAGGTTTTAGAAAAGGCAGAGGCACCAGAGATCAAATTGCCAGCATCCGCTGGATCATGGAGAAAGCAAGAGAGTTCCAGAAAAACATCTATTTCTACTTCATTGACTATGCCAAAGCCTTTGACTGTGTGGATCACAATAGCAGAATTAGCCAGCTTCAAAATGATATCACCAGCCTGGGTTCTATCAGCCGATATGAACAGGTATCACATTGAGGCAGAAACAATTCAGTGGGGTAGAAATTCCCACCGTTCAGAGGTAGAGACTGAGGCCCAGGCAGAATGACTCGTCCCGGGTCGCGCAGCAGAGCCAGACCAGAACCCTTTTCAGCTCAACCTGGCCTCATCAATACCAGGAACCCAGGATCCGCCCGGCCCTGCTCTGGTGGCCAGTGCAGCCCCCAGGTGGCTCTGGGTATCCATCCTGTGCCCCAAGCCCCCCCAAAATGTGGTGACTTACAGGGACGAGCTGGCAGGGTCTCTTGGGGTGTCAGGGTCCAGCCTATCAGTTCTCACTGGGAGGTGAAGCTGGAGCCAAATCAGATGGAAATCCCACCCACCGCCCAGGAGGGGACCAGCCACCCCGCCCTCCGACCCCAGGCAGGTTGCCATAGAAACACCTGGATCTGGGGCCCAGGAGCCAGCTGAGTATTCAGCTGAGTATTCCCCAGGCCACGTATTCTCCTGGGTCTTCAGATGTTCATCTGAAACTGGAGATGGGACCCAGCGGAGACCCCTCTGGGGACAGTTGGTAAGTCCACGCCAGGCAGTGGGCTAATAGCTCATGTAGACCCAGCCTCCAGCTCTTTAGACTCCATTGGAGGTATCTTCCAAGGGGACTGAAAAGGCTGTGGGGTGTGCGACCGGACTGTTGCTGATGGCCAAGAAACTCCTGTCCCTGAAGTCTCAGGTGCGTGAGTGGGTCCCTCCATGTCCGCGGTGGGAAGCGGGGGTCTCAGAGAGCAGACACGGGGCCCGGGCCATCTGACTAATGTGCAGAGCAGAAAAGCTAGCTGGGCTGCATGGGGGTAGGTGTTAATGATTTCCTCAACTGCCTAGGGGCAAGCTGAGGAGCCTGAAACCCGGGCCTCGCAGATAAATGGCTCGAGGTGGTGTTAAGTCCTGTATTTGAGACTGATTAATGGGCTGCAGGAGAGGAGCACTGGCTAATGCCAAGTGCAGGTGGCCGCTGGCGGGTCGGAGGCCACGGGCCAGAGGACATCCAGGAGTAACAAGGAGCCGGCAGACAGGTCCTGCCTGTCTGTAACTCCCCCACCCCCGCCACCATCTGAGCGAGAGGAGACCGTCGTTGGTGCTGCTCAATCGAGAAGACTTTAGTGGGCGCCCACGGCCACCATGTGTCCCGGGCTCCTAGAAGGTCACAGGCTGCTGAGCGGAAAATGCCGATGACACTGCCTTGTAATGACAAGGTGCTTTTCTCCGGAGACGTCAGAGGATTTTGGAGACTGCTGCAACCCTGTACACAGCTGGTCAAAGCATTTCCAGAGGGTCCTGGTCACGGAGACAAGGGCACTGGCCAGCCTTTCCCTCCTCCAGCAGGGCACCCATGGGTCCAGCGTCCACGGCCCTCTCTCGGACCCCCAGGGCCCTAACCTGTGGCTATCTTGAGTCCCGAGTCAGCACTCACAGCCCTGTCTTCACGCCTGACCCGCCTCCAGCCGCTGCGGGCCCTGGTCTTCTCGGCCCCCTCCCCTGTGGCAGGGAAATAGCCCCGTGGCCTCCCTGCTCCCAGTGCTTCAGGGCCGCCCACCCCACGCCTCCTCGATGGTTCTCCCTGGCTCCCAGGCCCCCAGCTCTGAGTCCCACCGTCCAGCACCGCCCACCGCCTCCCTTCCCGCACAGACCTTGTTCCCACCTGAACACAGGTGCTTCCTGGTGCCTGGCACTCCCCCTGCGCCTGGCACTCCCCCTGTGCCTGGCACTCCCTCTGTGCTTGGCACTCCCCCGGGGTTCTCCCCAGGCTGCCCACCTTCCCCTCCGCCATCCCCTCCACCATCGGAGGCCTTGCACCTCCACACTTCCTCCACCATGAGGCTCCATCTCCCTGGGGTTCTGCTCAAGGACTCCGGGTCCCCGGATGCATGCCTCATCCTCAGGGTGCACCCTTGGCTGAGCCTGGTTCCGGGAGGGCAGGAGTGCCCACAAGAGCCCTCGGACGGCAGTCCCAGGAGTGAGGGGGGAGACGGGAGCCAAAACATGCCGGCTCTCTCTTCATTTGTTCTGTGGTTCTGTGGGTGCAGTCAAGGCACTCGCTGGCCGAGGGGTCAGGTCCATGGTTGGTGGTCTTTCTAAGGGGCCGGGGGAGCACGCCTGCTTCCTCCGTTCTCAGTGAGCCCAGATAGTGACCATGATGGGGGCTTCCCAGTTCCCGGGCCGGGTTATGTGTCCTAATGTGATACAGTGTCCAGAGGAGGAAGCCACTGGTCCTCTCTGTACAGATGGTCCAACCGAGTCACCGGGTTGTGGGTGGCCTGTGCCGGCCACGGTTTGGAGGTGCAGGAGCCAGACACTGGGGCTCATGTTCACAACCACCGTGCTGGTGCCGGGTGGGCTGAGATGCACCAGTGGGTCAGGGCCTCGGCCCCACTCTGCAGACCCCATCTCTGGGGCATCCCTTCCATCGCCGCATGGCCGGAGGTGCGTGAGTCTGCCCTCCCCTGCCCCTTCCACCGCCTTCCTCCGTGGGCAGCGCTTCCCACCTCTCGGATCCCGGGCTGGCCCTCGTCTCCCTGAACTTCCCCAGCTCCGATGACCGGCGGAGGTCCCTGCTTGGCCTCCACCTCGCCCGGCACTCCTGATGGGGACACACCCACTGCTGTGCTGTCCCCGGACGCCTCACACGTGTCCCCTGCTATCCCCCACGTGTCCTTTCGTGTGCCCCACAAGACCCCATGTGTGCCCTCCTATTGCCCACGTGTCCCCACACGTCCCCCTCTGAACTCCGGCTCCCAGGGGTGAGACCAGCCTCTCTCTGGAGGGGTCTGCCTGCCAGGTGGAGATAGCCTGTGCCCTGCCTGCCCACAGGGAGAGGCCTGGTGCACACATGGGGCCTCCGTGCCCTCCCCTGGCGGCTTTCTTGATGTAAGTCCATGAGCAGCCTGTGCACCAGCCACGCAGGAGCTGAGCTTGGAGCTGTGCAGGCGCAGGAGGCCAGGGCCCTCCCTGACTATGGAAGCGGGAGGTTGAGCCCAGAGCCCAGTGAGTGGGTGTCTGGGAAGTGACCTGCGCCCTGAAGCCGGCGGGCCAGCTTCCTTGGGAGTCCTGATGCTCCCACTGTCCCCTGAGAGCTCCCCAAGGGTCAGGTCTTGAGGGGCCGGGGCGGGGTGGGGGTCTTGATCAGGTTCTGCTCTGCTTGGTCAGCCAGCAGGGTCTGTGGGATAAGGCGGGGGGTGAATCAACACGTGTGGTGGTTTATTTTCAGCCAGTGCCTCTGATCCGTAGCAGGGGGGCAGGGGCACAGAGCCCTGAGCTGCCAGTTGAAGGGCCAGATTCCACCCACAGGTGTAGCTCCATCTCCCCAAGCCTCAGTCTCTCCAGCTCAGACAGGGGTGCTCATCCGGACTCTGTCCCTCGGCTGTGGTTTGAGCATCAGCTGATGCCGGAAGCGCTGGTGCAGCAGCATCCTGGGAGCACCAGGGTCAGGAACACCAGGATCAAGGAGCAACTCGGAGGCCAAGGTCACAACAGCCGAGGGCTGGAGCGTGGACCCTGCTGCCCTGGCAAGTCTGGAGTCGGGTGGCAATGTCCCTGGAGGGTGACCCGGCTGCGGGGGTGATGCCCGGTGGAGGCATCTTGTTCCCGTTCACGCCTCTCCAAGAACGACGGTCTGCTCTTTACCTCGTAAACATATACCTCTTTTGCTGACTGTCTGGTTAGATCTTGACATGATGCTGCAGGCAAAGTAAAAGTGCCACAGGACCAAAAAGGTGAGGAGAGAGCACCCCGCCTCCTGGTCGTCCTGGAGACAAGAGTTGGTTCCACTTAACGGCCTGGCCCCGAGTGCTGGCACAGACCCCCCTCCCTGCTGCTGCTCTGGCCCATGTGTGAACCTCTGCCGCCAGCAGAGCAGTCACCCTGAGTCACTCCGTAAATCTGCATGACAACCCGGCGAGCTGGGAGGGGTGGGCAGGTTTACGAGGTGCCATCTCTTTGATTAACGGGCAGGAGGCTGTGGAGGAGGGAACAGGGCAGGGGAGGGAGGAATAGCGCTGCTTGTTGAGGGGCTCATCACATGCTTGTTCATCAGAGGGGAGCAAGAGGAAGGTGCAGGGGACTGAAACGAATTTTTCTTAATTTTATGGCTGAACAGGTATATTTGTTAAGTTTGGGGTTATTAGAAATAAACTCATGCGTGAGAAGAAATTAAAAGATGCTTGCTCCTTGGAAGTAAAGCTGTGGCAAACCAAGATGTGTATTAAAAAGCAGTGACATCACTTTGCCAACAAAAGTCCATCTAGTCAAAGCTATGGTTTTTCCAGTAGTCATATATGGATGTGAGAGTTGGACAATATAAAAAGGTTTTTTTTTTTTATTGAGTATTTTTGATTGCTGAAGAATTAATGCTTTCAAATTGTGATGCTGGAGAAGACTCTTGAGAGTCCCTTGGACTGGAAGAAGATCCAACCGGTCCATCCTAAATGAGATCAGTCCTGAATATTCATTGGAAGGACTGATGCTAAAGCTGAAACTCCAATACTTTGGCCACCTGATGGGAAGAACTGACTCCTTGGAAAAGACCCTGTTGCTGGGAAAGATTGAAAGCAGGAGGAGAAGGGGACGACAGAGGATGAGATGGTTGGATGGCCTCACTGACTCAATAGACCTGGGTTTGAACAAACTCTGGGAGATAGTGAAGGGCAGGGAAGCCTGGCATGCTGCAGTCCGTGAGATCGCAGAGAGTCAAACACAATTTAGTGACTGAACAGCAGCAACAAAACCATGTTATTTCACCAAATTGCAATTAAGTTATAAATCAATAACACAAAGATACTGTATCTATGAACCTGTGAGTGATTCTAGCCCAAACTTGCTGATAGGTGGGCCTGGGAGGTTGAGGAGCCCAGATTCTACCATCGCGTCTACTGATGGTCTAGACACAACTGGGGCAACAGTCAGGTCTTCTCCACAAATGCTATAATTTATTTAACAAATATCAATCAGATATTCTCAAATTAAAAATGCTGCTGTGTTGCCTTCTTATTATTTTATGGTTCCCAGGCCCTCCCTGCACACCAGAACTCAGACTTGAAGTCACCCTGGAGCCTGGGTGCAATCACCCCAACCCGTTTCCATTTGGACCCCCTCCCTGGGGCTGGAGGTCCCAGCAGGCTGTTCCGAGGCGGTCAGTGGGGAGCAGCTGGGCCCCTCTCTAAGGAGAATTACTCCCAGGTTCCTGCCACCTGCTCCCCGCAGGAAACCAGCACACCCCATCTTCACTCAGGCCTGGAGGCAAAACAACTGCGTGGCAAGGCTTCCTGCTCCCAAGCTTCAGTTTGTAAGGGATTTATTGGAGAGGCATGGCGTGAGCAGCGGGGTGCATGGCTGCAAGAACCACTCGAAACATCTGCTGAGAACAGAAGAGAATCCTGATGAGTAGCCCATGTCTTCCTGGTCTGGGCAGGATGGGGAGGGACCACAAGCGCCCACCACCCATCCCCTGGTTCCTTTGCATTTTGATTATTTGCTGGTTGTATTCCGAGTTTTACCAACACCTGTGCATCCTGACGTGTATTAGTTAGGGTTCTCCAGGGAGACACACCCATGGCACACGCAGGTGTCTAAGGAGATCTGTGAGGGCAGCTGGTATCATGTCATTACATTGGCAGGGAAGTCCTGCGACCCACCACGTGCAGGAAACCGGAAAAGCTGGTGGTTCAACTGAGCCCACGTGCCAAGGCCTGAGAACCGCAGGGGCTGCTGGTGTGAGCTCCGGAGTCTGAGGGCCTGAGAACCAGGAGCTCCCACGTCCTAGGGCAGGAGACAATGGATGGCCGGCTCAAGGGGACAGCAAGAATTCGCCTTTCCTCTGCCTTATTGGTCTACTCGAGCCCTCAGGGGACTAGACGTTGCCCACCCACGTTACTGGGTCTGCAGATTCAAAGGCTAATCTCTTCCAGAAGTAATCTCACAGAAACACCCAGGAAAGATGTCTGACCGCCCATCTGAGCTAAGCTGATGCATACAATTGACCATCCCGTGACACTTCATCCATTCAGCCTTTCCTGAGAGCCTGTCAACGCCTGGTTCCAGTAAGACAGAGATGAAGAAACGGGGCCCCTTCTTCCTGAGTTTGTGGACAGACTGAGGGACCGGGGCAGGTAGAAATGGGGGGAATGGTCTGCCACGAGAAGCGCCACCCCAGGGCCTGGCAGACTGTGAAGGCCGACTTCACCTGGCGTGTGTGTGTGTGCAGGTGTGTGCATGCACACACCTGAGCTGTTACGGACTTTGCGGAAGCGGTGACATTCGTGGGGGGATCCTGCAGTGAGACTAGCAGTTTTCTAGACCACAAATGAGAAGAACTTGCTGCAAAGAAAGAAGAACTAAGGAGAAAGATGAAAACCTGGCTTTACAATGATACATGTTTCAACCATTGATTTGTCAGCCTGAGACGAGCTAGGACATTAGCGTTGATCTATCTGGGGTCTGCAGAAGTGCTCCTAACAGAATTTTATATTTATTTTATTTAGATTTATTTACTTACTTTTGGCTGCACCATGCAGTTTCTGAAACCTTAGTTCCCCAACCAGAGATTGAACCTGGGCCCCAGTTGTGAAAGCGCTGAGTCTTCAGGCGGTCAGTCCAGTCGCTCAGTCGTGTCTGACTCTTTGCGACCCCATGGACTGCAGCGCGCCAGGCTTCCCTGTCCATCGCCATCTCCCAGAGCTTGCTCAAACGCATGCTCATCGAGTCAGTGATGTCATCCAACCATCTCATCCTCTGTCATTCCTTTCTCCTCCTGCCTTCAATCTTTCCCAGCATCAGGGTCTTTTCCAATGAGTAGTTCTTCACATCAGGTGGAAAAACAATTGGAGCTTCAGCTTCAGCATCAGTCCGTCCAATGAAGATTCAGGACTGATTTCATTTAGGATGGACTGGTTGGATCTCCTTGCAGTCCAAGGGATTCTCAAGAGTCTTCTCCAGCACCACAGTTCAAAAGCATTGATTCTTCGGTGCTCAGCTTTCTTTATAGTCCAACTCTCACATCCATACATGACCACTGGAAAAACCATAGCTATGACTAGACAGATTTTGTTGGCAAAGTGATGTCTCTGCTTTTTAATATGCTGCCTAGGTTGTTCATAGCTTTTCTTCCAAGAAGTAAGCGTCTTTTAATTTCATGGCTGCAGTCACCATCTGCAGTGATTTTGGAGCCCAGAAAAATAAAATCTGACACTGTTTCCACTGTTTCCCCATCTATTTCCCATGAAGTGATAGGACCAGATGCCATGATCTTCGTTTTCTGAATGTTGAGTTTTAAACCTTTTTTTTTTTTTCACTCTCCTCTTTCACTTTCATCAAGAGGCTCTTCAGTTCTTCTTCACTTTATGCAATAAGGGCGGTGTCATCTGCATATCTGAGGTTATTGATATTTCTCCTGGCAATCTTGATTCCAGCTTGTGCTTCATCCAGCTGGGCATTTACCATGATGTACTCTGCAAGTAAGTTAAATAAGCAGATTGACAATATACAGCCTTGATGTAATCCTTTCCCAATTTGGAACCAGTCTGTTGTTCCATGCCTGGTTCTAACTGTTGCTTCCTGACCTGCATACAGGTTTCTCAGGAGGCAGGTCAGGTGGTCTGGTATTCCTATCTCTTGAAGAATTTTCCACAGTGTGTTGTGATCCACACAGTCAAAGGCTTTGAAGTAGTCAATGAAGCAGAAGTGGATGCTTTTCTGGGGCTCTCTTGCTTTCTCCATGATCCAGCGGACTTTGGCAACTTGATCTGAGTCCAAACCACCAGTGAAAGCGAAAGTGTTGGTTGCTCAGTCGCGTCTGACTCTTTGCCGCCTCATGGACCGGTAACCCTCTAAACTCCTCTGTCTATGGGATTTTCCAGGCAAGAATACTGCAGTGAGTTGCCATGTCCTAGTCCAGAGGATCTCCCCAAGCCAGGAATTGAACCCGGGTCTCCGGCATTGCAGGCAGATTCTTTACTGTCTGAGCCATCAGGAAAAATGAAAGCGATATGGTTTCTGTCATAGAGTCGGGAAGATCCCCTGGAGGAGGGCATGGCAGTCCACTCCAGTATTCTTGCTGGAGAACTCCTAACCACTTGAGCACTCTGTAGCAGCATTTTAAAATATTGCCTTTGATTTGTTTGGATCGACTGGACGGCCAGCTTAGAACCAACCAAGCCACGCAATTTGGGCACAAAGTTAGTACTGTGTCCGGGTGGAGAGGCGTAGGTGTGTAACTGCTCAAAGTAAAGAGGAAGAACAGGGGTGGCCCGTGAGTAAGGGATGCAGTGGCACCAGGTGATAGCCGGCGGAGTCCATGCTTGGAAAGCAAACAGGGGTGAGAGAAGCAGCTTTTCCCGGAGCTTGTGGACTTGGGTCTGTGTGAGCCACAGGACCAGGCTCTCACCACCTAGGAGGGCATTGTCTTAGAGACAGATTAATCTCACCAAAACATCATCATTTATTAAGGTGATGCTGTAAACAAGGATCTCTTTCATCTGCTCTTGTTATGCATATTTCTTTTCATTATTTGCTGTATAAAGGCTACTATAAAGGGTCAGTACGTTGGCTTATATTTATGCCTATTCAAGCATCATCATAATAAAAGTAATACAAAAAATGCTGGGCATCCATAAAAATGGTTTTTCCTTAAATGAATCCATATATTCTTCGTTTGAAAAACCCTGATCACTTTATTTTTCTTTTTTAAAAATAATTGCATCAATATACCATAACACTAATATTCCATAACATAGTGCTTTTTTCTTATTTTTTTTTAATGTTTAAAACTCTGCTTTTCATTATAAAAAAAAAGCCAGGCTGTTCTCTTCTCAGATCCATACTGTAAAACAAAGAACATGACATTCCATTAAATTTAGGTTTTATAAAATGTTGCGGTACAGCTTTTTCTTTAAAGATGATGAAAAACGTGAAAACATCAATGACTTTTTATCAGGGAAATTTCTTTCACCTCAAAAAAAGACTGGAATTAATTTATGGAGCCCTGAATGTACAAGAAGGGGACTGCACTGGCCAAGTTCTTTTTTAAGTAGTAAAATGAAAACTCTCAAAGACAAATTTTTGTCATAGTTCTCATGCTGGCAAAGGTAACCTCACGGGTCCCCACCATCCTCTTCAATTTGAACAAATCACGCAGTTGTCAGGTGAATAATAACTTGTGGTGGGCGTGGGTAAAAACCACTCACCCCATGAATCGAACAGGTTTCGCTTAGAAGTCATTTCAGCTTTTCAAAAGGAGATGGTGTCTCTTTGAAATTCCGTTACAGAAGAAATTCCATCTCTGCTTTTTATTATACGATTGCATTAACTCTTATATGAGGATAAAAAGAAACATATTTTGTTCTTTAAACAATAGAAAAGGGAAATGTTGCTCTCACCCATCTTTCTTTGGGGCAAATTCTAACACATTCATATCCTCAAAGGCATTTTTATTCTGTGGGGGAGATCTGCTGGCCAATTAATGTTAGCTCCTTGGAAACAGAATAAGTGTGTTTTAAAAACCACCCACACTCTCTCGACTTTATCTTAATAAAGATACAGACACCATTGAAGAAGCTTGGGATCCAAATGGACAGAGACAAGGAATGCTGAGATAGTTTTGTGCTGAATTATCTGGAAGCAGAACATACATGATGATGATCTAACTGAACTGAGGAGGCCTTGGCCCTTACGATGCCTCCTCGGTTTACCAGCCAGCTCCACACGGATACTGTGGGCCTCTGGGCAACACAGGGAAAAAGCATCATTCTGCTTTGATTTTGCTGTAAAAGTCAATCCTGAATATTCAGCATGGGTCCTGATTATTCTTAGAAGAAGCAAGAACTTCTTCGATTAGAAAACTAGTTTTGAATGGAAATATCGGAGAAGAAGGAAATCACAAAGGAAATAGGTTGTGAAGTAAAGTGGAAGATTTAATATTATTCTCAAGTCAGTGTTTTACTGGCAGTGACACGTTTTTGCTTTTACATGTGGAGCTTTCTGTAATTTTTTGTCTTATGTTCATGCCTTGTGTGGCCATTATAGAGTCTAGAAATATTTGTATTGGATATCTGAAGTGCACGCTAAACCATTATCAATGTATTCTTTTCCTTAGCATATTGTTCATTATAAAATATGTAAAAATATGTCACTCAATAGATTTTATTCACGCACATTATTGCTACTTATTACTGTCCTTGTTGCTAGCTGCATGCCCACGTATCTGTTTTGTGTGTGTGTGTATCAGACAAGCCAGAGACTCGTGGAGTTTATATTCAAGACAGAGTAGAGAGACAGAAAGCAAATGCTCGCATATTTAATTAGGTGACAAGCGCAATGGATTAAACAAGACAGGGAAGGGGCGTCAGGAGTCCTGGGGGGAATTCAGATAGGATTATCGGGAAAATCAGGAAACACTGACCCGTGACCTGAAGGAGCCATGTGGATGTCCAAGAAGACCATTTTGGAAGGATGGGACGCTTGCGGGCTCTGGGCCCAGAGGAGATGGCTGTCTGAGGACCGGCAAGGGGCCCGCTGTGGCTGTGTGAAGGGGCCCAGGCACACAGCAGCCCAGGACACAGGCAGACTGCGCCGGGGGACAGGCTCACGGGGACCTGGCCCTCACTGTGAGGGCCTCCGTTTTCACTCCCAAATAAGACGGTTGTGACAGACAAGTGATGTGATCTGACTCAGTTTTGAAAGGATCATACTGGCTGCTGTGTTGAGACAACAGTTGAAGAGGCCAAAAGTGAGTGGCCTGCATGTGATGTGTCTGTGTGTACATGTGTGTGCCTGTGAGTGCCTGTGTGCCTACGTGTGTGTGTGTGTGTTCCTCCCTTGCGACTGGACAAAATGTGAGCCAATTTCAGAGGAAGTCTCCATCTCCCCACGTATGAAATGAGTGTTTTAGCTTATAGAGTGATTCTGGGAAAATCTGAGCAAGCCTACTGTGGATTATAGGACAGTTTACACCCTAAGACGTCCCAGGGTATGTTAGTTCTGCAGCTGAAGGGGAGCTATACTGACACTTCTTGAAACATAGCAAAATTTTCTGTTCTTTTCCTGAGATTAAGACCAGGTGGAATCAAGATTGCCGGGAGAAATATCAAGAACCTCAGACATGCGGATGACACCGCCCTTCTGGCAGAAAGCGAAGAGGGACTGAAGAGCTTCTCGATGGAGAGTGAAAAGCGGGCTCGAAGCTCAACGTTCAGAAAACAAAGACCGTGGCGTCCGGTTCCATCACTTCATGGCAAAGCGATGGGGAAACAGTGGGAACAGTGACAGACTTTATTTTCTTGGGCCTGGCTCCAAAATTACTGCACATGGTGACTGCAGCCATGGAATTAAAAGACACTTGCTTCTTGGAAGAAAAGCTATGACCAACTCAGGCGACATATTAAAAAGCAAAACATTACTTTGTCAACAAAAGTCCATCTAGTCAAAGCTATGGTTTTTCCAGTAGTCAGGTATGGATGTGAGAGTTGGACCATTAAGAAAGCTGAGAATTAATGTTTCTGAACTGTGGTGTTAGAGAAGACTCTTGAGAGTCCCTTGGACAGCAAGGAGATCCAACCAGTCCTTCCTAAAGGAAATCAAGCCTGAATATTCATTGGAAGGACTGATGCTGAAGCTGAAGTTCCAGTCCTTTAGCCACCTGATGAGAAGAGCTGACTCACTGGAAATACCCTGATGCTGGGAAAGATTGAGGGCAGGAGGAGAAGGGGACGACAAAGGCTGAGATGGTTGGATGGACTTGATGGACACTTGATGGACATGAGTTTGAGCAAGCTCCGGGAGGTGGTGATGGACAGGGAAGCCTGGTGTGCCTCAGTCCATGGGTTCGCAAAGAGTCGGACATGACTGAGCGACTGAACTGACATAAGACCAGGTAGTAGTGGGGAGAGGGTAGTTGGCAGTAGTTCAGAGTGACCCTCTCTTAGGATCAGAAGCACCCTCAGTAAGGGAGATGGTTCAGATAACTCGTTAGAATCTCTGCTTACAGAGTCCCCTCAGTGTAACCACATCTCCTCGTGCTTCCACGATGGGCAGAGGCTGTGTGGGGGGAGGCACTAGGTGTTCTCGGGTCCTGGGTGCAGTGGGCACTCATGCTGTTTTTCAAAGCTGTGCCCTCGTTGCCAGGGGGGTAGAGCCTGGATCTGACCGCCTCCCGTGTGGTTCTGCCTGCTTGTGAACTGCATGCTGTTTCTACCGCAGACTGTATCTGTCATCATCCCACGGCACTAAGTGTCAGGCCATTCTCTCTCACTCCTCTCTGCCCTCACCAACAGCGAAGCCTGTGTTTGTGCGTCTTCACAGTGCTCCTCCTGCGAACGTTTGCTGGAAGTTAAACTTGGGGCGGGGTTTAGCATGACCTCACTACACCTTTCAGTTGAAGGCTGGTGACACGTCAATCCTCTCATTCTGTCCCCTGCCTTCTACTGGGGTCACCAGTGGCAAAGCAACGAGCAGGTGCCCTGATCCCACGCGAACGCACTGGCCTAATGGCGAGGCCCTGACTGATGAGTGCTGCTACTCCAGCATAGGGGTTGGTTTCAGGGTCAGCTCTGCCAAGTGCATTCTTGCTGATGCCAAACCACTGGCAATCTCTCTAACAAGGCAGATGGTTGAGGTCATTAAAACAAGTCATGGATCATCTGCCTATGATTTTGAGCAAGACTTCTTTCAGTTGGATTTCTGGAACTAGTCTTGAACCTCTCAGCATTCCCCTTTGGCTGTCCATCTGGGGTGCATCAGTGGGACCCCTGGCACACCCTTGTCTGCCCACCTCTTCTGAGAATCAAGCTGCTGTCCAGCCTGTGTGCCCAGGTCTTGCTGCAGGAGGGTAGTGCTGAAGAGGACAGCTCCCTGTGGGCCCCTTCGCAGGATGGCAGCCCAAGGCTTCAGAAGGTGGTAGCCTGCTCCCTCCCGAGGTGCAGAGTCAGGAGCCAGCCTCGGACGAGCAAACAGCGCACAACACCGCCCCATCTTCTATAAGCCGGGATACCCCATTCTGACCTTTCCATAGGAAATCCACACCCTCTGCTCCCAGGCTGCCTGTGTTGCCTTAATCAGAGACATTCTCATCTCAGGTTCCGACCCCAGATCACACGTAGATCAGTGTGTGCAAAATGATTGCAAGTTTCAGAAGAATGCCCTCTGGAAAATGAATGGGGAGATGCTAGTCCATAAAAATCAGCCAATGTCATGTAAACAGAGGCTACTTTGCAGAAATTAAACCATTAAACTAACAATGGAGACAATTTAAATGCATTTCAAAATAATATCCCATGGAGGGGTATACTAATAAATGTTATTAAATGAACATTTAAATCAATGTATTTTATAAATTATTAGGAGACAGTTGTAAGTCATCAATCTGAGGGTTGCAACAAAAAACTGGTATTTATCTTTGCTTTTTTATGGACTTTATAAATTTGTATTTGAAAGGTCTTTACAATTCAAACACAAATTGACAGTATATATTTCAGTGTTGATGGTCTTGTGGTTTTCTTCTTTGAATTTTCAAGTTTTAATGGTGCCAAAATGAATTATATTCATCTACCAAAAATGTATTAGAGTAGACAATGGAAATTTTGAGCTGTGGAACAGATGAAAATCTAATTACAGGAGAAGTTATCCAGTGGTTATTCTTCCGAAACACTATACAGAGCCACACAAAGTCATAATTCATTCATTAAATTGTTTGGGGAACCACTGACCAAAATTGCCTGCCCTCGCCAGGCAAGATAGTGACCACTGGCATGAGTTATCTTAAAACAGGAGGTCCTGGTAAGGAACTGGGAACGAACAAGCTACCACCAACCAGAATAATTTGGGAAAAGTCAAAAGAAGAGTGGCGATGCCAGTCCATATATCCAGTCTCCAAGAATCCATCTTGCTGAGATCCTTCTTGCTGAGTGATGCAGGGCCACCAGGAAGGACCCTGAGTCAGAGTGTGTGGCGGGAGAAAACCCAGAAACTAACCCCATCACCTTCCAAGCTGGACTGTGAGCCCCGGGGCGGAGCAGTCCTCCTGGGTTCCTCACCCTGCTCTCTCTGCCTGGGTGCCCCTCCCAGTAAAGCCTCTTGCCTTGTCAGCTCATGTGTCCTAGGGCAATTCAGTTCTGAGAGTTAGACAAGAGCCCACTCCTGGGCCCCGGAAGGGGTCCCCCTTCCTGTAACACTTCAAGGTCTCACCTGCGTGTCTACACAACTGAGCACCCATTTTTATATAGATCATACTGTTATGTATCTTTGCTCTGTTTAGCCAAATCCCTGTTTTCTCCCCTTTCCAAACCCTTTCTTCCTGCAGCTATGATTGGAGTCGACCCCAGCCTCATTCCCTTACTGCAAGATCCCGCCTCAGTGGCCCCTGCACCTATAGCCCAAACAGTCTGCCTTAACATTGTTTAGCAGGAGTCAGAATAAGTTCCTTTCTTCCTTTTCCCACAAATCCTCTGCAAATGTATTTTATTCGACTTCCAACAGTACAGATAGATATTTTCTTTGACCATGGGATAATTCTTTTCTTATATCAAATAAACAAAAAAGGGGCTTCCCTGGTGGCTCAGTGGTAAAGAATCTGCCTACCAATGCAGGAGACACAGGTTCGATCCTGATACAGGAAGATCCCCAATGCTGCGGAGCGACTGAGCCCGTGTGCCACAACTACGGAAGCCTGTGCGTCTCGACAAGAGAAGCCCCGCAGCGAGAAGAGTAGCCCCAGTGCCCGCAACTAGAGGAGAGCCCCAGTGCAGCCACGAAGACCCAGAACAACCGGAAGTAAATAAAAAAGCAAAATTACAAAACAAGCAAACTAAAAAGATGGGGCTAAAGACACTGAAAGAACAAGGTTCTGCAGGGGCACAGACCTGTCAGCGGCTCCCTGCTCTGGGAGCCCCCAGCTGGGGAGCCATAGAAGTACCCGGATTTGGAGGAGACACCACTGGCTTCCTCTTTGTCTGTTTCCTTTCCTCCCTCGCCCCCAGGATGGGTCTCATGTCCATAAGCTCACAGTGCAGTGTCTTCTCTTTGTATTTGTCCAAATTAAATGGCAACCCACTCCAGGATTCTTGCCTGGAAAATCCCATGGATGGAGGAGCCTGGAGGTCTACAGTCCATGGGGTTGCAGAGTCGGACATGACTGAGCGACTTCACTTCTTCATATCTGAAACCTAATGTTACTGGTAGTTTTCCATTTGAACTTCCTCCCAGCACTCCCAAAAGAGAGAAAAAGACTGATTAGACGGCGGTTGGGGAGAGTAACTCAGGTTCTCATCACGCCCGCGGTCAGGTGCCCTCAGGAGAGTAACTCAGGTTCTCATCACGCCCGCAGTCAGGTGCCCTCAGGAGAGTAACTCAGGTTCTCATCACGTCCGCGGTCAGGTGCCCTCCTCCCTCTCAGCCCATCACCATTGCCACTGACACATGGGCACTTGCCATCCACCTCTACAAGGATTAAATCATGAGCCACTGCAGCGCTGACCTTCAACACCCCTTGAAAGGAGTTCAGGGTCGAGAGCAGAAATGAAGCTCTCTGTGCTCTGGGGAAAACGGGCAAAACAGGTCTTCGGATAGTTAGGCATTTTCAGGAGAAGATTTTATAAGCCCAATTCTTGCATTTCCTCGTGTCTTGAGAAGCACTGAAACCATTAGCAGACATCTGTTCCTAGTGACAAGCGGCAACCTTCTGCCAAATACGTGCTCGACGCACGTACCCCCTTCACTAAAGTCACAGGCACACTGACCTCCCGCGCAGTCTCTTTGGAGCTGTTTCTCAGAGCCACCCGAAACAGTCTCCTGGGTCATAAGTCTTCATTTTGTACCAAGTAAAACTGAATGCACAAGTCTCACGTTGCACAGTTTTTTCCGTCAACACCACCATCCCTGCCTAGCTTACCTCTCTGGTCCTTCTCCCCATCTCACTTTCAAAGCCAACTATCACACCCCTCACCTGGTCTGGCCACAGAGGTACACGTCCAAGAAAAAGCTGTGACATGCTGGCCCTTCCCTCTACACGGGTCCCCGCAACTCCAAGGCTCCAGTTGCTCCCCTGCTCCCCAAACAATGACCTCACCGGCTCCTCCCTGTCTTGTGAGATGTCACCATGCCTTCCGGCCCCAACTCTCTCGGCAACAGAAGTCCAGGCAGGCCGGGAGCCCCCTGGGTCCCAGACGTGACTCCTCCTTCCCTGGCTTCCAACAAGACTGGCAGGAATGAGGAGGGACCCGGAGCTCTGCCAGCCCCCAGCCAGACTCACCGCCTCACATCCCCGGACATCCTCTCCCGCCTCCTACCGCTGCCACGGCCTGGACCACCTCCATCCACCATGTGGTGATCAGCCCTCACCCCAGGATGCACGCCTCAGCCCACCAAGAGCCCGGGAGCCAGGCCACCTGCAGCCCGGACCCTCCTCCTTCACCCACGGGGAGGAGGCCCGGCCCCTGGCACTCCCGTGCCCAGCTTCACGTGCCTTCACAGCACTTAATCAACGACGGTGTGCGAATCTTTGTCTACACCCCTGCAATGTACACTCAATGGGGGCATTTTACTCATCCAGTTCTTAGATCGGTCCCGGGCAGGGTACGTAGTTACAGTATTTTTGTGACAGATGAATAAATGAAAGTTCACTCTGCACTGGTGACTTTGCTTCTGTTTCTTGAGAAACTGGACGCAGCCAGATGAGAATGCCCACGTGCCCCAGCACTGAGCGCCGGGTAACCGAACCTGACGTCCCCTGTCTGAATGTGGCTCCACCTCGCCTCCTCGCTGGCTTCTTGGCTGTGGGCCCGTGCTGCTGCTCGCGGCACGTCTGCTCTGGCAGACGCTGTCGTTAGGCCGTGCTGTTGTCACCCGCACTGTCCCTCCCCCCCCTCGGGATTGCTGCTGTCCCTCCTTTTACTTCTGCACTTGTTACAAACCCACAGTGCAGCTCGTTGATTTTGCTGACGGAACAGTTAAGGCGTCAAACGTGAAAACACTTAACGCCATTACACTGTTTCAGAGACAGCGTCACCTCAGCCCCTGCCTCTGTCTTCACACAGTGCTCTCCCTGTGGGCCTGCTAAGTCGCTTCAGTCGTGTCCGACTCTGCGACCCCACGGACTGTGGCCCCCAGGCTCCTCTATCCTTGGGATGCTCCAGGCAAGAATACTGGCGTGGGTTGCCAGGCCCTCCTCCAGGGGATCATCCCGGCCTAGGGATCGAACCCACGTCTCACGTCTGTGTCCAGATTCTTCCCTTTCATGAGGACACCCGTCGTATTAGATGGGGCATCCTCCTGCCATGTGACCTCATGTCCAGCGGATACGTCTGTAACGACCCTGCTCCTAAGTCACGTTCTGTGGTCCTGGTGGAGTGGGCTTCAGCCTAGGGATTTTGAGGGCGACAGTTCAGTCCATAGCAAGCGCTGTTTCTGGCCCAGGAGCAAGCTGCCCTGGGGTTTCCTTCTTTCCCAGCCCCCACCCCTGGCTCCCCATGAAGGAGGCTGGGAAAAGGCTGCAGTCCCAGGCCAGGGGGCAGGTGTGGGGGGACCCACCCCTGAGAGAGACAGAGTCCACCCACACCAGGAGACTCACTGATCAAACCTGCCTCCGTGCCAGCTCCCTCTGGAAAACAGGTCCTGTCACGGGATGCAGCTGCCTCGACGCCCACCCCCGCCCCGTCCCTTAGCCTAGACAGAGGATCAAGGCTCTGGGAGACTGCCCCGGGCTTTCAGAACCAACCCGTTTGTTCCACAGGCCACCTGCCTCCTCTGAGCAGGTGAAGACAGAATGGCGAATGGCCCCCCACCTGTCCCAGGCCTGGACCAGGAGCTGGTGGTCGCCTGCAGGCACGGCACACTTCTTACTCAGCCTCTTTCCACCCAGCCCAGCACCCCCCTCCACCCTCCCCAAGCCTGCGGCTCCCTCCTGTAACACAGAGCACCCCCCCCCATCACTTCATTAGCCTTCATTACCGAACCAGTGGAATTTGACCTCTGGCCCACAACCCCACCCACCTGGCTATCAGGCCAAATTCTAATTTTGGTCTCAGAAACTGCTAAACACTGCCAAGAGGGATCCCTTGCCCCAGCCCCCACTCAATTATAAATACTTCAAAGGACCGTGAATGTTTTCAGAAGAAATCACAGCCAATCAAGAAGCCAGATGGAGAGCCTCTGGGTTAAAACTATCACACACGGGAATGATCCCAACGGCCAAGGTTACCACGGAGCTCCGGCCAGGACCGTGCAGCCTGTGCGGTGCAGTGTGTCCCTCTCCACCACCCCCGAGCTCCGGCTTTGTGTCCTGCCTGCTCCAGACACCCACCCGGGCCTCTGCTGCTGTTCAGTCACTCAGTTGGGTCCGACTTTGTGACCCCATGGACTGCAGCATGCCAGGCCTCCCTGTCCATCACCAACTCCCAGAGTTTACCCACACTCGTGTCCATCGAGTCAGTGATGCCATCCAACCATCTCATCCTCTGTCGTCCCCTTCTCCTCCTGCCTTCAATCTTTCCCAGCATCAGGGTCTTTTCCAGTGAGTCAGCCCTTTACATCAGGTGGCCAAAGGATTGGAGCTTCAGCTTCAACATCAGTCCTTCCAGTGAATATTCAGGATTGATTTCCTTTAGGATGGACTGGTTTGTTCTCCTTGCAGTTCAGGGGACTCTGAAGAGTCCCAGGCCTCTGGGCACAAGTTTTTGAGATGTGAATGGCATTGGCCTGCCTCTGTGACCCCTCAGGACGGCAGTCTGCTTCCTTGGGACACCTCGATGGCCCGATGCCAGAGGCAGCCACAGCCTCCAGGTCCAGGAAATCCAGACAGGATGTCTTTTCTGTGCAATGCATGTCAGAAAAGACCCAGCTTCTGAGATGAAGGCTCCCCAGGTCACCAACTCAGGGGCTGCATCTCCAGAGGCGGCTCAAAAAAGACAAGGCTTCCCACGTTCAGTGCTGGTCAGAAGAGCAGGAAAAGTGATGTGAGAGAGCCCCCAGTGACCGGAGGACATCCCTGAGGATTTCCCCGGGGAGGTGATCTCTAAGCGCTCCAGCGGGCAGAGAATAACGGGGAGAGATCTGAACAAGCAGGACTGGTTCACCTGATCAGCAGGCCTCTGTTGTGCTGGCTGTGTGCAGGGCAGTCTGCCATGGTTAGCGTGGAGGAAATAGACCGGCGCCGACCTGTGGGCTCCTACGCTTGGAAGAGGAGACCAAGCCGAGACTGGTTATTACAGAAGTAACTAGTAGTAACTAGTAGCTGTAAACCGTCTCAGGTGCTACTGGCAAGAGACAAACGGCCTGTGACAGGGAATAAAGGGAGTGGGGGAGCTCCTCCTGAGATGGGGGTTCACAGAGGGCATCCAGAGGGGCTCAGACCTGGAGTCTGGGCGGTGGGGGTGTCCTTGGGGGCCGCGAGAGAAGGGAGGTGGGGGCAGCTCCTGCCAGCGCGGAGACTGCAGGCTCTGCTCAGGTGTGCGGGCGGCTGGGCCGTCTGAGACACGTGAGCCGCGGATGCCATCTGCATATGTAAGTTGTCCTGGCTGCCACGGCTGTGCCCTGAGACCAGCGGAAGCAAGGTCAGAAACCGCCGTCGTCCAAGCTCAGGGGTGGCGGGCACAGAGGGATGGCAGAGGAACCACTGTGGGTGAGGAAGTGACTGGCCACGGGAGGGAGGGGGAAGGAGAAGCTGAGGTCCCCGTGGTTCTGTGTCAAGCAGCTGGGCAGACAGCAGACTGTTTGAAGCGACGGAGTCTTGGGCACTTGGCCTGAGATGCCTTGGGTCCAGCCGAGTGGAGATGCTGAACTGACAGAGGGGGCACAGCGAGGCTGGAGCTGGGCTCGAGGACCACCCTGGGGCCGGGGCATTCAGAGAGGGGCCCCCAGAGGGAAAGGCAGGCCAGGGCTGTGCCAGGCCAGTGGCTGACGTGACCAGAAGCGCTGTTGAGCGTCGCAGCACTTGGATCTGCCTGCCGAGCCGGCCTGTCTGCTGCTATGGGGGGAGCCCAGTGCCTGCCGAGAGCCACACCCCAAAGCCGGCTTTTCCGCAGAGCCTAGTCTCGGATCCCTGTGGGAGAGAGGGGGTTCAGACCCTCAGATGACACATGGACAGCGGCAGAGACGTCGGACCCGTGGAGCTGCAAGTGAGCCATGAAGCACGGATCCGCGTGTGCAGTCTCAGTCCCGGCCCTGCTGTTCTGCTCATTTCTGAGAAGGCCAACTTCCCTGGGTCTCCGCCCTGTGGCTCCACCAACAGCACCTTCCAAACACAGCCCCGGACACTCGGAGCCTCGACCGCGACGCCTGCCCCCCGCTCTCCTGCGGGAGAGGGTCAGTCAAGCTGGAGGTAGACCTTCGCAGGGTCAGGCAGCTTGTCACCCGCTCTCTGGCCTCTCAGCTGTGAAGAGAGCACTGGCTTCCCGCAGTCAAGTGCTGGTGGATGAATTCTTTCAGGAAACTCTCTGCGGAAGGCCGGAGGCACAGGCAGTCTCCCACCCCCGCCCCCGCGGGGAGCCCTGGGGCTCTACCCGAGCCCCGCTCAGGACAGCCTGGTGAATGAGAGGCGCGCCCAGCGTCTCCTCCTCCTTTAGTTTCCCGCCAAGACAGGTCGGCCAGGGTGGTTCCCGCCTCCCTGGGGCCTGGGGACTCCGGCGAGCAGCAGGAGGAAGGGGCACTCTGATAATCAACCCGGGGATCTGCTGAATGGGGTGCGAGCGGGGGAGGGCCGCCCTCTCTGCCCCTGGCCTCGCTGGAAGCACTGGCTGAGGGGGGTCAGGGAGAGGAACCGCGGGGGCCCCATAGAAGTCACAGCGTGGCCCGGATCGCTGGCCCCACCTTCCCGCTTCATCTGAGGCCGCCTGGTTCCCGCTTGGACCCTCCCGCTCTCCTATACCTTAGACGGGCGGAGCCACACCCCGGCCACACTCAGAGCCGAGGGCAGCACCAGGGGTCTGCTCAGGGGGCGGGTCCCACTCATCCCCACGGGGGCACCAGCACCCCTGGCCGGCCCTTTAGGGGTACGGCCGCTCTGGGCAGCCTGAGGCCTTGGCTTGGCCGTGCTTCTCAAATATAGCTGCTGAAAGATCCAGGGTGTGATTTCGTGTCATGAGTCCAGATGACTCAGAGCCAGGGCCTTGCTCACTTAGCACCCAGCACCTGCCCCAGGGCCCCGCCTGGGCAGAAGGACAGTGAGCAGGTCTCAGGGCTGTGGGGACTGAGGCTTGGTCCTGTCCCCTCCCATGGGCACCAAAGACCACAGCTGGAGCTGGGGGTGAAAGTCAGCTTCAGTCTCAGGCCAGCAGATGGCCCGATGCCCGGGTGCACCTGTGGGGTTTGTGCATCAGCTGGGCATTTCAGATGAAGCTCTGACCGCTGGCTGAGAGCAGGGGGACACTGTGTGACTCGCTGCAGCTTGCCTGGGACCCTGAACTCCAGGGACTAGTCTGGAGGCTGCTTCAGGCAGAGGAAAGGACCTGAACAAGACCCAGGAAGAGGAAGTATGCCGTGTGCTGCGGACAGTGATCCCAGAGGCGGCGGTCCAGCCACAGGTCTTTGGTGCCACGGGTTGTGATGGGAGTAGACAGCACCACGGTCTGGTTGGACAGACCTGGCAGAACAGCAGTGCAACTGGAGAGGACAAAGTCAGGGTCAGAGTTCAAGGTGGGGTGGAACATGGGGCAGGGTAGGGTTTGGCCTGGGGCTGGGAAGGGGTCATAGGTGGGCAGGAACAGTGCTTGTCTGTTACAGACTTATTTGTCCCTTGCTGATGGAAACTGTTCTCCTGGATTATGTTGAGGTTCCAGAGGATGCTTCCTGAGATTAACTGACGTGTCCTAGAGCAAACCATTTCCAAAAGTCCGTTTTTCCTTCGCATCTCAGCCTTTTCTCCTTTTGTTCTGGCAGGTCTTTTCTGAACCTCCCTGATTACAAAGCCCCAGGCGTTTTCCATCAGTTGGTCATCTGGGAAGTGAAGTTTCAGGACTGATAGGTATGCTGTGGCCCCTTCTGGAAATTCTGGGGGCCAGGAGACCTCCATCTTGCAGAGTTTCTGAGTAGAGTGAAGACTTCCTGTTTCTGCAGCCTTGTTCCCTGACTTTGGGCAAGGGGTTTCACCTGTGACTAACCCAGATTCGAGCTCACATTATCCGTGGTTCCTGTTTCAGAAATCAGTTCAGTCGCTCAGTCGTGTCCAGCTCTTTGTGACCCCATGGGCTGTAGCACGCCAGGCTTCCCTGTCCGTCACCAAATCCTGGAGCTTGCTCAAACTCATGTCCATCAAGTCGGTGATGCCATCCAGCCATCTCATTCTCTGTCGTCCCCTTCTCCTCCCGCCCCCAACCTTTCCCAGCATCAGAGTCTTTTCCAGTGAGTCAACTCGTCGCATGAGGTGGCCAAAGTATTGCAGTTTCAGCTTTAGCATCAGTCCTTCCAATGAACACCCAGGATTGATCTCCTTTAGAATGGACTGGTTGGATCTCTTTGCAGTCCAAGGGACTCTCAAGAGTCTTCTCCAGCACCATGGTTTGAAAGCATCAACTCTTCGGCGATCAGCTTTCTTCACAGTCCAACTCTCACATCCATACATGACCACGGGAAAAACCATAGCCTTGACTAGAAGGACCTTTCTTGGCAAAGTAATGTCTCTGCTTCTTAATATGCTATCTAGGTTGGTCATAACTTTCCTTCCAAGGAGTAAGCGTCTTTTAATTTCATGGCTGCAATCAGCATCTGCAGTGATTTTGGAGCCCCCCAAAATAAAAGTCTGACACTGTTTCCACTGTTTTTCCATCTATTTCCCATGAAGTGATGGGACCAGATGCCATGATCTTTGTTTTATGAATGTTGAGCTTCAAGCCAACCTTTTCACTCTCCTCTTTCACTTTCATCAAGAGGCTTTTGAGTTCCTCTTCACTTTCTGCCATAAGGGTAGTGTCATCTGCATATCTGAGGTTATTGATATTTCTCCCAGCAATCTTGATTCCAGCTTGTACTTCTTCCAGCCCAGCGTTCTTCATGATGTACTCTGCATATAAGTTAAATAAGCAAGGTGACAATATACAGCCTTGACATACTCCTTTTCCTATTTGGAACCGGTTTACAGAACTCATTTCTTCAGATGTTGGAGACTTGCTCCTTCAACACCAGCTGTATTTGTTGTTGGAGAAGAATTGTTGAGTGAGCTTTGATAGTTTGTCTTTCAAAGGAATGGTTCACTTCATCAAAGACCATGAATTTATTGGCATGAATTTTTCATAGAATTCTGTCATTCTTTTAATAATTTTAATAAAATAAATTTTAATTTATTTTAATAATTATTAAAATAAAAGAGGTTAAGTCCTCTTGATGCATTGACCCCTTTATCATTACGATATAGCTTCCTTTATCCTGCATGATATTCTTTGCTTCAAAATGCCTTTGTCAAATATTAAGATTACCACTCTAGCTTTATGTAAATTAGTACTGGTATAGCATGGTGTATCTTTTTACCATCCTTTTACCTTTAATCCATTTGTGTCTTTATATTTAAAGTGGGGTTTTTGTAAGCAGCACAGAGTTTGAGTTTTGTTTTTTATCCAATATGGCAATATCTACTTTTCAATAGAGGCATTTAGGCAATTTACATTTACTGTGATTATTGACAGGATTCAATTTAAGGCTATTTTCTTGATATTCATCTGTTTTTATTCTCCCATTCTGCCCTCTTTAGAATTAATTGACTCCATTTTATCCCCTTATAATGTTTGTTAGTTGTGGTTCCTTGTCTTGTTATCTGAGTGGCTGTCTTAGGGTCTACACTGTAGATCTTTAAGTTATCACAGTCCATTTTCCAGTGATACTATATTATAGCAAGCAGAGTACAGGAGCCCTGAAAGAGTGTACTTCCATTTTCTCACTTTTTTTCGCTTTTGTTTGTTTAATAAAAGACTTCGTTTTAACTTCATTTTGGAAAGATAATGTAGTTGGGTATAAAATTTCAGGCTAACAGCTTTTCTATTTTTGTAATTTAAACCCGCTGCTTTACCATCTTCCCACTTAAACTGTTTCTGATGAGAAATCTGTTCTTGTCCTACTTTTGTTCCTCTACATAAAATGCCATCTGTCTCTGGCCATGGTTTTGGTTTTCTTCTCCTTTGCTGCCTTTGGACAGCAGAGTGTGATGTGATTTGCCGTGTGTGTGTGTGTGTGTGCACGCGTGCACTTGCTAAGTGGTGTCCAGATCTTTGGGACTCCATGGACTGTAGCACACCAGGCTCCTCTGTCCATGGAATTTTCTAGGCAAGAATATCATTGGAATGGGTTGGCATTTCCTACTTGAGGGGATCTTCTCCACCTGTATAATTTGCATTTCCTGCATTGGCAGGAAGATTCTTTTCCAACTGTGCCACCTAGGAAGCCTTGTGACTTGCTATAACTTTCTTCATATATTCTTCATGATTGAAGTTCACTGAGCCTCTTGGGTTTTTGAGTTTACAGTTTTCACATCAAATTTGGATATTTTAAATTATTATTTCCATTTTTCTTCAAATATTTTTGTATCTTCCATGTCTTAGCTTTTGGAATATTTGTAATGCAGTCTACAATAATTATATTAATTACTTTTCTAATTCTAACATCTGCCTCAGTTCTAGGCCTCTTTCAGTTTATTTTATTTTTCTCATTGTAAGTTGTATTTCTTTTTGCCTACCTGATCGGATGTCAGATTTTGTAAATTTCATCCTGTTGGGTCCTGGGTGTTTTTGAATTCTTGTAAATATTCTTAAGTTTTGTTCTGGGATGTAATTGAGTTTCTTGAAAACACTTTGATCCTCTTGAGTCTTGCTATTGGTGGGTTAACTTATATGCAGAGTACATTATGAGAAACGCTGGGCTGGATGAAGCAAAAGTTGGAATCAAGATTGCCGGGAGAAATAGCATAACCTCAGATATGCAGATGACACCACCCTTATGGCAGAGTGTGAAGAAGAACTAAAGAGCCTCTGGATAAAAGTGAAAGAGGAGAGTGAAAAAATTGACTTAAAACTCAGCATTCAGAAAACCAAGATCATGGCAATTGGTCCCATCACTTCATGGCAAATAGATGGAGAAACAGTGGAAACAGTAACGGACTTTATTTTGGGGGGCTCCAAAATAACTTCAAATGGTGACTGCAGCCATGAAATTAAAAGCCACTTGTTCCTTGGAAGAAAAGTTATGACCAACCTAGACAGCATATTAAAAAGCAGAGACAGTACTTTGCCAACAAAGGTGCATATAGTCAAAGCTATGGTTCTTCCAGTGGTCAGGTATGGATGTGAGAGTTGGACTATAAAGAAAGCTGAGGGCTGAAGAATTGATGCGTTTGAACTGTGGTGTTGGAGGAGACTCTTGAGAGTCCCTTGAACAGCAAGGAGATCGAACCAATCCATCCTAAAGGAGATCAGTCCTGGGTGTTCATTGGAAGAACTGATGCTGAAGCTGAAGCTCCAGCACTTCAGCCACCTGATGTGAAGAACTGACTTATTTGAAAAGACTGTGATGCTGGGAAGGATTGGGGGCGGGAGAAGAAGGGGACGACAGAGGATGAGATGGCTGGATGGCATCACCAACTCTGTGGACATGAATTTGAGTGAACTCTGGGAGTTGGTGATGGACAGGGAGGCCTGGTGTGCTGCAGTCCATGGGGTCATAAAGAGCTGGACACGACTGAGCGACTGAAGTGAACTGCACTGAAGAGCTTCATTTTAATCAGGGTACTTATTCTCCATGACTAAGACAGGTGCTGGTACCCAGGGCCTCCTGAGTCTTTCCAGCTGGGCTGGAACAGGCAGTATTCCCAGACGTGTGCATCCTGATCTTCACCAGTCTTGGGTGGTTTTCTCACACACATCTGCTGATCAGAAATCAGCTCAATGCTTCAGGGTGAGCTTGTGCAGCCCTCCAGGGTTCTCAGCTCTGGTACGACACCCTATAAAATGTAGTTGCATTGGTTTTCCCAAACGCTAAACCCTGTCTTCTCAACTCAGGGGGTCTGCTGGAGCCTGGCTGAGGCCTCTTCCTGTGGTGTGGCCTGAAAGTCCAAGGCTTTTGGGGGGCTCCCCACATTTCTTCACCACTCCTCAGGGGTCACTGTCCATCAGTGCTTGATTCCAGGGTCTTGAAAACAGTTATTTCCCGTCTTTGGTCTGGTTTTTGTTTGTTTTTGTCTCAGGAGGAAGGGAGTGGTGAGGGCTTTGCTGTGTTTCTGTCTTCTCCATCCCACGAGTCATCTTCCCCGCCTTCCGCACTCTAGGCTCTGCCTCAGGGCCAGGTACCGCAATGGGTACTGAACACACCTTGAGTGCCTGGGTACACAAATATGTGAACTCAACCGGGGAGTCACAAAGCAAGGAGAAGGCCTTTCCCACAAGCCTAGAGAGGGCGACCACAGCCACGTACACGTCTGTGTGTATACTTCCGTTCCGTTCCGTCACTCAGTTGTGTCCGACTCTATGCGACCCCGTGGACTGTAGCCTACCAGGCTTCTCTGTCCATGGGATTCTCCAGGCAAGAATACTGGCGTAGGTTACCGTTCCCTTCTCCAGGGGATCTTCCTGACCCAGGGATCGAACCCGGGTCTCCCGCATTGGAGGCAGACGCTTTAGCCTCTGAGCCACCAGGGAAGCCTGTGTGTATAGGTCTTGTTCATTCTCGATGCAAATCTTGAGGCTAGGGAGCCTGTTGAATGTTTTCTTAGAACATCCTCAGGGCCTGACAATGTGTCTGTGTACTTCAGTCTTTTAATAAGTATTTGATCAATGGAAAGACAAATAGGAGACACACATGTTTGTAAGCGAATTTGGGTTGAGGTGAGTGAGAGTACCACAAACGTGTACCTAAGCTCAACAGCACTGTGTCTGCATTCTCTGCCTGGTACTGAGCCTTCAAAATACCAGTCTCCAACCACAAGAAAAGGGCGACTTGGAAGGTGTAGCAGTGCACTGAAGCAGTGCCGTGATCACATGCTGTCCTAGGCTTTTCGGGGATGGAAGGAGCACAGACTAGAGAAAGCGAAAGCAGAAATGTTAGCCGCCACTGAAAACTGGTCACAAACAAAATTATAATGCAAGTCAACTGGAAAACACAAGTGAGTCTCCACCAATGGAAAACTTAGGGCAGTAGCCTGGTGGGTAGTCACTGCTTACAACATCACCTGAAATTGGGAGACTGGGATTAACATATACACACAGCTGTATGTAAAACAGATAACTACTATATAGCACAGAGAATTCCACTCAATACTCTGTAATGGCCAATATGAGAAAAGAATCTAAAAAAAGAGGGAATTCATGTATACATATAACTGATTCACTTTGCTGTATACCTGAAACTAATACAACATTGTAAATCAACTATACTCCAATAAAAAAAAAAAAAAACAAAACAGTTACTATAAGCCTGGGCTTTTAGAAAAACCTCACTCATCCCCAGGACAATGTTTCATGCAGGATCCATGAAAAGGGGCTTCGAATCAGGGGTCCAGGTGCAGGTGTGGGGGAGCAGGTGTGGGGGATGCAGGTGTGGGGAGCAGATGTGGGATGCAGGTGTGGGGATGCAGGTGTGGGGAGCACGTGTTGGGAGTAGGTGTGGGGATGCAGGTGTGGGGATGCAGGTGTGGGATGCAGGTGTGGGGGATGCAGGTGTGGGGAGCAGGTGTGGGATGCAGGTGTGGGGATGCAGGTGGGGGGAGCACGTGTGGGGAGTAGGTGTGGGATCCAGGTGTGGGGAGCAGGTGTGGTGATCCAGGTGTGGGGAGCAGGTGTGGGGGAGCAGGTGTGGGGAGCAGGTGTTGACTTCAAAGGAGGGGAGGTCATGATCAACCAGGAGGACGTGGTATACATGCCAACCTGACAGGCAGCTGTACGTTTCAATTAGGGGAGGATGGACTGGGACACAGGACACAAGTGACCCCTCTGTGTCCTGTGAGACCAAAGGAGAAGTCTTGAGGCCAGGAGGGTGGCCTGCTTAGGGGAGGAACTTTTCAGTGTGTCTCCCCTTACGGACTCGTTTTGCCTGTTTCCAGTCTGGTACCAGGATGGGTCACCAGCACAGTCTCAGGTGGTCTGTAGAGCGCACTGTGATGAAACCAAGCTCGTGGCAACGTGGTGAGCCAGGAAGAGCCTGACCCACTCCGAAGTCTGGAAACTCATCATCCCAGAGTCTGCAAGTCTGAGGGGTATGACATTTGATTTTTAAGCCCTGAGTACTTCCTATACTGTTTTGCAATGAAATCAATGGGTGTGTGCGTATGTGTGTGTGTGTGTGTATGTGTGCAGTTGCTCAGTTGTATCTGACTCTTTGTGACTCTAAAGACTCTAACCCACCAGGCTCCTCTGTCCGTGGGGTTTCCCAGGCAAGAATACTGGTGTGGCAGCCATTTCCTTCTCCAGGGAATCTTCCAGATCCAGGGATTGAACCCGTGTCTCCTTTGCCTCCTGCATTGGTGGGTGGATTCTTTACCACTGTGCACCTGGACACACCCTGGACAGTGGTCAATATCTGACTCTAAAATATTTTATAGCTAGTTTTATCATTAAATAAATCCTATTTGGTGAGTATGAGGTATCCTATTTTAAAATAGTCTCAGCTCTATTGCTGCCTCCGTATGTGTCCTCAGTCCTTTGAAGAAGCTGTGGCAGGCACTGAGCCCCAGAGAGAGACCCCAGAAGGCTCCAGGAAAGAACAAACAGCAAATCTGGCTCCAAGATGTGCTGACCAAATCCTCTGCCCGCACCGCCCTCTTGTGGTCACGCAGCAGATGAAAAACTTCAAAGGCAAGCTACAAGGAGGCTGTGATTTTGCACGAGTGGAAATACGTTCTCCATCAGGGAAAGCATCGCCGCTGGGCACCCTTTTTTCCACATGCACACAAAAGTGTAAGAGAGAGAGACGCTTCATCAGGATCACCTTCCTCTGTCAAGAAGAAATAGCATGAACATGACATTTTTATAACTTTTTAAAAAATGTCAGAATGGTAGGTCATCTCTCTGGCTGTCCAAAACCACAGGATGTCCAAGCTGGAGGGAATTTCTGAGATGATCTTGTTCAAATCCTTTCTTTGACAAAATTAGAGAATTTAAAGTCTGGAGGTGTGGGTATCTTCCCTGAGATCACTCAGCGACCTGCTGGCTGTCTCAGGAGTGAAACCGGAGAGCGGTTCCGGCAGGCAGGCAGCTCGGTCCCTCGCTCTGCCGCAGCAGAAGGCACGGGGTCTGCGCGGTCCCTGGCGGGGCCAGGCATGGGCGCTGAGGGCAGGGCCCGGCTCTGCCTCGGCTCTGAGGCGTCCCGCGGGCAGGTGGTCACTCTTGCGTCCGCGTCCAGCCCTCTTCCTGCCCTGACACCATCTCTCCCGCAGCCTAGCCTTGCACAGAGCCTGTTTCCTGGGACCTGACAGGAGAGACCCGAATGTCCAGACAAAGGCCAGGACCTGGGCCCCGGTCTTCTTGAGAGGTCGTCTCTTGGCTCCTCTGACCACTTGTCCTGATCAGAGGTGGCTGCTCTGGCCTCATGAGGAGCAGCTCACCGAGTTCTGGTGCTTTTTGAACTTGGTCTTTAAAAACATATTTTTATTAATAAATTGTAGTAAAATGTGAGCGCCTTTATAAAATGTGTCATCTTAACCAACTTTAACCACGCAGTCCACTGGCATCGAGCGTCTTTGCACGGTTGAACCACCATCACCACCATCCTTCTCTGGAAGCTTCTCACCGTCCCAGCCTGAGACTCTGTCCCCACTGGACACTGACTCCCTGTCCTCCTCCGCATCTCCCATTTGACTTTCCATCCCCGCGAATTTGACTTTCCTAGGGGCCGCCTCAGAAGCATGCAGTTTTGGTCCTTTCGTGACTGTTCTAGTTCAGCGAGCATAAGGTCCTCAGGCTTCGAGGTTCTGCGTCGTAGCCTGTACCCAAGAGGCCTTCCCTTTAAGGCTGTGTACTATTCCACAGTGTGCAGGGACCACAACTTGCTTTTCCATTCATCTGCTGCTGGACACATGGCTTGTTTCCGCAGTTCCTGGCGGGGGAGCCAGCATCGCGTGAACTGCCCATGACAGGAAGCCGGGCAATCCATCTCCCTCTTGGGGGGGTGGTGCGTTGCCTCCAGCCAGGTGTCCATGAGCCCTCCCCTGAGACACAGGTGTGCTGGTGCAACCCAGATTCCTTCCTTCTTGCCGGGGAGCTCACCCATCCTGGCATCTGGCATGGGCTATACAGCCCGGGATCAGATGTTGTTTGAAATTTGGAATTGGATTAAAAAAAAAAAAATCCAGAACCTGAAAAGAAATGTCCTTTCACGTGATCTGAAAGCACAGAATAAGTGTTGGTTTGCTGAAAAGGTACTTCTGCAATGGGCAGTTACCAAATGCACCAGAGGTCATCAGAGCGGGTGGGGTGGGGTGACGGCTCCTCCTGCACAGCCTGAGGCTCGCGAGGTACATGCCCCATTCCGGGCACTGTCGCCACAGCCTCATCGTTCTGATGACCGAGCCCCTCCTCGACCTGTGCCTTTGCTTACCACTCCCCACCTCCATGTCCTGAATGGAAACGCGGAGCAGGGACGGACTGTCGCTCGGCCCTCACACTGACCGCGTGCTTTCTGTGTGCGCTCGCATCCCCCTGACACCCCGGGGCTGCTTTCCCCGCAGCCTTCACGCCAGCCAGGCCCCCTCCCCGCGTCAGAATCACAGCCCGAGGCCAAAGTGAACGTGACATCGCCCTTGTGCAATTCTTCCACAACTCCTGGCTCTAAGCAAACGTCCCTTTCAAAATCCTGCGCCCGGCTCACCCTTTCCTGTGAAAACAGACTTCCTGTGTTCCTTCCACATCTCTGAGCACTCAGGAGAGACAGGTCCCCTCAGCCCCACTCTGGGCTTACTGGACATCCTTGGTCCAGAGAAGGGCAGTGGCCTGGGCAGACCTGCGCCGGCCAAGTGCGCGTGTCCAAGCAGGGGGACAGCCCAGGACACAAGGACAGCAGCCCCCAGGCACCCCCGGTCCTCGCCCCTCCGGCTGCAGGCACCGGTGGTTTCAACTCTCCAGAACCCGACAGGCAAAGCCCTAGGGGTGACCTGACATTCAGATGAGCTGCTCAAATAGCAAGTAAGCACAGTGAGACAAAGTCACATACAGTTATATAAAATCCTCACGGGGAACCATAAAGCTGTTCTTCTCTTTGTGAACTTCTGAAGCAAAGTGCTTCAGAAAACGAAAGTGTCATGGAAGGTGGATTTCCGTGGAAAACCTGGGGATGTGCTACGTGAAACGCTCACTGAGAAATCATCTGGAGGACGAGCTATTTCCGTGACTCCAAGTCTTGATGTTGTTTGAAACTGCAGCCTCCGTTAACAACAACTGGATTTTTTAATGACAGACTTCCAGTTTTGCTACCTAGATGATATTCTCCTTAAGTGTTTGGAAACTAATTTTTAAAACTGGAAACGTGTTCTCATGGCAGCTCATTAATTTTTAATAAACTCAGTATGGACTCTTTTGTAGTTGGTGGAGTTCTTTGGAATATGAGTCTTTTATTTGCACTCCTTTGAGCTCTTGGAAAACTGCAAATTGCTAAATTTAAGCTTAAATGAATTTCTTCTTTATAATCCTTCAGAAGGTACCAAGACCTTAGCAAACAATGTCACATCTAATTAAAAATAAAAAAATAATTTAAAATCATGCAGGAAAAGGTATAGAGCTTTAAATCATAGAGCTTTCTTTAAAAAAACAAAATCTCTGGTTTAACTGAAGACTCTCTTCAGACTTTATGTTTTGGTAGAAATGTGGGTAATTTTGAGTGTATCTCCCTGAAAGGGTGTCCTCAATGAAAAAAGGCTTTCAATCCTACCTTCCGGTCTCCACAGGAGTGTTTCTAACACAGCACGGTGATATTTTTTTTGATGAAAATGTCATCCCAAATCTCTGGGTTTTCCTGAATTTGTCTAGATAAAAGAGAAGGACAAAAATATTTTCCATCTGTAATTTTTTTGAAGTTATAAGGCATTTTTAAAAACCTGCATTAAATTAGCAACAGAAATCACATTCTCTGTCTCCAGACATTTCTAAAATTGAGAATGATTTCATTTCTGTAATTCTGGAGCGTCTAACTCTTTTACAACATGTGTGCCCACACTGACACAAATACACAAACACAGTCTTTGCAGAGCAGAGCATGTTTCTAATATATACACCCACAGTGTTTAAAAGTGAATGCTTTCAGCTCATCGGCTTGTTACACAATAAAGGCTTTATGGGGAAAAAAATTAGGCTTCGGATTATTGGTTCTTTACCGAGCCTTGTTATAGAAAGTATATCTCACAATGAGAAAACAATATAGCAGGAGTGAAAAGTTTCCTGAAGCTAACATGATGCAATATTCCAGTGGACGTTCTCTGTTTAGGGTGAAAACACAGATTCAACCCCATCCAGCCTAAACTCTGCATTTAAGTGGTCTTGGATGTTTGGAGAATTGATTGTTCAGGCACGAGGAAGCCAGCCTCCCTGCTTGGACTCGTGTGCATTATTCTGTCTTCGCAATTTCCTGGAGCTGTCTTCTTGAAGCAGACGATACACTCTCTTATTTTATCATGCAAGCGCTCCCAACAGATTTATAGCAGTGGACACACCTGCAGGGAAACCACCCCCAGCTCCAGCGTCCAACCAAGCACATCTGAAAATGTTGCCGTGCCGCCTCTGTCTTTAAGGTAAAACAAGTTGTGTCCTTTTTCTGGATTCATTACAAGCATTGACTGCCCGAACTCAGTCTCCACACTGCTCCTGCTTGTAAAACCCTGCAGGTGTGTCGGCTGTCATCTCGTCCAGCAACAGAAACTGATTTCCAGGTCTCGCTGTAATTGGCAGGGCTTTCTTTTGCTCCTTTAATCAGTTGCTAACACCTCACTGTTTAATATCACAGCGAGCGTAGTTACAAACAAGGAAGAACACACTCCTGACACAATAATAATAATTTTTAAAAAGCCCTCTGCCGAGTAACAAACATAAAATCCATCATTATTCAATACAGAGGAATTACAAGGTTTCATTGTAACAAAATAGCAATTCTTTTCCTGATGCTTTATTTTGATTGTGGAAACTTTTCTTTTGGACAAAGCAAGTTCTCTGTACAAAGAAACATTGTATCTTGTTTATTTTCATCCCTCTGATCTGACACAAAGTAAGGAACAATCTTTTACTCAAGAGCAATTAGTCCTGTCTCTGTTTCAGAAAATGGTTGAACACGTGGGCTCAGAGAAGAGAATATTCCTTCAAAAATTACTGGCCATTAAGTCGTAAAGACAACTTTAGAGGTTATTTTCCTCTAGCAAATAACCATAATTTCCTTGAAATCTAGTGTTTTATGTAATTAAAGTTATTTATTTAAGGATTTAAATTTGCTTTAACAGTTTAAATGGCCTTAGTGTCTGTGTAAAATTCAGTATTTTGAGCCTGGTCGGTGTTGGGTTCGACTACACATATAATTTTACCACTGCTCTGTAATGCAGGCCGTTGTTTTTATAATAATAGTTTAAAATGCTAGCCTGCCAAGGGAAAGAATCAGGAGATGATTCGAGCTATACTCAGGCTGGGGCTTCTCTTATCCTGGACTCCTCCAGAGTCTCCTAAATGAGTCTGCAAGTTTGATTTCTAACGGCAAGGCAGCGAGAGGGTCTCGAGCATGTTTATTGATACAGAATGTTCGAGATCGACAGCCAGAGCTTCGCCTATGATCAAGCGACTTTCTGTTCGGAGTCTTATGGAATGTGGCATTCCAGACTTTAAAGGGAAGGGGAGATTGCCATGGTAACGGCACAGGGGGGTTGGGGCTGGGGGTCCCCCTGGGAGCTTAAAGGCCAGCAGAATTTTAAGCATTTGCAACTTAAAAAAAGAAGAGGAGGAAAGCTCCATCACTCAGCCAAGTCTGTCTACAGAAATGGATACGGTTAGAGGGATCTTTGGAAAGATCCAAATAAACACAGCCCGGGCCTGCATGACGTGAGCTGGAAAGGACAGATGCTAAGAAAAACTACAGACCCTGGTCTCCTCCATCGGAGACGGAGCCGCTGTGGCTGCCTAACCTCCAAGAAGGAGCACAGCTTGGGAAAGAGGCCAGTGACTGGTCCAAGCGGGGGGCTGTCTGCCACGGCCCCCTTCTGCCCCCCAGGCTCCTGTGTCCCCCGGCTGCAGCACACAGCACCTCCCGACGCTGATGGAGACCCAGGCTGAGGACCCCACGGCCCGGCCAGTGCACCACTCGGAGTCTTGCAGAGCCCGGCCGAGTGCAGCCAGCGGTTGGTTTGCGGCTCCAGTTGCTGGATGTGTAGAAACAGTTTCGGTTACCAGAGAAATCTCCTAGGATTGCAGATAAAAGCCGTAAGTGAGTGGAGTATAAAAGTGAGTGTAAACCAATGTGATTTGTGGTTGTCGCATCTGAGGGAGGAGAAAAGATAACAGATTTACAAATGGGACTCAGACACAGTAGAAACGGACCTTTAGTATAGCCTCCACCAAGACCGTTCTGAAAAGCTAGAATACAGTGGTAGCTGGCGGTTTGAGTCAGCGGTGCTGGCTCCAGAGTGCCCTGTGGTCTGGGCAGCCCTCGCCTCTGCAAGGTCACGGGTGAAGGTCAACTGGGTGAGAAGTGAGGGCCTGGCTGCCATTTCTCTAGATGACACAGTCGGAGTGCGGCTGGTCTGCACGTTTGAGGGCCGAGCGCAGCCCGGCTTCCCACTGGGTGCTGAGCACGCACCCATACCCCACACCTAACCGCCATTGCCTCTGTTGCACCAGGGCTCATAGGCACAGGCCTCCACCCTTGCAAACGAGCACATTCCCCATAGAGATGCTGAGCTGGGATCAGGGCTCCAGCGATCCACTTCTTGGAGGAAGGTAGCCGGGGGCTGGGGGTGGGTGTGAGGGGTGGGGGGAGGTTCTGGCCTCCCCAGAAGGGCCCGCTGGAGTTGCCTCTCAGAGTCTTCAGTTTGTTCTCTGCAAAATGGGTCTCACTGTATTTTGCCCCCTCCATGGAGGATGCACCAAAGAGAAGCACAAAGGCAGGTGTGGATAGAAGTGGGGGGTGGGGAGGGAGCGCAGGGGAGAGGGAAGAGATTTCAGTAAATGGCCTAGAGTTGCTGTAAAAGCGCGTCAGAAAGCATGGAAAGTGTGACGGAGGAGAGAAAGGTCGTTCCTCACCGAGGAAACGCCAGAGACCGCATCTGATAATCTCCCTCCTTCCTTCCTTTTGGGCTTGCAAATGGGTTCATGATATAAAACCTCAATATTCTGATAAAATGTACACAACAGATACACATACCATCTTAATCATTTATAAGTGTATGTTCTGTGGCCTTAAGGGCATTCACCCTCTTGTACAACCGTCACCACCACCATCTCCAGAGCTTTGTCATCCTCCTGTGAAGCTTGGGCCCCACCGAACACGCCCCCCATTCCCTCCCTTCTCCCCTGGCCCCTGGCAACCACCATTCTACTTTCTCTCTCCACGAATTTGACTGGTTTCAGTATTTCACATTAAGTGGGATCAGACAGATTTGTCCTTTTGTGAATGGCTTCTTTCACCAAGTATAACATCCTCAAGGCTCATCCATGTTGCAGCCTGCATCAAAATTTCTTTCCTTTTTAAGGCTGAATGGTATTCTATTGTGTGGGCAGACCACATTTTATTTATCCATCCATTCAACTGTAGATTGAGTTTGGATCACTTCCAGCTCTTGGCTAGAGTGAATAATGCTGCTGGGAACAGGGGTGCACACCCATCTGCTTAAATCCCCGTTTGAAATACTTTTGGTTTATACCCATAACTGGAACTGCTAGATCCTATGGTAATTGTCTGTTTACTGTTTTGAGGATCTGCCATATTGTTTCCCATGGGCCTGCACCGTTTTGCGTTCTCACCAGCAATGCGCAAGGGTTCCAATTTCTCCACATTTTTGCAGACACTTTTGTGTTTGTTTATAACAGCCATCCTAATAGACATGAAGTGAAAAATATGAAGATTTGCATTTCCCGAATGATCAGTGATTTTGAGTTTCTTTTCACGTGCTTGTTGGCCACTTGCCTATCTTCTTTGGAAAAACATCTACTTGAGTCTCTTGCTCACTTTTAAACTGGATTGTTTGTTTTGTTGTTGTTTGGTGTACCTAGATTTATAGAGGTTTCTTCTCACCTTACACATGGGGAACATCTTTCCCCGTAGATAAATGAACATCTATTTGCATGGTTTCCAGCTTATTTTTCTGCCTCCTCACTGTGACTTCGCCCATGAAACAGGGGGTCATGTAGTGGTTGAAAACACAGACATTGCCACAGACCTCACCCCGCTCCTCCCCAGCTGTGAATTCCTGGGCAAATGGCCTCCTGTGTACGTCGGTTTTCTCATGTGTAGGATGGAGATTCAGCAGGCATTGTGTGGATTAAAGGAGCCAATCTCCTTTAAACACCCAGACTCCTGCTCGGAGCACAGACAGTGCCACGGGAGAGGCAGCCGTGTTGCTTGTCGCTTGTTGCTGCTCTGCATTCCTCGCAGTGGGCCTCAGTTCCAGCTGAAACGCAACCCAGAATCTCAGGCCGAGGGCAGACTCCCGGGTGTGCTGACGCCCAGCTCAGTGACCGCGGGAGGCTGACGACAACGCACGCCCGGAGATGCCTCCCTTCTTCCCATCAGCTCCTCCCTTCCTTACACCCCCGGCCCCCTTCAGGTGACCAGTGCTGTCCTCTCCCCCTGTAGCTGGGAACACCCTCAGAAGGTTGAGTTGCCCATGCAGAGTCACTCAGCGTCCAGGGCCGTGGCCAGGACGTGAAGCTGAGAGCCACGCGCCATCAGAGCCGTGTGGTTAAGCAGCCCTGCAGTGGTAGTAGCTTGTCCTGACCTTGACTTTGCTCTGCGACAAACCGGAATGCATGTCTCGATTGTGGTGGTGGTGGTGGTGTTTGGCCGCTAAGTCGTGTCTGACTCTTTGAGTGCCCATGTCGTAAGCACGTGCATGCATGTTGAGTCGCTTCAGTTGTGTCCAACTCTTTGCGACCCTAGGGGCTGCAGCCCGGCCCAGGCTCCCCTGTCCGTGGAATTCTCCAGGCAGGAATACTGGAGTGGGTTGGTATGCCCTCCTCCGGGGGCTCTTCCTGACCTAGAGATCAAACCTGCATCTCTTATATCTCCTGCATTGCCAGACAGGTCTCTTTACCACTAGCGCCGCCTGGGAAACCCCTGTCGTGAATATATATTTGTCAAAAGTAAAAAGGATGACTTTTACTGAATGTGAACTGTGCTTTAATAAAAAATTGGAAAAATAGGCTACACAATTTCCCTGAGTTTGCAAGAACTCTTTCTTCTAGTTTGAAGGCATATAATGACATTTACTGTGCTGTTCACGTGGTAAGAGACCCTCACCTTGCAGACGTGGAAACATCAGCATGGACGCAGCCAGCATGGTCGTTCCTGGGAAGACACGAGGCTGCCCGGGATCCCACATGCTGACGGCAGAGGCTCCAGGCGGGGCTTTGCTGTGTCACATGAGCTGCCTCTGCAGGTCTGACTTGGAGCAAACACCTGCCAGAGAGCTGGGACGTCGCATCCTCCTGCTTGCCTTCGTTCTGAGTGCTGTCCCTGAACCCAGAGGCCTGTCTTGTCTGCCTCTAGAGGCTACCCTTCTTTGAGAATAAAACAGCATCGTCCGACTCTAACCCAGTTCACACTGCCTTACCCCGAGAGGTCTCTGCTGCAGCTAGGTCCCGGAGGCCTTCATCATGAAAGGTTTGCTTTTGGGGAATGGCCTTTGCCGAGAAGAGTCACGTGTGTGATCACACACGTGTGTTAGAGGGAAACAAAAACAAGTTGGCAAAGCGCTCTCCTGGTGGCCCTGTCGTCATCTCTGAGAGGCTTCACTCACACTCCTATGCTGGCTGGCTGTGCCCGGGGGGTGGGCGGGGAGCTGGCCACTGCTCCCACCAACATCACAGCCTCCGCTGGGGCCCTCAGCCCAGGCCCCGGCCCGCTCAGCGTCTCCTGCCTTCTCTCTGTCCTGATCTCCTCTGGTCCGCTCCAGCCCTGCTCTGTGCTGGCTTCTCACCAAACCCCTTCTGCCCTTCTCCCTTCCTTCTATAATCTTTCTCCTTTCTTCAGGCGTTAAGGCACTGGTGGTTCAACGGCATCCTTCTCGGCTCCCTTCCCCCGGGTACCTAGTCCACTTCCCTCTAAGTGGAACTCCTGCTGCTGCTGCTGCTGCTAAGTCACTTCAGTCGTGTCCGACTCTGTGTGACCCCATAGACGGAAGTCCACCAGGCTCCCCCGTCCCTGGGATTCTCCAGGCAAGAACACTGGAGTGGGTTGCCATTTCCTTCTCCAATGTGTGAAAGTGAAAAGTGAAAGTGAAGTCACTCTGTCGTGTCCGACTCGTAGCGACCCCATGGACTTCAGCTTACCAGGCTCCTCCATCCATGGGATTTTCTAGGCAAGAGTACTGGAGTGGCTTGCCATTGCCTTCTCCAAAGTGGAACTCCTACTCTGCTCTAAATTCTGCAAAGGGATGTGCAACTCAACCTGGGTGGGCATTTCAAGGACGTGGGGCTGTGCACGTTGGCAGGAGAGAGAAAACTTGGGTGGCTTTTGAAGGCAATTTTGTTGAATTAGGATTGCTGGCGTTAAACACACGCACACATTCATTTACTGGCCACATTCTAAACTTGTTAAATTTAGACAAATTCAATTATAAATATGATGGAGGAGAACTGTGACTATTTCTTTATGGATTAAATATTTTAAATCTCATTTAAAACGAAATCTCATTTTTTTTTTTTTTTTATGCACCACTGGTTATAGTTTCTTGATGCAAAAATAGGTTAGGGATTTTGGAAGGTGATGGAATTGTTTTATATCTTAACTGTGCTGGTGGGTACACAGTTAAAGACGTTTGTCAAAACCAAAAAGGATTACTTTTACTGAGTAAAGTATGCATTAATAGAAAAACGGAGAAACAATAGGTTACAAAGTGAATTCAATGAATTTGACAGATATTTGAGCCCCAGGACACCAACAGACTATTGGCAACATTTTTTCATTTCATTAACTGACTCAGAGGCTACTCTGGAAGCTTGGAAAGGACAATGCTCAATTCTAAATACAGACCAGACTGTGGGTGCGCACTCTACTCCGCTTTCCAGCTCTCCTCCCTTTCCTGGGATCCATCCTCTCTCCTACCGGGGAACTCATCCTTCCCTCCATGAACCAGTGGCTCTGGAGGGGCTGACCATCCGTGCAGGGGGACCTCAGGCCAGGGGTGGGCATAACCCCAACAGAGCTGGTCAAAACGCTTCCCCTGGAGGCGGGAGGGGGCTGGTCTTCTGGGAGAGTGCAGCCACAGCTCTGAGCCAGCAGATTGCTGGTGGCCAAAGCCCTCTCCAGGTGAAAGGAGACAAGACACAGGTGAAGGAGAAGGAACTCCTGAAAGAGTCCCACACGGAACCTTCCATCTGGTCCAAAGCAGTGGTGGTGGGGGTGGGATGGGCCGGGTGTGTCAGAGAAAGGAGGAGCTTCTGACAACTGCGGGGCCGGGGAAGGTGGGCTGAGGAGAAAGAGGATGACCAAAGCATGCTTCCCCAGAAGCGAGCAGGTGTGGCGGATGAGGGCGTGGACAGCCATCGGCCTGCATGGCTGCCTGGTCACTCCCAGCTCTGTGTCTGCGCCAGCTGTGTGGCTGTGCAGCCTCGGGGGCAGGTGTTGGGGTGACAAGGCTAGAGCCAGCTGCTCAGAGAGGGGAGAAGTGGCTTCATGGAGGCTGTGGGCCTACAGTGGGCACCGTGGACACTGAGCTCCCCCTACAGTGGACACTGCAGACCCCGGGTGTCCCTACAGTGGACACAGAGGACCCCGGGCTCCTCCTACAGTGGGCACCGCAGACACTGAGCTCCCCCTACAGTGGACACAGCGGACCCCGGGCTCCCCCTACAGTGGACACTGCAGACCCCGGGTGCCCCCTACAGTGGACACTGCAGACCCCGGGCTCCCTCTACAGTGGACACTGCAGACTCCGAGTGCCCCCTACAGTGGACACCGCTGACCCCGGACTCCTCCTACAGTGGACACTGCAGACCCCGGGCTCCCCCTACAGTGGACACTGCAGACCCCGGGCTCCCCCTACAGTGGACACTGCAGATCCCGGGTGCCCCCTACAGTGGACACCGAAGACCCCGGACTCCTCCTACAGTGGACACCATGGACCCCAAGCTCCCCTGTGAAAGGTGAATCTATAGTGAAGAAAATAAGCTTCTGCAATATTATCTGGAAATGCAGATTAAAATAAGAAAATTATGAGGGAGAATGGAGAAGGCAATGGCAAGCCACTCCAGTACTCTTGCCTAGAAAATCCCATGGATGGAGGAGCCTGGTAGGCTGCAGTCCATGGGGTCGCTAAGGGTCGGACACGACTTCACTTTCACTTTTCACTTTCACTTTTCACTTTCACTTTTCACTTTCACACATTGGAGAAGGAAATGGCAACCCACTCCACTGTTCTTGCCTGGAGAATTCCAGGGATGGGGGAGCCTGATGAACTTCCGTCTATGGGGTCACACAGAGTCGGACACGACTGAGGTGACTTAGCAGCAGCAGCATGAGGGAGAAAATGGCAGACAAAGAAGACAGAGGATGAAGATCCATGAAACCATGTTAAAGAGAAGCAGGAAAACAGAACGCAAATCAAAGTTATAATTGAAGAAAACTTTCCTAGGCTCTCTGAAAGAACCTGAATAGGCAAATTTTGAAAATTGATCACCTCAATGACCCCAAATGCTGCATATATTTGAACAAACATTTTGAAGGAAAAGAAAGTGTAAAAGTAAATGACAGAATGATGGGCATGGAACTCCGAGTTGATTCAGAAGACTGAATATCCTATAATTAAAATTCCTCCTAAATTAATTCAAATTAAAATTCTCACAAGGTTTCTCTAACTTCACAAAAATAGATGCCTTGGAAAAAAAAGTTATGTAAAAATGGAAAAAAAGGAAAGATAAAAGGGAAAAGAAAGTAAAGAATGGGAAGAAAAAGGACTTTACAGCAATTTTCAATTCATGATAATTAAGTAGATTCTGATTGCAGCCATGAAATTAAAAGACGCTTACTCCTTGGAAGGAAAGTTATGACCAACCTAGATAGTATATTAAAAAGCAGAGACATTACTTTGCCAACAAAGGTCCGTCTAGTCAAGGCAATGGTTTTTCCCGTGGTCATGTATGGATGTGAGAGTTGGACTGTGAAGAAAGCTGAGCGCCGAAGAATTGATGCTTTTGGACTGTGGTGCTGGAGAAGACTCTTGAGAGTCCCTTGGACTGCAAGGAGATCCAACCAGTCCATTCTAAAGGAGATCAATCCTGGGTGTTCATTGGAAGGACTGATGCTAAAGCTGAAACTCCAATACTTTGGCCACCTCATGCGACGAGTTGACTTACTGGAAAAGACTCTGATGCTGGGAAAGGTTGGGGGAGGGAGGAGAAGGGGACGACAGAGAATGAGATGGCTGGATGGCATCACCGACTCTGTGGACATGAGTTTGAGTGAACTCCGGGAGTTGGTGATGGACAGGGAGGCCTGGCGTGCTGTGATTCATGGGGTCGCGGAGAGTCGGACACGACTGAGCGACTGAACTGAACTGAACTGAGTCCTTACAAAAGACTCAGCAGTAATGAGATTTGTTCATGCCTGTTCCAAACACTTAGAACTGCTGATTTAAACCTAAAATACTGAGCCAAGATAAAAGCAAGAACGGCAAAATCTCCAGTTCCCAGAAGTAAGGAGGAAAATTTCAGCTAAAAGCAGGAGTTTTGGGCTCATGCTCCACAGGGGTGTGGGCTGGCATTTTTACAACAACAGAGGCCACACGTGACCCTAAGCAGCAAGAATCTGGAACTGCTCTTCTTATCTGAATCTAGGAGACGGGAAATTAGAAAGTTCTTCTCCGCACGTGAACAAAGAGCAGAGAAATCCCTGTGTTCTGGCCCCACGTCATATCCTGGGAGAAAACTTCCTTTAACAAGCTGTGAGACTGTTAGCAAGATGAGAAGAAACTCAGCCTGTGCTGTGCTAGGTGGGAAACCCAGCTTCACCTCTTCTCCCGGGGAAGCACCATCCTGAAAATGAAGTCACACGTGAGAGTTGACTACAGATAAGTCCAGAGTCACCTGAGACGGATCACGGAATCCACTCCCCACAATGGGAAAATTCACACCCGAGGAACTAGACTTAACAGAATAGTACGAATGAAACTCTAAACCAAAAATACTCTAAATATTCAAAGACTCAAAAAAGGTAAGAACAGTTAAAACAAGAACCAGTGATAATGAAAGAGAAAAAAAATTGAAATACGATCAAGTAGAAACTTTGGGTTAGTGGATTTTTCAAAGTTCCAATAGTAGACACAATGTAGCTGAAGAAAGAAATAACAAACTGGAAAGAGTCTGAAACTCATCAACACACAGCACGGGAAAATAAACGGACAGACAAGTAAGAAACTGGGACACTTAGAGAATAAAATGCTGTTGTTGTTCCCTCACTAAGTTGCGTCCAACTCTTTGCGACCCCATGGACTGTGGCACACCAGGCTTCTCTGTCCTCCACTGTATCCTGGAGTTTGCCCAAGTGCATGTCCATTGAGTTGGTGATGCTAGCCAACTATCTCATCCTCTGTCATCCCCTTCTCCTCCTGCCTTCAATCTTTCCCACCATCAGGGTCTTATCCAATGAGTCGGCTCTTCGTATCAGGTGGCCAAAATATTGGAGCTTCAGCATCAGTCCTTCCAATGAATATTCAGACTTGATTTCCTTTAGGATTGACTAGTTTGATCTCCTTGCAGTTCAAGGGGCTCTCAAGAGTCTTTTCCAACACCACAATTTAAAAGCATCAATTCTTCGGCACTCAGCCTTCCTTATTGTCCAACTCTCACATCCATACATGACTCCTGGAAAAACTGTAACTTTGACTATATGGACCTTTGTAGTCAATTAAGATGCTTAAATATGTATCCAATAAGATTTGTAGAGATAACACCTGAAATTTTTCCAGGCTTGAAAGAAAACATGAGTGCTGTGATTTTAAACTATCTTCAGGAAGGATAAATATCCCAGACAGGATAAATAAAAGCAAATTTAAATGAAGACAGAACATAGCAAACTTCAAATATCAAGGATCAGGGGGAAAAAAATCTGAAAAGCTACCAGGGATAAAAAGACAGTTCATGAAAGATGTCAGTGATTGAAAGATACTCAGTGAAGGAATAACAGCGTGACAGTTGCCCATGTCTCATTATTGACCAGATGTCAGAACACAGAGAAATAATACCCTTAACCATGATGTTGGTTGACTGATCTGGGACAGACAGACTGAAGGAATAGAATAGGTGACCCAGAAAGAGAGAAGAGACACAAATATTTGACAAAGAAGGTATCACAAAGCAGTGATTGGGTAAGGGTAAGAGTTAGTCGCTCAGTGGTGTCTGACTCTTTGTGACCCCAGGGACTGTAGCCTGTCAGGCTCCTCCATCCATGGGATTTTCCAGGAAGAATACTGAAGTGGGTTGCCATGCCCTTCTCCAGGAGATCTTCCTGACCCTGGGATCAAAGCCGGGTCCCCTGCATTGCGGGCAGATCCTTTACAGTCTGAGCCACCCAGTGAATGGTGCTCGTAGGAGTTAGCTACTTAGAAAAACCCATTCTGCATCTCCTTTATACAGTCATCATCTTTAAGATTAAGGAGTTTATTTTTAAAATAAGGGCAGTACAAAATGTGATAAGAGTAAGTTAAAAATATGTTTAACTTTGCTGATGTTCAAAGAAATGCAGATCAAAACAATGTTATAATCAGAGTGTTTTTTTTTAATGTTAATGTCCAATGCTTCCCTGGTGGCTCAGAGTCTGGCTCCAATGCGGGAGACCCGGGTTATATCCCTGGGTCGGGAAGATCCCCTGGAGAAGGAAACGGTAACCCACTCCAGTATTCTTGCCTGGAGAATCCCATGGACGGAGAAGCCTGGTAGGCTACAGTCCACGGGGTCGCAAAGAGTCGGGCACGACTGAGCGACAGAACGGAATGTCCAATGCTGAGGGCAGGGTGGGGGAATGGCAGGTATCTTCCTAGGTTTTGGCAGGGGTGGGGTTACAAATTGATAGAACACTTTAGGAAAGTGATCGGAGGTACGTGTTCACACTGACCAAGTGTCCATTGTCTTTGACCCAGACTTGCCACGCTGAGTCATCTCCTTTAGAGAAATAATCAAAAATGGAGACAATGATTTATGCCTGAAGATATTCATCACCACCTCATTTATAATAATGACATCTGAAAATAACCACAGTGTCCGTCATCAGAGATACGTCTCCAAATAAATCATGAAAATTAAGTGATGAAATGTCGCACAGGCAGTATAAACAATTTCCTAAGAGTTTGGAATAACAGAAAATGTACCTGGGATAAAGTTAAGTGAAAAAAAGCAGGCGATGATACTGCACGTGGAAAGGGCCATGAGCACACAGGTCTCGATGGTCTGGGTGGCCGTCTCTGAGCCTATATTGTTGAAGACTCTTTTTTTTTTAAATCTCTTTACATTTTTCTGCATTTTCCAAGTTTTCTACAGTAAGGCTGCTTTACAATAAGCACAGCAAAATAGGGAATGTTGAAGAAAAGTAAAGCCCCTGATAGAAAGAGAATCCCGTTGGCCTGAAGAATGGCTCAGAATGTTGCCTTTAGAATGACCCTGTGTTGCTGTTGTCAGAAACTTTTCTCTAGGGAGATAAGATCCTGTGTGATTTTGAGGACAGCAGGTCCCTGTTCTGGGACTCATCACTTGGTAAGAAGGTTCTAGAATAGTGAGTGCAGTTATCCATGAGTTCTCTGCCCTTGACCAAGGCCACCTATCACCTTCTCTCCTTTCCACACAAAACTCAGCCTCAGCTCCAAAAATTGGGGCCATCACAGAGGGCTGCCAAGAGGGAGACCAATTAGTACAAAGTAAACATTTCTCCGCTATGAAAATGGGTGAAGGCCATCAGAGTTCGCCTCTGCAGGCAGAAAACTCGAGGTTTCCTACACCCTGGGCAGCCATGACCAGAGATGGAAGAGACGGGAGGACCCACTGCCTCCCGGGCCAGGGCCGACCGGGCCATCAGACCTCAGCATTTATTTATGGAGCTAATTTTGCATGTATTGCTCCCATTTCCGCCTGCAGATAAAAAGCAGAGATAATCAGCTTGGTGCTGGCCATGGCTGCTGCAGGAGCCCCGTGCCGGGACTGCCTTAAAGCAGAAGGATTCCAGAAAGCCTGGTTCTGAGTTCAGTCAAAGAATGCACTCCACTGCAACCTCACAGACTCCCTGCTCATCACCGCGTCCTCCTGCAACAGGTCTGCAGAGGGGATGTCTGCAGCATTTCCACCACGTGTGGGAAGCACTTTGAAAGGAAAAATAAGGCCGTGATGTGCTTTCCTATGAAGAGCTCTTGGCCACCATCATTCCCCCTTAGGTCTCCAATTCCTCTCTGAGGAAGCATCAAAGCTTTCCTGAATCTTTGTCCCACCACAGTTTGATCAACCAGCTCCTTTCCTGAGTGTGACTGTCTCAGAGATCATTAACAAGTTAATACAGAGAAAGCCCCCTCCCCAAGTGTGTTGCAATTTCTCCTACAAATGTGTATCCCTTTAAGGTGTTTGTAGAGCTTTGCAACACACCCCTGCACAGTACAGACGCTGCCCCGCCACTTTGGGGGACCACTGGGAATTTGGTAATGTATAGTTTGTTCTCACAAACTTTCTTCACCTGTCATTGGACTTAATTTTATTAGCATTAAGATAAATACTTAACAATAACAACAAAAAAAACCTAACTCACACCTTAAAAATCAATGGAGTAGTAGCTGATGAAAGAAGTAATTATAAAATTATTTTTGTGCTAATTGAAAAGAGAATGGTCTTCCCTCCCCGCTGCCCCCAAATAACGACTGCCTCTTCAATCCTGAAATTAAAATACCAGAGACAGAAACAGATTACCTAATATGTTTTGAAATTTAAACTTAATTTTGTTATTTTAAGAATTCAGAAGAGTATTTTTCCTGCTCAAACAATCGTATATCCACCTCCCCTAGAAGTTTCCAGAAGTCGCCTCATACCAACGGTATTGCCTTTTTCAGTTAAAACATATTCACAGGAAGCATGAAATGACTCGTTAATTCAAACATTCTCTATTAATCAGCTCTACGGTGAAGACTTTTAATACTGATGAAAACATGCTTTGTGGGACAAACAGACTCCCTCTCCACTGCATCTCTCAGGGCGTGGGATCAGATCCAATAATTTGAGAAAATAAATATGACGCGTCTCCTACAGACCTTAAAAGCTGATTTGTGTGAGCTTTGTTGCTCTGAAAAGTACAATTAAATGGGCTTCAGACACAGCCGTGTGATTCGAAGCAGACAAGAAAAGTATGGAAGTCTGAAAGAATGAACAATGATGGCAGGCCAGCGAACAGTGAATCTCGGTTTGCAGGGAGACGGGTTTAGGTGATTGAAAAAGGATACTCTCCTCACCCCAAAGCCAAGGAAAGCACAGGCGCAGGAGGGAACCTCCATCTTTCACCCTTGCCCACTAGCCTTCCAAAACGCACAGGCACGTCTCACTCATTTTTCTGTACTAGCTATGTCTCTAAACAGTTGTTAATCATTTTCTGGTGGTTATGGTTATAAGCAGACTCTTATCTTAAAAATGATGAAGGAATTAAAAGGAACAGCTGCTTGAAAATTTGGTTGTGAGTATTTTGTAATGAAGTGTCGCCTTGGGTGAAAGCAATCCCCCCGGCTCTCTGTTCATTTAGGGGAGGAAGAACGGCCTTTGAGTGCCTGCTACCGGTGGCATGTGACGCCTCCACCCCACGCACTTCCTCGGTGGCGCTGCTGATAGAGAGTCCCCCTGCCAATGCAGGAGACGAGGAGACACAAGAGACACAGGTTCAATCCCTGGGTCGGGAAGCTCCCCTGGAGACGGAAATGGCAGCCCACTCCAGTATTCTTGCCTGGAAAATCCCATGGATAGAGGAGCCTGGTGGGCTACCATCCTTGAGGCTGCAAAGAGTCGGACACGACTGAGCACCATCCCACACCCAGGTAAAAATTCTCCCAAGTCTAAGTCTGATGCACATATACGGGAGAAGGAGCAAGGGTCCATCACATCACTCGGCCTTTGGGAGGGGGAGAGCCTGACAAATTGCAGAACTAAGGACCAAGCTGGCTCCCAGTCAGGGCAGGGAAGAGCGCCAGTGCCATAGCTTGTCACCCCCCAACCCCCTCTGCCCAGCTTTAGATTTACATGCATGCTCCAGAGTCCAGGGGCGTCCAGCGATCTGGGGGGTTGCTCTGACTCCTCCCTCCCGTCCCACCTCCTAAAACAGCCACTGATGGGAGCAGGCAGGGTGAGGCAGTGGTGTGGGTACCGCCCACTGCAGGCCAGAAGTAAGGCAGGACCCCACTCAGAGCAAAGGAGAGGGACTGGCACCCCCACCCCTCTTTGCTTCTTCCCTGGAGTGACTTAGCTGACTCTTGGCCACAGTCCTTTTTCCACCCTGAGCCGGGAGTGGGGTTAGGGGTGGTGGTCCTGCCTGACACCAACAGTGCCACAGCAGGGCATCTGCTACACAGCCGCCTACTCCTGGGGGTCACTGAGCATTTCATCTGGAGGCAGACGAGTGCATTCACTGGTGGCTTTAAACCGAGGAGAAGGTGATTTCTCTCCAAGTGTGCACCCCAGCTGCTGTCATAGCCCACCCCGTGATGGAATGATACAGCTGACCTCTCCTGCCCCAGTGATACCACAGCTCTGTTCGCACTCTCTGGCATCCACTTTAAAGATGCAGTTGGTACCATGGTACCCTTCTTAGAAGGTGAATCTTCAGCCTGGGCAGGGCAATGTGATTCTCCAACATATCAATATTTCACTCATGTTTTATTGTTGAAGGACCTTTCTTCATCGTTTAAAAGTTTAATGACACACAGCATACATCCAAAAGAGTACAGGTGTAAATAAAGGTAAACCCGCCTCCGAAGCCAGCCATCAGAACTATCAGTGCCCAAAAGTCCCTCACACGGCCTGCTTCCAGGCCTTAACCGACCCCTGCCCACCCCCCCGTGAAAAAACTCCACAATCAAAACTGTTGATAACACAGGTCCGTCTGGCCACAGATTTGTTTTCATGCTTTGTAGGGATGAAATCACGGAGCATGGATGTTTTGTGTCTGGCTTCACTCACTCACTCTGGATTTGTGGGGTTTGTATGTGCAGAGGTAGATCATTCTTTCTCCTGGCATATAGCACACGCCTGCGTGAATACAGCACCATAGAGACATTAAGCTGTCAGTGCTCTCAACACCAACATGAGTGGGCCTGTGAGAAGGTATCAGACAGGAACAATAGCAAAGGCACTGATTAACTAAACTGCTTCACCGTTAATGTTACACTGTGTTGTTCAGTCACTCAGTCCTGTCCAACTCTTTACAAACCTATGGACTGCAGCACACAAGGCCTCCCTGTCCTTCACCATCTCCCAGAGCTTGCTCAAACTCTTGTCCATTGAGTCGGTGATGCCACCCAACCATCTCATCCTCTGTCATCCCCTTCTCCTCTTGCCTTCAATCTTTCCCAGCATCAGGGTCTTTTCCAATGAGTCGGTTCTTTGCATCCGGTGGCCAAAGTATTGGAGGTTCAGCTTCAGCATCAGTCCTTCCAATGAATATTCAGGCTTTATTTCCTTTAGGATGGACTGGTTTGATCTCCTTGCAGTCCAAGGGACACTCAAGATTATTCTCCAGCACCACAGTTCGAAAGCATCAATTCTTTGGCTCTCAGTTTTCTTTATGGTCCAACTTTCAAAAACAATTTTAGGAATCTTTACTTAAAAACAACCTTATCTTAAAATGGAGTAACTTTGGTATTACGAGCAGCAAGCAAAGTACAGAAGCAAAAATGCATTACAGGAGCATTAAGTTCTACATCAGGTCACAGCGTCTAATCTGAAATCACACCCATAATATCATTTTTCGGGATATCTGGGAAATAGTTATTTCCCAGGATGTCTGAACCATAGCTACTCTATTTTGACTTTTAATTGTAAAAAAAAAAAAAAAAATTTTTTTTTTAATAGCCAAAGCAGATTTCACCATTAATGACGTCAGTGTTTTTCTAGGTATGAGAAGATGCAAGAATTGGAACTCATAAAACCTTTTTCTGAAAAGATCTAACTATCTGAAGACCTGTTCTGCCAGTTTTTGTTTTTTGTTTTTTGTTTTTTCAGAGCACAGAGTGCCTCATTCCTGATTTTCACCCTGAACTTCTTTCAAGGGGTGTTGAAGGTCAGCAGCTTGCAATGGTCATGATGTAATCTTTGTAGAGGCAGCTGGCAAGTACCAACTTCCAGTCAGCAGGGTTCCTTCATAGCCACATATCTGACCATGTGACACCATTTCATGGCCATTGTGTCCCGCGGTGCTGGGAAGGCTCATTCCCAGGTCTAGGGAAGTGATGGGCCACTCAGTGTGCCAAAATTGGACCAGGCCTTGCAAGTAGCAAAAGTCTCTGTGGTCCAACTTTCATATCCATATATGACTACTGGAAAAATCATAGCTTTGACTGTATGGAACTTTGTTGGCAAGGTGATATCTCTGCTTTTAAATGTACTGTCTAGATTTGTCATAGCTTTCCTTCCAAGGAGCCAGCGTCTTTTAATTTTATGGCTGCAGCCACCATCCACAGTGATTTTGGAGCCCAGGAAAATAAAGTCTGTCACTGTTTTTATTTTTTCCACACTTATTTGCCATGAAGCAATGGGATTGGATGCCATGATCTTCGTTTTTTGAATGCTGAGTCTTAAGCCAGCTTTTTCACTCTCCTCTTTTACCCTCATCCAGAGGCTCTTTAGTTCGTCTTCACTTTCTGCCATAAGGGTGGTATCATCTGCATATCTGAGGTTGTTAATATTTCTCCCAGCAATCATGATTCCAGCCTGTGGTTCATACAGCCTGGCATATTTTCAAATTCTTTGTGAAACTGCTGAAAAATATTTCTATTGAGTTTATATCACTGAATGCATTGACTTTTGTAAAGTTTTTGATATTCAGATAAATCTGGGGTTTTTCATTCAGGCAAAATGATGGCAGATACCTAATGCAATTGACTTAGATCATATCTTTATTTTCAAAAGACTATCAGTTCAGTCACCTTGTGGCCCCACGGACCGCAGCACGCCAGGCCTCCCTGTCCATCACCAACTCCCGGAGCTCACTCAAAGTCACGTCCATGAGTCGGTGACGCCATCCAACCGTCTCATCCTCTGTCGTCCCCTTCTCCTGCTGCCTTCAGTCTTTCCCAGCATCAGGGTCTTTTCAAATGAGTCAGCTCGTCACATCAGGTGGCCAAAGGATTGGAGTTTCAGCTTCAACATCAGTCCTTCCAATGAACACTCAGGACTGATTTCCTTTCATACGGACTGGTTGGATCTCCTTGCAGTCCAAGGGACTCTCAAGAGTCTTCTCCACCACCACAGTTTAAAAGCATCAATTCTTTGGCACTCAGCTTTCTTTACAGTCCAACTCTCACATCCATACATGACCACTGGAAAAACCATAGCCTTGACTAGATGGACCTTTGCTGGCAAAGTAATGTCTCTGCTTTTTAATATGCTGTCTAGTTTGGTCATAACTTTTCTTCCAAGGTGCAAGCGTCTTTTTATTTCATGGCTACAGTCACCATCTGCAGTGATTTTGGAGCCCCCCAAAAATAGAGTCTGCCACTGTTTCTCCATCTATTGTCAAAAGACTGTATATGCCTATTTTCCTTTTGTGGTTTAAACCAGCATCCATTTGTTACCTCATAGCTTCTGTGGGTCAGGAATGTAGGCACAGCTTAGCTGGGTTCTCTTAGCTGGCTGAATACCAAGTTGCTGGTGGAATTCAGTTCCTAGCAGTGGTAGGACTAAGTCCTCAGCTTCTGTGGGCAGCAGTTCACAAGAGCTTCTCCAGAGTCATCAGGAACATCTCTGACCTCTGGACCATCTTTTCCAGGGATCAGCTGATGAGGTCAGGCTGTCCAGGATAATGGCCCCACCCATTCGCAGAAGGTGGGAATAACACAAGCATTGAGGCTGTACTGGAATTCTCCCTACTTCAACTTTCTGTCTTCATGTGGCTCTTTGCATGGCAGTTTCAGAGTAGTCAGATTCTTACTTGCTGGCTCAGGGCTCCAAAATACGGAGATCCATATTTTTGCTTTTTCAGTTCTTCTCTTGTCTTTCTTGCTGCTCCAAGAGTTTTTCCACTCTTTCTATTTAGAGGAATTCCTTTCTTTCAAAGCTGTCTGGCAGTCAATCCCTTTAGCTTTCCTTTGTCTGAGCATGTGTTTTCCCCCGTCTTCATTTCTATAGGGTAATTTCATCAGATACGGAATTCAGTTGAGTACTTTTATTTCAGCACTTGAAACGTTTTACCATGTCCTTCTGGCTTCCGTGAATTCTGTCCAGATACCCACTGTCATTCAAACTCTTTTTTCCATGGGTAAAACATCATTTCTATCTCACCAATTTCAAGATTTTTGCTTTGTCTTTAGTTTCTGAAGTTTGGTTATGACGTGTTTTGGCACTGGGTTCTTTGAATCTATCTTATTTGGGTTTTTCTCAATTTCCTGAATCTGTAAACTTTGCCAAATTTGGGGGAATTATTCAGCCATTATTTCTTTGAACACTCGTAGGGCTTTCCTCTCTCTTTCCTCCTCCTTAGAGACAAAAATGTTAGATCTTTGGTTGTAAGCCCTAGGTCCCGAGGCTCTCTTTTTTGGTCTATTTTTTCCTCCAGTGTTCAGATGGGGATAAATCCTACTGCTCCCTCTTCAAGTCCACTGATTCTTTTTCACTCTCCATTGTGCTATTGAGTGCACCCACTGAGTCTCTAATTTTGCTGTTTCAGTTATATTTTTCAAGTAGCCATTATTGTGGATTGTATCTTTGTTTTAAACAGATTGCTGTTGTTGTTTAGTTGCTAAGACCTACTTTTTGCCACCTCATGGACTGCAGCATGCCAGGTCCCTCTGCCCTCCACTATCTCCTGGAGTTTGCTCAAATTCTTGTCCACTGAGTCAGTGATGCTATCTGCTGCCCTCTTCTCCCTTTGCTTTCAGTCTTTCCCAGCATCAGGGTCTTTTCCAATGAGTCAGTTCTTCCCATCAGGTGGCCAAAGTATTGGAGCTTCTGCTTCAGCATCAGTCCTTCCAATAAGTATTCAGGCTTGATTTATTTTAGGATTGACTGGCTTGATCTCCTTGCAGTCCAAAGGACTCTCAAGAGTCTTCTCTAGCACCACAATTTGAAAGCATCAATTCTTCAGCATTTAGCCTTCTCTGTGGTCCAACTCTCATATCCAAACATGACTACTGGAAAAACCATAACTTTGACTATATGGACTTTTGTTGGCAAGGTGATGTCTCGGCTTTTTAATATGTTGTCTAGGTTTATGAAAGCTTTCTTTCCGAGGAGCAAGCATCTTTTTATTTCATGGCTGCAGTCACCATGTGGAGTGATCCAGGAGCCCAAGAAAATAAAATCTGTCACTGCTTCCACTTTTTCCCTATCTATTTGCCATGAAGTGATGGGGCCAGCTGCAGTGATGTTAGTTTTCTGAATATTGTGTTTTAAGCCAGCTTCTTCACTCTCTCCTTTCACCCTCATCAAGAGGCTCTTTGGTTCCTCTTTGCTTTCTGCCATTAGAGTGGTATCATCTGCACATCTGAGGTTGTTGATATTTCTCTCGGCAGTCTTGATTAAAGCTTGTGATTCATCCAGCACTGCATTTTGCATGATGTACTCTACGTGTCAGTCAAATACACTGGGTGACAGTATACAGCCTTGTCCTCTTCTCCCGATACGGAACCCGTCTGTTGCTCCATGTTGTTTCAGCTGTTGCTCCTTGACCCACATACAGGTTTCACAAGAGACAGGTGAAGTGGTCTGTCACTCCCATGTCTTTAAGAGTTTCCCACAGCTTCTTGTGATCCACACAATCAAAGACTGTAGTATAGTCTATAAAGCAGAAGCAGATATCTTTCTGGAACTCTCTTTCTTCTTCCATGATTCAATGAATGCTGTCTATTTGGTCTCTGGTTCCTCTGCCTCTTTGGAACCCCGCTTGCACACCTGGAAGTTTTCAGTTCATATAGTGATGAAGCTTATCTTGAAGGATTTTGAGCATGACCTTGCTAGCATGTGAAATGAGTGTAATTGTACAGTCATTGGAACATTCTTTGGCATTGCTCTTCTTTGGGATTGGAATGAAAGCTTACCTTTTCCAGTCCTGTGGCCACTGCTGAGTTAAATAGAGTACATATGATTTTTAAAATGGTGCATTTCTCACCATGTCCTTCCAAGTCATATTTCAAACCTTACTTAAGGCAGAAATGCCTTTGAGTGAACCGTGTACACGTTTAAAGCTGCGAATCCAGACCTCCATAAATAGTTAACTCACGTGCACTGTTCCACCCTGTAGTGAGGAGGCCTCCTACACCCACAGGCTACTCAATCTGTGATTTCCATGCTTGAACCTCCAGGGACTTCTGCTCAGACACAGGTCCTCCCACCGTAGGGCTTGCAGTCTGCCTGGTGATCAGATCAGGTGTGAGGTCTTCCTCGCTATCACTAAGGTTGATTCTAATCGAAGGATCCTATAGAGCCTGGAGTCCTGGGGAAACCCATTTTTGGGGATTGGGTGCCTCCCCCTGACAACAAATAAGATCAACTTCCTTCAGTTGCCTGTCTCCCTACTTTAGTTGAAGCCCGTGGATCTTAAGGTAAATGTGGCAGGTGCTTCGTGGCTCAATTTCTGGCTGCTACACCTGACAGGTGTGGGTCCTGCTCTCTGGGAGGTTGAACCCCTGGCCCACCTCATGCGGGTGGTGGTCTAGGCCTCTACTGGGCCCCCTGATGAGTGCTCTGGTCCTCCCCATCTGAGCCAACAGGAGGGTGGTCAGAACAGCCGCCCCCTCTCTCCGCTGTGTCAGAGCCTGGGCCACCTCCATCCCTTCCCTGCTCAAGCCCCACTTCCTCCCCTCCAGTGGGTCTAAGAGACAGGAAGGTGACTCCAGTGGCTTCTTTATTTATCTGTGTTCTCTGTGTTAGGCCTGTAATAAGTTTCCTGGGGCCACCATAAGGAAGTATCACAAACCTGGTGGTTTCAAATGCCAACTAAATGTTGGCACTTGCCAAGGGCTTGCCGAGTGGCTCAGTGGTAAAGAATCTGCCTGCAATGCAGGAGGCCCAGGAGACACGGGTTTGATTCCAGAGTCGGGAAAATCCCCAGGAAAAGGGAACGGCTACCCACTCCAGTATTCTTGACTGGGAAATCCCAAGGACAGAGGAGCCTGGTAGGCTACAGTCTTGTGAGGTCACGAAGAGTCGGACGCGACTTAGTGACCAAACAGCAACAACAACAGTGACCCGCCTTCACACGGACTGAGTCACTAGCCACTGCGGCCTCTGACCTTCCACGTGCCCTGAAGGGCTTGAGGCAGACACGAGGACTGAGGCGCTCCCAAAGGGACGCGTTCACTCACAGTTCTAGGCGCCAGAGCTCCAGAGTCTAGGTGTCAGCAGGGCCATGCCCCTCTGAGGCTCCAGAGGGGGATTCTTCCTGCCTCTTCCAACTTCCAGAGGCTCCAAGTGCCTCTTGCTCATGCCTGCATTGCTCCAAACCCTTCTTCTGCCTTCACATGGACTTCTCTTCTCACTGAGTCTCTCCTCTTCTGTTTCTTATACGGATGGTTTAGGGTCCGTGCTGCAGAAGACTCTTGAGAGTCCCTTGAACAGCAAGGAGACCAAACCAGTCCATCCTAAAGGATATCAGCCCAGAATATTCACTGGAAGGACTGATGCTGAAGCTGAAGCTCCAACACTTTGGCCACCTGATATGAAGAGCCGACTCATTGGAAAAGACCCTGATGCTGGGAAAGATTGAAGGCAGGAGGAGAAGGCGACAGCAGAGGATGAGATGGTTGGATGGCATCACCAACTCAATGGACATGAGTTTGAGCAAGCTCCAGGAGCTAGTGAAGTACAGGGAAGCCTGGCATGCGGCAGTCCATGGGGTTGCAAAGAGCTGGACACAACTGAGTGACTGAACTGAACTGAAAAATCCAGGGTGGTCTCATCTTGAAATCCTTGTCTTAATCTGCATAGTCCCCTTTTCCAAATAAGGTCGTGTTCACAGTTTCCAGAGTTTAGGGTAAGGATATACTTTTGGGGGTCAGACATCCACCTTGCTCCAAGACTCAATCATACCGAAGGAAAGACTTGACCTGTGGAGCCAGAATGCCAGTTCTGAAAGCCCTCCTCCCGGGACAGTCCTTTCTTCTCTGGAATTTCTTGTTCATGGTTTAGTTTGTTCCGGGCCCCTTCCAAGAACAATAGAAAAGGCCCCCGGGCATGAAAGATGGCCTGTTTCATTCTGACAGTCCCCCCACCCCACCATGTAGCAGGAAGTTTTCACCATCTCCTAAGGCTGATATGATACAGTCCAATGATAAAAAAAAAGTTGTGTTTTTTTTTAAGTCATCTGGAAATCAGAACAAGAAAGTTCTCCACTTAACTCTGCCACATCTGGGTGTGAGTGATTCATGAAGACGCAGCCTCGTTCTGGTTTTCATTTCAAATGATGTTTACAAGGAGTTTAAAGCGGTTGCCTCTCAAAGGGTCCTCATTAATATATGACCACTTGCTTCTCACAGAGCCCAGCTTCTCCGCTTAAAAGCAGAATAAGATTTTCCACAACCATATCTTAGGAAACATTGAAAGGATTAACAAAACTTTTATTTGCAAATCAATTTCAGATCTACCGGTCTGAGAGTGGAAGACGTTGTTATTTCATTTGCTAATTAAAACCATTTCCCTAAAATTTTGCTTTCCTCCCTAATTTGAATAACAAAGAGACACAGAGATAGAACCACATCTGTTGACTCTTCTCAAATATTTCTGAATAGGGGGTGGAGGGAAAACATGAGACATCAAGAGCCTGACGCACGGACACGGACAGACACGGAGGAGGCGTAGACACGCTGATGGCAGGCGGTCCGAGCGCCGGGAGCAGATGTGTCCGTTTCAGCTCCGCAGGCTCCAGTGCAGGCCCGGGACTTGTATTCCGTCTTCCTCCTTTTGTCAGGATGAAATCAGCGTTCACCCGGCCCACGTTCATTTTTAAGTATTCTTTTTTCTCCCCTTCATCCTCAACTTCAACATCAACTCTGAAAAAAAAATGTTGATTACATTAGAATGTCTAAGGATCAAACAGAAAAGGAAACAGATGGACAAGCAACAATTCGTATTGAGTTAATCCCAGGTTAAACCTAAATATGTAAATGGTTTTGCTGAATACAATCTTTGTAAGATTTTTGTAATGGAAACAATGCAAGTGGTGATTCCATATGGCCAAAGAAGCCAACGGATGTATTTTTTCCACTTCCCATTTCAGCCATTTGGCATCTGAAGACGCCAGTGCCCCTTCTGATGCCTTTCTTTGCCTTGACCTCAGCCGCATCTGGGTACAGCTAGGAAGCACCATAGACCCGAGTGGGCCTGTAGCTTCTCATCTCCTCATTCCTGGGCCAGGACCCACTTTCCCGGAGGCCATGGTCTCTGAGTAAACAGCCTCAGCCAGAGGGCTCTTGCTTGTAACTTGTTTGTTCGTGTTTGGAAACCTGAATGAGAAACACCCCTCACAGGAGACAGTTCTCTGGAGGGCAGCTATGGACGGGAGGCACGTGACCCAGCTCTCCGGCTTCTCTCCATTGTAGAAGTGTCAGAGCAGGCGGGGCGAGCTGGACATTTGGGAGATAAAGTGGGCAGGATGGAACTTATGGTGCCCAGCAGACCCTCGCCCTCTTTCAGACGGTGGCAGGAAGTCTCACCCCACTGCTCAGCATCCACTAAAAAGATGCATGGCTTGAGACTTGTGAGTTAAGTTTCATCTGGGGCAAAATGCGGACTGTAGCCTGGGAGGCAGCACCTCAGATAGCTCTGAGCGACTGTTCCAAAGAGGCAGTGCTGCTGATGCTGCTAAGTCACTTCAGTCGTGTCCGACTCTGCGCGACCCCATAGACAGAAACCCACCAGGCTCCCGAGTCCCTGGGATTCTCCAGGCAAGAACACTGGAGTGGGTTGCCATTTCCTTCTCCAATGTGTGAAAATGAAAAGTGAAAGTGAAGTCGCTCAGTCGTGTCCGACCCTTAGCGACCCCACGGACTGCAGCCCACCAGGCTCCTCCATCCATGGGATATTCTAGGCAAGAGCACTGGAGTGGCTTGCCATTGCCTTCTCCGAAGAGGCAGTGCAGGGAAGGCCAATATAGAAGGTTTTGGGGAAGGCGGAGTTCAATACCATGAAGCACTCATTTTACAAAAGGTATTTTGCCAATCCCAAGGATCTGAGGTCACCGTGAAGGGACTTAGTACCTCTCTAGATGTGAGGAGACGCAGGATTGAGATCATAAAATCTGTCCCTAAAACACCCAGCTGCTTAAAGACGGGTTTTCCCATGGTCATGTGTGGACGTGAGAGCTGGACTACAAAGAAAGCTGAGCGCTGAAGAACGGATTCGTTTGAACTGTGGTGCTGGAGAAGACTCTCGAGAGTCCCTTGGACTGCAAGGAGATCCAACCAGTCCATTCTAAAGGAGATCAGTCCTGGGTGTTCATTGGAAGGACTGATGCTGAAGCTGAAACTCCAATCCTTTGGCCACCTCATGTGATGAGTTGACTCACGGGAAAGGACTCTGAAGCTGGGAGGGATTGGGGGTGGGAGGAGACGGGGACGACAGAGGATGAGGTGGTTGGATGGCATCACCGACTCGATGGACTTGAGTCTGAGTGAACTCCAGGAGTTGGTGATGGACAGGGAGGCCTGGCGTGCTGCAGTCCATGGGGTCGCAAAGAGTCAGACATGACTGAGCAACTGAACTGCACTGAACTGATCTAAAGACCTGCCCCAGCAGGTTCCCTGGAGCACAGAGTGCCTCACTCCACCCTGAACTCCCTCAGGGGTTGCTGAAGGTCAACAGCTATACAGCATGGGGTTCAGTCTTGGCAAAGGAAGATGGCAAACGCCTTTGTTGTTCAGTGGTTGGCAATTTGTAGTTGACATCACCTAGCGCTGGGAGAAGGAAATGGCAACCCACTCCAGTGTTCTTGCCTGGAGAATCCCAGGGACAGGGGAGCCTGGTGGGCTGCCATCTATGTGGTCGCACAGAGTCGGACACGACTGAAGCGACTTAGCAGCAGCAGCGCTGGGAGAGGCAGGGGGGATCGATCCCCACCCCGCCTCGTCCGGGAACCATCCCGTCCTTGGTTCCTGTACACGCAGCTTCAGTGCATCCATGGTGACCCCTTCTTTCAACCCTGCAGCCTCACAGTGAGGCCTCCTGGATATGGACGTCAGTGGTCATCTCTGCCCTTTCATTCAGAGCTGTGTGCCAGCTATTGTCCTGGACCCTTTACCTACAGCTTCTCATAAAGTCCTTGACACACACGCACTTCTGCATGGCAGGAGGGGGAGGGGGGATGGGTAGAAGGAGGATGGGGAGGGGGGAGGAAAGGATGGAATGGGGAGGGGGGGCAGGATACCTATGTTTTAAAGATGAGGAAGCTGTGGCTCCCAGCAGCTGGGCAGCCTGTGTGGGGAGCTGACGGTAACCAGGATCTGGACAAGCTCCCTCTCTGCTCTCCCGCTTGCTCTCCGGGTCCTCCCTTCTGTCCCTGCGTCCCGGTCTCAGGAGGCTCGCGCGCCCTTCCTCCCCGGGCTGTGTCCGGTCTCAGGAGGCTCGCGCGCCCTCCCTCCCCAGGCTCTCCACGCGCCTTCCTGGCTGGCGCCCCATTCCCAGTGTTTCTTGGTCTATATCCTCCGTCCATCGTCACCAGAAGCAGGTCCTTCTCGACTTCTGTGAGCGATCGAGCTCAGAGCCTTGGTCCAGCTCCACATCCCTCCTCAACCTGACCCCTTCCTGCATCCTGGCTGCTTCCCTTCAGCTCCTGATGCCAACTTTCTTCCCAGGGAGATCGTCCTAATCACTGTCCCGGGACAGCTCTCCTGCCCCTTCCCTCAGGCGTCTGGTCCCAGAGCAGACCTCACCGCCGGCCCCTGCTCCTGGAGGAGGGCTTTCCCACATACCGTCCTCCTGCGCCCATCCTGCCCACCCCGCTCACTGAGAACCCGCCTCTGGAGGCCTCTCCCCCGTGCTCCAGGATGGAGGGGGCTCTGGGCGTCCGTCCTGCCTGAGCCTGGGCCACGCCAGAGCTCTTGTGTGATGCTCCGTCTCCCCTCTGCGCTCAGTCTGAGCCTGGCTGAGCTCAGGGTGTGGGCTCCCTTCTCTCTCCGTAGCCGTTGCTCAGCATGCTCTTCGACTGTTAGACCCGCAGGCCCTCAGCATCACAGCGCAGCTTTGCGGCCCTTCGTCTGTGGCCTCCTTGACGTAAGGGGACTCTCTCTGGGCTGCTCGTCTCTCCTTCTGTCTGTCCTAGAGATTCTAAACTGTGTTTCCAGAGCCTCTGTCCTCTGGGGCCCCCTGAGCTGTTGGAGTGGGGCCCTTACTGTGGGGGTCTGAGCCTCCACCCCGACAGCCTACGTCCAACCAGAGCAGGAAGAGTCTTCTCCACTCCTCACTGAGCGCTTGCCAACCTCCGCGGCTCACGCCTGGTCCGGGGGCTGGCCCTGCCTCTTCCTCTCTGCCCGGTCCTCGGGCAACTGTCGCTTACACTGCTGCCTCCCTTTCCTCTCCTGCAAACGGAGAGTGTCGGCCCTGCCTTGAGGGTGTGGAGAGGATGCAGGGAAGCAGAGAACGCTGAGCCGAAGGCTGGTGACAGGACATGCCGCAGAGGCTGGCCTTGCTTCCTGCCTCCCTCCCACTCTTAAGAGTTCACAGGCTCTTGGAGGTTACGGCACATCCTCAGCAAGAGTTCGGAGTGAGCTGCAGGCCAACTCCTTGCTTCCTCTGAGGGAGCTAGAACCAGCCACTCTGGCTGAGGGCGCTCAGCGGTGGTGAATCCTCGGGAAGGCAGAGCCAGTGGTTCCTGAGTGCTTGGTCTGCACCGGGCGCTGCCCACCTGGGCATTGCGCACAAGCCCAGGCGGCCCAGAGGCCACACTCCCCACCTCTGATGGGGCTGATCCTCTGATGCCGCGCTGGGACCACAGTGCTTCCTCCTGGCCTGCCTCTCCAGATCCTGCTGGGCCGCCATCTGAACCACTGTTGTCCCCTTTCAAAGAGGTGAGTGCGTGCCCTTGGACCAGGGTCAGCTGGCAGTCTGATGGCGTGAAGTTGAGATACAGCTGGAGATGTGAGTATGGAGGGTGGGTCGAACAAGGTTATGTGGGTAACAGTGGATTGTTCTTGGGGTGTAAGGAACAAGATTCAGATTTCAGATAAAGCTCACTGGCGAAGCAAGTCCACAAGAAAGCAAGTCCACGAGCTTACGAAGAAAGACGACTTCATCAGGTTTGGGGTGCGACTGACAGGTGGTGGTGCTGAGCAGGCATCCATCGCAGACGAGCCGCTGAGGACGGTGGTGAGGAAGGCGAGTCACTCTGAGGCTGCTGGAGCAGGTGCCCTCTCGCGGTGGAACTGATCCAGGACAATCTGGGAGAATCCTGGCTCTGGTTTGCTTGTTTCCTTGTCATACTGCTCTATTTTTCTTGGAGAAAAAAATGTCTTGACTTTTATCTTCCAAATACTCTCTTGCAACGTTTATTTCAGTGATCATGTGTTGATGCCAGTTCTTAAATCATCCACGTGCTTATTTACTTTCGCAGTTCAGGCAGCGTTTTGTTGCTGTTTAGTTACTCAATCATGTCTGACTCTTTGCGACCCCACGGACTGTAGTCCGCCACGTTCCTCTGTCCATGGGATTTCCCAGGCAAGAATACTGGAGTGGGCTGCCATTTCCCTCTCCAGGGGATCTTTCCCACTCGGGGATCAAGCACACGTCTCTTATGTCTCCTGCGCTGGCAGGCAGGTTCTTTATCACTAGTGCCACCTGGGAAGCCCCATGCTTGGTCGTTAGGCGCCTTCTATTCAAACTGATTCCAGCTGTTATTGGTTTCCTGAGCCTGGGGAAGTAATTGGATCTTTTGAGGTCTTTCAGTAAAAGGATCTCGACCAGCCCATCTGATGTGAAATGTTACGATGGTGAGTGGTGTCTTGGGGAAGGGATGGCATGGGCGGGGAGGTGGGCTTCGTGCCCACTCTGGCCTCGAATGTGCTTTCATTTCCAGGGACCCCTGTTTCTATCTACAGGGTGTTGCATTAATAACCGAGGCTTTCACGAAAGAAGGCTCATCAGAGATTTAAAAAAGGGAGGCTGGAAGTCACAAGTTACTTCTGATTGCATCCTGCTCTGTTATCAAACTCTCACGCTGGCTCTTCAAAGCAGACTTTGAGGAGAATTTTTTTTGAACATTTTTATTTGTCCAAAATGGAAAGAATGATCTCATTAAGGCCAGAGCTGTGATTTCACTTTAGGTTCAGGGGAGGATAGACCAGCTCCTTGGTAACAAAGCCCGTGAAACACACGTGTTCACTAAGTAGCCAGTGGGCGCTGGCAGAACCTTCCTCATTCGCTTCTACAAAGCGCTCTCGGTTCTGTATTGTGGACTTTAAAAAAGAACGTGCCTGGGACATCGTTTCAAGTCAGGACAGTGTGGTGAGCACGGGCGGAAGGCGAGTCTTCGGTGCATTTGCTGGGGGTGTGGAGCGGTGCGTGAAGTGAAAGGCTCTTTCCCTCTAGGGAGGGCCCACCTTGTCTCAGAGCTAAGACGACCTCACATCTGTCTCAGGAGCCGTCACAGACCTTAATAATCACAGTAGCCAACACCGATCGGACACATACTGTGTTCCAGTTTCTCTCCAAGGCCTTTTCCCAGGCTCACAGGATGCCTGGCACTTGAGACTCAATCAGCAATGTGAATTACCATCCTTGAGGCTTCACTTATGTGCTGTGTCCTAGAAGTGGGCAATCCTGACTTGACAGTGACTGAAAAGACCTCAGATATCATCTGGGCCCTGGAAGCAGCTCCAACATCGGCCCGGAGGCTGACTCAGCACTATTGTTTCAGACAAGTGTTACCACTGTGGACGTTTTAGCTCCAAAACCAGCCTCTGGAGCACTTGGCCTGCGTCTGCCTTTGCAGCTTAAAGAGGGCTGACCGCCTGCTGGGAGGGCCCAGGGTGCTGCCTGGTGACAAAACCACACAGATCGCGTGCACCCGAGCCTCCTAAAGGCCCAGGTGGCTCAGAAATCCCTGTCCAGTGACCACTGAAACAGGTCAGGTTTGGAGAAGATCTGTTTCTCTTGCACAAGACCCCGAGTGACGCAGGTTTTCATGCCGTTTGCTTCTGTTATTATCCTCAATGAATTGTCAACCCCTAAAGTTGGCAAGGTTTATTGAGTCATATTCCTCAGTTCTACACAGCTGACAGCAGCTCTGAATGTCAAAGCTAGAGCAATGCAGAGTGATTGTTTTTATTAATTTTAAAAACATTTTATTTTGACTGCATTGGGTGTTAGCTGCCACATGCAGGATCTTTCAATGAGGCACATGGATTCTCTAGTGGCATATGGGTTCAGAAGTTGTAGCACTCAAGCTTAATTGCCCTACAGCACATGGGATCTTAGTTCCCAGACCAGGGATTGACCTCCATCCTCTGCATTGGAAGGATGAGTCTTAACCACTCGACCACCAGGGAAGTCCCTAGAGTGATTTTTTAACTGACAATAAATTTTTACATTTCTCTGGGGCAAGAAATATACAGCTTCCTTTATCCAGGGTCCTACACTGCTTTCGTAAATATTTTCTAAATTATTTCTCTAATGTGCCTGGAGGTTGGTATACTTAGGAGAAGGCTCTGGGGCAAATGTGTAAACAGTGTTGGAAGGATAAGGCATTTCTCTGCAACCCTCATGCCCAGAACCACTGCTGGTATAAATCCAGGGCATCAAGGACAAGCCCAACCAGATCTTTTTGGAGCAGATTTTGATTTTGAAAGAATAATTATTGATCTTAATGAGGTTTCACTACAGTCCATGAAAGCCATTATCATATTTGGTCAGAGGCCTCCTGGGAGGGCCTGGAGACGGTGACTCTTAGGAGGAAAATGAAAGCAAATACAGCTATTAAGCAAATCCAATTGTCTGGTGTGACAGGAGCTCCCTAGGCCAGACTTCAAACAGAAAAGCAAACAGCATTAATGGGGCTGCAGACACCAAGCCACTTGGCCTCATCAACTTGGGCTTTGCCTCGGTAAAGGGCTTTACCTCCAGAAGGACCAGCGTTTGTTTCCTGTGGCTGCTGTACATGTTGCCACAAGCTTCCAGGCTTTCAATAGCACACTTCCATTATCTTACAGTTCTAGAAGTAAGAAGTCCGAAATGGGTCTCGTGGCTAAAATCAAGGTGTCAGCAGGGCACTGATCCTTCTGGAGGCTCAAGGGGAGAGTCCACTTCTTCATCTTCTCCAGTTTCTAAAGGATACCCGCATTCTCTGACTCATGGCCTCATCACATCTCAACTTCTGCTTCTGCTGTCCTGTCGCCATCTCTCTGACTCAGACCATCCTGCCTCCCTCTGTAAGGATCCCTGTGATTACACTGGACTCACCCAAATAACCCAGGATGACTTCCCCTTCATAAGACCCTTAGCTTAATCACAGGTGCAAAGTCCCCTTTGCTGTGTAAGGTAAAGAGTTCACTGGTCTTGGGGATTAGGATATGGGCATGTTAAAGGGCTATCATTCTGCAAGAGAATTCCAGAAAAACATCTACTACTGCTTCATTGACTACACTAAAGCCTTTGACTGTGTGGATCACAACACAGTATGGAATATTCATCAAGAGATGGAAATTCCAGACCACCTGTCTTCTGAGAAATCTGTATGCAGGTCAAGAAGCAACAGTTAGAACCAGACATGGAGTTGTTCCATAATGGAAAAGGAGTATAAGGCTGTATATTGTCACCCTGTTTATTTACTTATATGCAGAGTACATCATGGGAAATGCTGGGCTGGATTCCACAAGCTGGAATCAAGATTGCTGGGAGAAATATCAGTAACTTCAGCTATGCAGATGACACCACCCTTATGGGAGAAAGTGAAGAGGAACTAAAGAGCCTCTTAATGAAAGTGAAAGAGGAGAGTGAAAAAGCTGGCTTAAAACTCAACATTTAAAATACTAAGATCAAGGCATCTGGTCCCACCACTTCATGGCAAATAGATGGGGAAATAGTGGAAACAGTGATAGACTTTATTTTCTTGGGCTCCAAAATCACTGCAGATGGTGACTGCAGCCATGAAATTAAAAGACACTTGCTCCTTGGAAGAAAAGCTATGATAAACCTAGACAGCATATTAAAAAGCAGAGACGTTACTTTGCCAACAAAGGTCCGTCTAGACAAGGCCATGGTTTTTCCAGTGGTCATGTATGGATGTGAGAGTTGGAGCATAATGAAGGCTGCGCACCAAAGAACTGATGCTTTGAGCTGTAGCATTGAAGAAGGCTCTTGAGAGTCCCTTGGACAGCAGGGGGATCAAACCAGTCCATTCTAAAGGAAATCACATGTGAATATTCACTAGGAGGACTGATGCTGAAGCTGAAGCTCCAATACTTTGGCCACATGATTCAAAGAACTGACTCACTAGAAAAGACCCTGATGCAGGGAAAGATAGAAGGCAGGAGGAGAAGGGGATGACAGAGGAAGAGATGGTTGGATGGCATTACCGACTCAATGGGCATGAGTTCTTGCAAGCTCTGGGAGATGGTGACGGACAGGGAAGCCTCGCACGCTGCAGTCCATAGGTTTGCAGAGTTGGACACAACTCAGCGACGGAACAACACTTGTTGGTTGTGGGGCCCAGCTGGGATCACCTGTGAAGAGGGAACAAGGTCATTAAAGAAGAAGCCTGGAAATCTTAAGGCAAAACATGTGAGAATGAAAATGAAAAAAAATATCTAATGCCTACATCAGGCTTCATTCTTCTGCTTTCTTTTCTTACTCATTGCAACAGTTTGTTGGAGTATATATCATCATCATCCCAATTTACTGAAAAAGAAAGTGAGGCTACAAAACATTAAGGTACTGCCCAAGATCACAACTCTGTGTGCCTCTCTCGTAAATGGTAGAGTCTGAGTACAAATTGAGGCATGACTGCTCATTTTCCGCTTTTATGATGAGTTTAGATTTTCAGAATCATGAAAGCATAAGTTCTATCTAATGCAATAGACAAGAAAAAGAAATAAAGGTATATAGTATAGGAAAAAGAAATACATCTGTCTTAGTTTGTAGATGACATGGCTGTCAATGTAGAAAAATACAAATATACCTACAAAAAAATAGACCCTCCTGGAACTAGTAAGGTATTAATTAAAACAAGGTTGCAGGATATAAGGAAGTCAGTTTCTTTCTTATAAACCCACCAATGATCAACTGGAATTGAAAACATAATACCATTTATATTAGCACTCCCAAAATATGAAATACTTAGGTATAAAACTAACACAACATGTACAAGATCTGTATGAAGAAAACACGATGACAGAAATCAAAGAACTAAATAAATGGCGAGAAAGTCCATGTTCACAAACGGGAAGACAACATGGTGATGATGCCAATTCTTTCCAGGTAGATCTATGAGTTCAAAGCAGTCTTCATGAAAATCTTAGCAAGTTATTTGGTGGGCATTAAGAACTGATTTTAGAGTTTACACATCGAGACAAAAGACCCAGAACAGTCAGTACATTACAGAAGAAGGATGAAGTCAGAGGCTAACATTACTAAATTTCAAGACTTGATGGAAGATTTTCAGAATCATGAAAGTATACGTTCTACAAATCAAGACAGTGTCTTATTAGTGAAAGAAAAGACAAATAGATCAATGGAATAGAGTAAAGAACACGGACAGCCTCCACAAATATAGTCAATTGATCCTTGATCAAGGGGTAAAGGCAGTAGGATGGAGCAAAGATAATCTTTTCAACAAATGGTGCTGGAACGATTAGACATCCACATGCAAAAACCTGAATCTAAGGAAGGTCTGTGTAAGGCACAGACCTTATACCCTTCACAAAAATTAACTCAAAATGGATCATAGACCTAAACATAAAATGTAAAACTTTGAGACTCCTAGGAAATAAGAGAAAACTTGGCTGACCTTGGGTGTGGTGATGACTTTTTAGGTACAATACTGAAAGCACCATTCATGACAAAAAGAATTGATATGCTGGACTTCATTAAAAATAAAAACTTCAGTCCTGCAAGTTTGTTAGTCACTCAGTCGTGTCTGACTCTTTGTGACCCCAGGGACTGTAACTCACCAGGCTCCTTGGTCTTTGGGGTTCTCCAGGCAAGAATACCGGAGTGGGTTGCCATTCCCTTCTCCAGGAAATCTTCCCAACCCAGGGATCAAGCCTGGCTTTCCTGCATCGCAGGCAGATTCTCTGCTGGCTGAGCAACCAGAGGAGCTCAAGGACAATGTTAAATGGATGAGAAGACAAACTGTGGACAAGAGGGAAACATTTGCAAAAGGAACACAAAGGGCCGGTCTCCAAAACGTGCAAAGAGCTCTTGGAAAGCGACACTGAAAGTGCCGTCAACCTGACTAAACAATGGACCGAGATGTTGACAGGCAGCTCACTGAAGATGTGCTGATGACAAAAAGTAGAGGGACCCCCACCACAGGTCACCAGGCAAATGCAAATTGAAACAACGAGATGCTGCTACATACCTATCAGGAAGGCCAAAATCCGAACCCCGGCAACGACAAATGTTGCCGAGACTATGGAACAGCAGGTACTCTGATTTACTGCTGGTGGGAATGCAAAGTGATACAGCCTCTTTGAAGGCAGTTTATTTTCTTACAAACCTAAGCATACTCTAGCCACAGGATTCAGCCAACATTCTCCTTGATATTTACTCAAAGGAGTTGAAAACTCATGTTCAGACAAAAATTAGCACGAATATTGATAGCAGCTTTATTCATAATTGTCAAAGTGTGCCTTACTAGGTGAATGGATAAATAAACTGTGGTACATCCAGACAATGAAATATTATTCAGTTCTAAAAAGAAATGAGCCTTCAAACAATGCAGTGACATGGAGGAAACTTAAATGCTTATCACTAAACAGAGGAAGTTAATCTGAGAAAACTACACACTGTATGATTCCAACTTTATGTTATTCTGGAAAAAGCAAAACTATGGACCAGCGGCTGCCAGTGGGTGGCGGAGGCATGAATGGGAGGAACACAGATGATCTTCAGGGCAGTGAAAAGACTTCGTGTGGTATCATGTGTGTACTGATGGATGTACTGTCCAAACCCACAGAACGTGCAACAGCAGCAGTGAGCCTTGTATGAAGCACATGGACCTTGGCTAATTACGACGTGCCGGCATAGGTCCCCTGAAGATGGTGACTGCAGCCATGAAACTGAAAGACACTTGCTCCTTAGACAGCAGGCTGTGACAATCCTAGACAGCGTATTCCAAGGCAGAGACATCTCTTTGCTGACAAAGGTCTGTATAGTCACTGGCGGCTTAGCCGCTCAGTCGTGTCTGACTCTCACCTCCGTGTGGACTGCAGCCCGCCGGGCTCCTCTGTCCATGGGATTCTCCAGGCAAAACACTGGAGAGGGTTGCCATTTCCTCCTGCAGGGCCTCTTCCCGACCCAGGGATCGAACCCAGGTCTCCTGCACTGCAGGCAGATTCTTTTACCGACTGAGCTACCAGGGAAACTGTCTAGTCAAAGTTATGGTTTTTCCAATAGTCATGTATGCATGTGAGAGCTGAACCATAAACAAGGCTGAGTGATGAAAAATTGATGCTTTTGAACTGTGGTGCTGGAGAAGGCTTTTGAGAGTCCCTTAAACAGCAAGAAGATCAAACCAGTCAATCCTAACAGAAATCAGTCCTGAATATTCATTGGAAGCACTGATGCTGAAGCTGAAGCTCCAGTACTTTGGCCGTCTGATGTGAAGAGCTGACTCACTGGAAAAGACCCTGATGCTGGGAAAGACTGAAGGCGAGATGAGAAGGGGGTGACAGAGGATGAGACAGTTGGGTGGCATCGCCAACACAAGGAACAGGAGTTTGAGCAAACTGCAAGAAACGGTGAACGGGGGAAGCCTGGCATGCTGCAGCCCATGCGGTCACAGAGCTGGACGCGTCCCAGTGACGGGACGACAGCCACAAAGCATAGGTCCGCGGTCGTGACACGTGTGCCCGCGCCGCGGTGGGGGGTGTGGGGGGTGGGGGAGGCTGTGCTTGGGGTGGGGGCAGCACATATATGGAAACCCTCTTCTCTCGATTTTATTGTGAACCTAAACTGCTCTAAAAATAAACCTGGAAAAATAAAAGAATTGGGAAAGTACCCTTTCATTCTTTGTGATGCTTTCCAAGGGGAAGTCCTTACTGGAAGGAGTCATCAGGGTAAGACCGTCAGACAGTGGAATGAAGCATTTAGCCTGTGATGCAAAGATCTTTCACCCATGATTCATGATGCCAACAGTTTCCTGCTGATTCCTCTAAGTTTAAATCAATTTGACAATACGCATTCTCTGTTTCATGTGTTCTTCAGATCCAGTCTCTTCACAGGACGACGCTTCATGATGTAAGCCACAGACAATGCAAGTCTGTGAAGGATGATCAATGCGCCATGTGTCAGAGAAAGGATCAAAGGTTGTGTGTGTGTGTGCTCGAGTATGGTAGGATGTCCTTCCAAAAGTCCAGGGCTCAGGGGCTCCCTTCCCCACGGAGAAGAGGAGGGGAGAGACAGCTCCTCTGAACAAAGGAGAAAGACTCAAAGGAAAATGCACGCCATGTGAAATGTGTTTATGACCCAGAAGATAAGGAATGTCAGAACGAAGAGGAGAACGGTGCCAAGGGATGAGTGTGAACTGCCACGTGACCGGCATCAGGCGCCACTCTCTGTTCCGGGAAAGAAGGGAAGACGCTTCATGGGTCCTGGGTCTGTACAGATCCCCAGCTTGGAGCCACCCTCAGCATCCGACAAGCTTGGATTTCAGGATAAATCCACAAATGTGTGAGCCAGCTGTCCCACTCAACGCAGACTCTGCACGTGAGAGTTCTGCCTCCCTGGGCTCTGGATTCATCACGGCAGCGCTGAGCCAACCCTGTCCCTGAAGCCTGGGTCCCTTGAGTCAGCACCTGGGAAGGGACCGTGGGGCAGAGGGGGAAAATAGGACCTTTCCCCGAGGCTGCCTCCAAAAGAAGTGTCACGGCCAAGAACAGTGAGGGTCAGCCCTGAGTGGTCATCACTCAGGGTGAGAATGGGACCAAGCAAGAGGTTGGGGATTGGGAGAACACAGGAGCAGTTCAAGGTGCAAGACCCACCAAGCGCCAAGACGTTCCGGCTGAGCGGGATCCCCTGGTGCCCGAGGAGGAGGGTGCCTGCTTAATACGGTGTCCAAAGAGTGACACTTCTGAGAGCAAATGCGAGTGTTCTAATAGTCGCGCTGGGATCTGATTCATACCTCCTGCAAGGTGGTAGTCCCAGATGAGCGTTTTGGGTGGAAGGGGAGGGCAGAGACTAGATGTGCCTCTCTGGATATGCCCATCTCAGTCACCACGCAGGCAGAGAGAGACACGACTCGTCCATCTGGGTCCTGGATTGGACGAGGGGTGCGTGGATACGAGGCACTTCCTGATACTAGATTTCACACGGGAAAGAACTCTCGCTTATAAAGTTCCTACCTTTGACAATTTACAAATTAGTTTCCCCTAAGCCTTGGAAGACTAACAAAATTACTCTGACAAAGAGATTCATGAGATGCAAGTTGAATATAAGCTCTGGTAACAAGTGATGTAGAAGACAAGCTAGATGCTTCTGTTGACCGCAAACAGCCATGAACGGGTGAGGCCACTACACGGCATGTCTCATGTATGCCTGTAACAGTGACCAGCAGGGGGACGGTGGCTGTGAGATGTGGCTGGGGAGAGCTTTCGGTGGAATCTGCTTCCATCTGGGGCTTCCCAGGAGACTCAGGGGTAAAGAATCCGCCGGCCAGTGCTGGAGGGGCAGGAGATGCAAGAGTCATGGGTTCGATTCCTGGTTCAGGAAGATCCCCTGGAATAGGAAATGGCAACTCACTTCAGCATTCTTCCCTGGAAAGTTCCATGGAGAGAGGAGTCTGGCGGGCTACAGTCCACAGGTCGCAAAGAATCAGACACGATTGAGAGATGGAGCCATTGAGCCTGCACGAACTGTTTCTACTTGGGTTGTAAAAAGTTGCCGGGACCACTGCTCTTACTCTGACGGTGAGCAGTTGGATAATCTACGAGATCATCATGTTCCTCTAGTCCCTAGTGAATTGAATTCAAAAGGCCACAGAGAAGCTAAAGCCCACGTGTGAGGAGAGGTGGGCCACATGGATTACCCTGTGTTTGACACAGCAGAAAAAGAGGTAGTCAGCATACAAGCAGGCAAAAAGAAACTGTTAATGAAAGTGAACGATTTCTTAAACTCAGAGCATGGGGGCACTAGGTTGAATGTGTGTACTCCGTCACTCCGTCACGCCCAGCTCGTTGCTACCCCACGGACTACAGCCAGTCAGGCTGCTCCTTCCCAGGCAAGAATACTGGAGCGGGTTGCCATTTCCTCCTCCAGGAGGCCCTTCCCACACAGGGATCGACCCCTCATGCTTGCACCTCCTGCACTGGCAGGCGGGCTCTTTACCTGCTGAGCCTCTTGGGACGCCCCAGTGGTGGTCCCCAAAAGCTTTGTCCATGTCCTAATCCCTGGAACCTGTTTCTTCTTCAGAAAAGGGTTTTTGCAGATGTGAGTTGAGGATCTTGAGATGAAGTCACCCAGATTATCAAGTGAGTCTTAGATCTGATGGCAAGTTACCCTCTAAGAGACACACAGAGAAGACAGACACAAAGACACAGGTGGTGTGACGACAGATGCTGGTGTGCAGCAGCCATTAATGGAGGATGCCAGCAGCTGCCAGAAGCTCCAGGAGACAAAGAAACAAGGCCCCCCCTAGGGCCGAAGGAGGACTTCTGTTCTCTAGAACTGCCAGAGAACAAATTTCTGTTGTTTCAAACCAGCAAGCGTGGTAACTCCTTAAGGCAGCGCTAATCAACTAATACAATAGCTCACAAGGCAGCTCAGCATCCCTGGTAATTCCAGACACAAGGGGAGTCTGTACTCGCTCCCCAGTGTTTTCCTATGAGCCTTTTCCAAGTTCTTTCTAGAAAGGTCGGGGGAGGGAGGGAGGGGGAGTTCCCTGGCAGTCCAGTGGTTAAGACTCCATGCTCCCAATGTGGGGGGCATGTGTTTGATCTCTGGTGGTTTTTCCAATAGTCATGTTTGGAAGTGAGAGTTGGACTATAAAGCAAGCCGAGCACCGAAGAATGGACACTTTTGAACTGTGGTGTTGGAGAAGACTCTTGAGAGTCCCTTGGACTGCAAGGAGATCCAGCCAGTCCATCCTAAAGGAGATCAGTCCTCGGTGTTTATTGGAAGGACTGATGTTGAAGCTGAAGCTCCAATACTTTGGCCACCTGATGAGAAGAGCTGACTCATTTGAAAAGACCCTGATACTGGGAAAGATTGAGGGCAAGAGAAGGGGACGACAGAGGATGAGATGGTTGGATGGCATCACCAACTTAATGGACATGAGTTTGAGTGAACTCCAGGAGCTGGTGATGGACAGGGAGGCCTGGAGTGATGCGGTTCATGGGGTTGCAAAGACTTGGACACGACTGAGCAACTAAGCTGAATTGAACTCAACAGGGAACTAGGATCCCACATATCATGTGGCCAATAAATAAATAACATGTGAATTACAATTTCAACCTTCCCAATTTAAAAAAAAATATTAAAAGAAAGATCAGGGGCAGAGAAGGAGACCTTGGAGGGTCTCTCAGTGGTGCAGAGGCATGAAACCCTTCCCGCTTCCTTTTCTATGATGAAGCAAAAGACAAGATGGGGGGAGGGTCAGCCCCCAGGGTCCAGGAGAAGATGCTCTGCCTCGGAGCTGGGAAAGAAGTAAAAGCTGTCTACCCCATGGGAGGGGCCAGACCAGCTCAGTAGGAAGAGGGTCAGGAAACTCTCCAATCCAAGACCCTCCCCCATGCTAGCAAGGGAGGATCTGGCAGTCAGGAGGGGAGGGCAGGAGTGCTGAGGAAGCCTCATGCCTGAGACCTCGGTGCAGATGTCAGACAGACCCAAGCAAGAGAAGAGAAACCTCTCTGCATCCTGCCTGCAGGGTCTGCAACCACAGACCACCACGGGGAGAGGGTCAAAGAAAGCTCCTCTTCGTGGAGCAGAAGTACAGGGAAAACAGAGCTGAGGGTGCAGTGTGAAGATGGAAGAAAATCCCACAACATTGCAGGCCCAAAGTAAAGAGAGGGAAGAAGCAGCCTTCAGCGAAGGGAGTTTAGCAACAAAGCAACAACTCCATGCCTAAGTCAACTACTGAAGAGAAAGACTCACCCCCCTGCCAGCAAGTCTCTCAGGAAAATGCGTGCCCATTTCTAGGCAGAGCTGTTGTTGTTCAGTCACTAGATCGCGTCCAACTCTTTGCGACCCCGTGAACTGCAGGCTGTGGCTTCCTTGTCCTTCACCATCCCCTTGAGTTTGCTCAGACTCCAACCATCTCCTCCTTTGTCGCCCCCTTATCATAAATACTGTTAAGTTCAGTCTCTACTGTTCATTCTCATACAATGTCCCAAATTTAAAAGCATGTCTTAAAATTTTTTATTTATTAAAAAAACCTTTTTTGACATACACAGAAAGATTAAAAGAGATGACTCATTGTCAAAAGATAAATAATCAGAAAACCAGACCCAGAGATGATCTAGATGTTAGAACTATCAGATTATTGTTCAGTTGCCAAGTCATGTCTGACTCTTTGCAACCCCTTGGACTGCAGTGCCAGAGAAGGCAATGGCAACCTACTTCAGTACTCTTGCCTGGAAAAGTCCATGAACGGAGGAGCCTGGTAGGCTGCAGTCCATGGAGTCGCTAGGAGTTGGATACGACTGAGCGACTTCACTTGCATTTTTCACTTTCATGCATTGGAGAAGGAAATGGCAACCCACTCCAGTATTCTTGCCTGGAGAATCCCAGGGACAGGGGAGCCTGGTGGGCTGCTGTCTATGGGGTCGCACAGAGTCGGACACGACTGGAGCGACTTAGCAGCAGCAGTTGCAGTACTGCAGTGCACCAGGCTTCCCTGTCCTTCACTATCTCCCAGAGTTTGCTCAGACTCATGGCTGTTGAGTTGGTGATGCCATCCAACCAGCTAATCCTCTGTAACTGTAGTCAGTATAATAAGTAAGTTAAGTAGGTAGCTCAGACAGTAAAGCGTCTGCCTACATTGCAGAAGACCTAGGTTCAATCCCTGGGTTGGGAAGATCCCCTGGAGAAGGAAATGGCAACCCACTCCAGTACTGTTGCCTGGAAAATCCCAAGGATGGAGGAGCCTGGTGGGGTATAGTCCATGGGGTTGCAAAGAGTGGGACACGAATTCACTTTCACTTTAATATAATAAATAAGGTAGTGTGCATTAGTCGCTCAGTCGTGTCCAACTCTTTGCGATCCCATGGACTGTACAGGCTCCTCTGTCCATGGAATTCTCCAGGAAGAAATACTGGAGTGGGCTGCCATTCCATTTCCCAAAATAAGGTAGAGGATAAGGTAAATAGCATGTCAGAACACATGAGAAATTTCAGCAGAATAAAACCATAAATAGCAGTCAAATGGAAATCAAGAAAAAAAAAATGTTAGCCTACCATATAAGAGATGAAGAATTCCTTCAACAAGCTTATTGAAAATTTGGACATAATAGATTAAAAAAAAATTCAGTTAGACTTGAAGTTAGGTCAATAGAAATTATCCGGGCTGACACACCATACATGCACACACAGAGCAAGAAAAAACAAACCAGAAAAATGAAACAGAGCATCCACGAACTGTGGGGAATATTAAGCAACCTAGCATACATAATTTTAGTCCCAATGTGAGAAGGGAAGTATAAAACGAACCCAGCAAGAGAAAGACTGTGTGTCAGTATTTGATAATGCACCACAATAAAGAAAAACAACAAACTAAAAATCAAAGTCGGGTTCAAAACTGGGAAAGGAGCACGTCAAGGCTGTATACTGTCACCCTGCTTATTTAAATTATATGCAGAGTACACCATGTGAAATGCCGGGCTGGATGAAGCACAGGCTGGAATTAAGAGTGCCAGGAGAAATATCAATAACCTCAGATATGCAGATGATACCATCCTAATGGCAGAAATCTCAGAGAAACTAAAGAGCCTCTAGATGAAGGTGAAAGAGGAGAGTGAAAAAGCTGGTTTAAAACTCAACATTTAAAACACCAAGACTGTGGAATCTGGTCCCATCACTTCATGGCAAATAGATGGGAAAAAATGGAAACAGTGAGAGACTTTATTTTCTTGGGCTTCAAAATCACTGCAGATGGTGACTGCAGGCATGAAATTAAAAAGTGCTTGCTCCTTTGGAAGAAAAGCTATGACCAACCTAGACAGCATATTAAAAAGCGGAGACAATACTTTGCCAACAAAGGTCTGTCTAGTCAAAGCTATGGTTTTTCCAGTGGTCATGTACAGATGTGAGAGTTGGACTATAAAGAAGGCCGAGCCCCAAAGAATTGATGCTTTCAAATTGTGGTGTTGGAGACAGAGTTCCTTGGACAGCAGGGGGATCAAATCAGTCAATCTTAAAGGAAATCAGTCCTGAATATTCATTGGAAGGACTGACGCTGAAGCTGAAGCTCCAATACTTTGGCCACCTGATACGAAGAGCTGATTCATAGGAAAATACTCTGATGCTGGGAACGATTGAGGGCGGGAGGAGAAGGGGGTGACAGAGGATGAGAAGGCTGCATGGCATCACCGACTCAGTGGACATGAGTGTCAGCGGGCTCGGGGCGGCAGTGAAGGGCAGGGAGGCCTGGTGTGCTGCAGTCCACGGGGTTGCAGTTGGGCACGTCTGACAGAAAAACAAAGCAAAAAATGTCAAAGAAGCTCAAAGTACCTCAAGCAGAATAACAACAAATCATGACCTGAAATGCATCATTCTGTCATTGCTGTTTAGTCGCCAAGTTGTGTCCAACTCTTCTTGACCCCACAGACTGCAGCACACCAGGCTTCCCTGTCCCGCACCATCTCCCATAGTTTGCCTAAGTTTAGCATCAGTCCTTCCAATGAATATTTAGGATTGATTGCCTTTCGGATTGACTGGTTTGATCTCCTTGCTTTCCAAAGGAGTCTCGAGAGTCTTCTCCAACACCACAGTTCAAAAGCATCAACTCTCCAGTGCTCAGCTTTCTTTATAGTCCAACTCTCACATCCATACATGACTACTGGAAAAACCACAGGCTTGACTATATGGACCTTTGTCGGAAAAGTGATGGCTCTGCTTTTTAATATGCTGTCTAGATTCATCATAGCTATCCTGCCAAGAAGCAGTCGCCACCCGCAGTTATTTTAGAGCCCAAGAAGAGGAAATCTGTCACTGCTTCTGCCTTTTCCCTTTCTATTTGCATGAATTGATGGGACTGGATGCCATGATCTTAGTTTGTTTTAATATTGAGTTTCAAGTCAGCTTTTTCACTCTCCTCATTCACCCTCATCAAGCGGCTCTTTAATTCCTCTTCACTTTCTGCCATTAGAGTGGTATCATCTGTGTATCAGAGAAGGCACTGGTGACCCACTCCAGTACTCTTGCCTGGAAAATCCCATGGATGGAGGAGCCTGGTGGGCTGCAGTCCATGGGGAAGCTAAGAGTCAGACACAACTGAGCAACCTCACTTTCACTTTTCACTTCCATGCATTGGAGAAGGAAATGGCAACCCACTCCAGTGTTCTTGCCTGGAGAATCCCAGGGATGGGGGAGCCTGGTGGGCTGCCGTCTATGGGGTCGCACAGATTTGGACATGACTGAAGCGACTTAGCAGCAGCAGCAGCATCTGTGTATCTGAGGTTATGGATATTTTCCTAGAAATCTTGATTCCATCTTATAAGTCATCCAACTCAGGATTTCTCATGATTTGCTCTGCACATAAGTTAAATAAAGAAGTGACAACAAATAGCCTTACTGTACTCCTTTCTCAATCCTGAACAAGTCAGTTGTTCCATACAGGGTTCTAACTGTTGCTGCTTGATCCATACACACGTGTCTCAAGAGAGGTAAGATGGTGTGGTATTCCCATCTATTTAGAAGTTTTCCACAGTTTGTTATGATCCACACAGTCAAAGCTTTACCAAAGTCAATGAAACAGAGGGAGATGTTTTTCGGGAATTCCCTTGCTTTCTCTCAGTTCAGTTCAACTCAGTCACTCAGTCGTGTCCGACTCTTTGCGACCCCATGAATCACAGCACGCCAGGCCTCCCTGTCCATCACCAACTCCCGGAGTTCACTCAAACTCATGTCCATAGAGTCGGTGATGCCATCCAGCCATCTCATTCTCTGTCGTCCCCTTCTCCTCCCGCCCCTAATCCCTCCCAGCGTCAAAGTCTTTTCCAGTGAGTCAACTCGTCACATGAGGTGGCCAAAGGATTGGAGTTTCAGCTTTAGCATCAGTCCTTCCAATGAACACCCAGGACTGATCATCCTTTAGGATGGACTGGTTGGATCTCCTTGCAGTCCAAGGGACTCTCAAGAGTCTTCTCCAAGACCACAGTTCAAAAGCATCAATTCTTCGGCAATCAGCTTTCTTCACAGTCCAACTCTCACATCCATACATGACCACGGGAAAAACCATAGCCTTGACTAGACGTATCTTAGTTGGCAAAGTAATGTCTCTGCTTTTTAATATACTATCAAGGTTGGTCATAACTTTCCTTCCAAGGAGTAAGTGTCTTTTAATTTCATGGCTGCAATCAGCATCCACAGTGATTTTGGAGCCCCAAAAAATAAAGACTGACACTGTTTCCACTGTTTTCCCATATGATCCAGCAAATGTTGACAATTCGATCTCTGGTTCCTCTGCCTTTTCTAAACCCAGCTTGAACATCTGGAAGTTCTCGGTTCATGTAATGCTGAAGCCTGGCTTGGAGGATTTTAAGCATAACCTTAGCAGCCTGGGAGATGAGTGTGATTGTCCAGTGGTTTGAACACTCTTTAGCACTGCCCTTCTTGGGAGCTGAGATGAGGACTGACCTTTTCCAGTCATAGCTGAATATTTAAAAACCAAAGATAAAGACAAGATCTTGAAAGAAACTGGAGGAAAAAAAAAAAACTCTGTAAACAGAGGAACAAAGATAAGAATTACAGAAGATGCCTTGTCAGAGACTTTAAAAGCCAAATGACAGTGGAGTGACATCTTTGAAAGATGAAAGGCAAAAGCTGCTGTCCACCCAGAATTTTATAAACGATGGAAATATTGCTCAAAATTCTCCAAGCCAGGCTTCAGCAATATGTGAACCGTGAACTTCCAGATGTTCAATCAGGTTTTAGAAAAGGCAGAGGAACCAGAGATCAAATTGCCAACATCCACTGGATCATGGAGAAAGCAAGAGAGTTCCAGAAAAACATCTATTTCTGCTTCATTGACTATGCCAAAGCCTTTGACTGTGTGGATCACAACAAACTGTGGAACATTCTGAAAGAGATGGGAATACCAGACCACCTGACCTGCCTCTTGAGAAACCTATATGCAGGTCAGGAAGCAACAGTTAGAACTGGACATGGAACAACAGACTGGTTCCAAATAGGAAAAGGAGTACGTCAAGGTTGTATATTGTCACCCTGTTTATTTAACTTATATGCAGAGTACATCATGAGGAACGCTGGGCTGGAAGAAGCACAGGCTGGAATCAAGATTGCCAGGAGAAATATCAATAACCTCAGATATGCAGATGACACCACCCTTATGGCAGAAAGTGAAGAGGAACTCAAAGGCCTCTTGATGAAAGTGAAAGAGGAGAGTGAAAAATTTGGCTTGAAGCTCAACATTCAGAAAATGAAGATCATGGCATCTGGTCCCATCACTTCATGGGAAATAGATGGGGAAACAGTGGAAACAGTGTCAGACTTTATTTTTGGGGGCTCCAAAATCACTTCAGATGCTGATTGCAGCCATGAAATTAAAAGACGCTTACTCCTTGGAAGGAAAGTTATGACCAACCTTGATAGCATATTAAAAAGCAGAGACATTACTTTGCCAACCAAGGTCCGTCTAGTCAAGGCTATGGCTTTTCCTGTGGTCATGTATGGGTGTGAGAGTTGGACTGTGAAGAAAACTGATTGCCGAAGAATGGATGCTTTTGAACTGTGGTGCTGGAGAAGACTCTTGAGATTCCCTTGGACTGCAAGGAGGTCAAACCAGTCCATCCTAAAGGAGATCAATCCTGGGTGTTCATTGGAAGGACTGATGCTAAAGCTGAAACTCCAATCCTTTGGCCACCTCATGAGATGAGTTGACTCACTGGAAAAGACTCTGATGCTGGGAGGGATTGGGGGTGGGAGGAGAAGGGGACGACAGAGAATGAGATGGCTGGATGGCATCACCGACTCTATGGACATGAGTTTGAGTGAACTCCGGGAGTTGGTGATGGACAGGGAGGCCTGGCGTGCTGTGATTCATGGGGTCTCAAAGAGTCGGACACGACTGAGCGACTGAACTGAACTGATTAACAACTTCACAGATTTTACAAGGCAGATGAAATGAAACAATTTCTTTAAATGCACCAGCTGCCAGAATTGTCCCAAGAAGACACAGATAATCTGAATAATCCTACCTCTTCAATTCACTATGAATCCTACCAGTTCATAGTGAATTGAATTTCTCTGGATGCTACAAAGAAGAGTACAGACTTAGATGTCTTCATGAACTTCTATTACCAAACATTTAAGAAAGAAATGGGGCTTCCCAGGTGGTGCAAGTGGTAAAGAATCTGTCCTTCAATGCAGGAGATGCAAGAGACGTGTGTTCAATCCCTGGGTTGAGAAGATCCCCTGGAGGAGGAAACGGCACCCACTCCAGTATTCTTGCCTGGGAAATTCCATGGGCAGAAAAGCCTGGCAGAAAGAGTTGGACATGACCGAGCACAGCAAGAAAGAAGCAATATCCATTCTACGCAATCTCTTCCAGAAAACACAAGTGGAGGGGACGCCTGCCAACTTATTTTATGAGGCCAATATTATCTTCATGTCCAAACCAAGGAAAGACGTTACAAAGAAAAACAGCCACATTTGACATAAAAACTCTTAACAAAATATTAGCAAATTAAATCCAGCAATATATAAAAAGAATGACCAATCACGTTTAAGCAGACTTCACCTGAGAGATGCAAAATTGGTTCAATATATAAAATCAGTGAATATAATTTGCTGTACCAACAGACTGAAAAAGAGAAAACAATATGATCTACTCAACAGATGCAGAAAGAGAATCTGGCAAAATCCTACACTTACTCATTAAAAAACCCTAAGAACACTAAAAATAGAAGGGAATTTCCTCAACCTATAAAGAGAACCTATGAAAAGCCTACACCTGATATCATACTTGATGGCAAGAATCTGAATACTTCCCTCCTGCGTTTGGGAAAAAGGCAAGGGTTTCTGCTCACAACATTTTTTTTTTCAGAATTGTATGGTGGTCCTACCCAGTGCAATAAGACAAGAAAAAAAAAAGGCACATAATAAGGAAGAATGAATGCAAACATTTTATTCAGAGACAACATGAGTGTCTATGTAGAAATGCAAAATACAGAATAAAATTTACCCTTAGAGGCAATTAGCACATTCACAATGCTGAGCAGGCATTACCACTACCTAATTCCAGTATATTTTTATCAATTCAAACGGTAAACCTATACACATTAAAGTCACTTCCTATTCCCCCCTGTTTCAAATGTTCCTGGGGTTTGTTTTAACTAGGTCAGCTAAGGCACATGGAAACAGATGTGACGGTCAGGAAGAAGGAGCTTTGTATACTCCAGATTCTAGGGAAGAGACAGCAGGGCCACTGGAGAAAATGCCGGGGTGGCCAGGAGGCAGAGGAGAGGGTGGAGCCTGCCTCACGGTCTGTGCGGGAGTGGCAAGGCACGGTGGGGCAGCGAGTCGAGCAGACTGCGGGCTGGAGAGGGAAACACTCGGAGCAGCTGGTTCTGTGAAGGTGGCCCCGAGTTGTTGGTAACTGAGCCTGGAGTGCTTGAGGGAAGGAACAGTGGAAACAGTGTCAGACTTTGTTTTTTGGGGCTCCAAAATCACTGCAGATGCTGATTGCAGCCATGAAATTAAAAGACGCTTGCTCCTTGGAAGGAAAGTTATGATCAACCTTGATAGTATATTAAAAAGCAGAGACATTACTTTGCCAACCAAGGTCCGTCTAGTCAAGGCAATGGTTTTTCCCGTGGTCATGTATGGATGTGAGAGTTGGACTGTGAAGAAGGCTGATTGCCGAAGAATCGATGCTTTTGAGCTGTGGTGTTGGAGAAGACTCTTGAGAGTCCCTTATATTGCAAGGAGATCCAACCAGTCCATTCTAAAGGAGATCAATCCTGGATGTTCATTGGAGGGACTGATGCTAAAGCTGAAACTGCAATACTTTGGCCACCTCATGCGACGAGTTGACTCACTGGAAAAGACTCTGATGCTGGGAAAGGTTGGGGGCGGGAGGAGAAGGGGACGACGGAGAATGAGATGGCTGGATGGCATCACCGACTCTATGGACATGAGTTTGAGTGTACTCCGGGAGTTGGTGGTGGACAGGGAGGCCTGACGTGCTGTGATTCATGGGGTCGCGGAGAGTCGGACACGACTGAGCGACTGAACTGAACTAAACTGAACTGAACTGAGCCTGGAGCGCTTAAGGGAAGGAACCGTGTTCCAGACAGATGAGCTGGCTTGGTTTACATATCAAAGGGATGTCCTTAGGCAAGCTGTTTGCTATCTCCAGGAATCAGCTGACTCTGGGAGGGGCAGTCCTGTGGGCCCACGAGGCCCCAAGATGTCAAAGCATTATAAAATACAGAAAATGGAAAACATGATTAATACATCCCCTCCTCCTAACCCCTGGCAACTACTAATTTCTGTCTCTATGGATTTGCCTTTTCTGGACATTTCACATAAATGGGAGCATACAATCCATGATTTTTTTCCCTGGCTTATTTCATTTTATATAATGTTGTCAAGGTCCACCCATTTTGTAGCATACCTAAGTATATCATTCCTTATTTTTAAAAATTGTGTTACATGATGTTGAAGGGTTACTTTCCATTTACGGTTATTACCAAATATGGGCTGTATTCCCCAAGCTGCACCATACATCCTGGAGCCCATCTTCCACCCGGCAGTGTGTATCTCCCACTCCCCAGCGCTAAATTCCCCTCAGCACCCCCACGGCTAACCACTAGCTTGTTCTCTAGATCTTCGAGTCTGCTTCTTTTTTGTTATAGTCACTGGAAAGTGAAGTTGCTCAGGCGTGTCCGACTCTTTGCGACCCCGTGGACTGTAGCCCGCCAGGCTCCTCCGTCCGTAGGATTCTCCAGGCAAGAGTATTGGAGTGGGTTGCCATTTCCTCCTCCAGGGATCTTCCAAACCCAGGGATCGAACCCGGGCCTCCCGCGCTGGAGGCAGACGCTTTGCCATTTGAACCATCACTAGTGTGTTATATTTTTTAGATTCTGTACATAAGGGACATCCAACAAGTACTTCATTCTTTTTAAAGACTGAGTAATATTCCATTGTATGGCTGCACCACGTTTTGTAAGTCCGTCCATCCATCAGTGGACATTGGTGCTGTTTCCACATTTCGGCAATTTTGAATAACTCTGTTATAAACGTTTGTGTACAGGCTTTGCTGAACACCTATTTTCAATTATTGGGGGTATTTAGTACCCTAGGGTGGCATTGCTGGGTCGCGTGATCATTCTATATTTAACCCATTGAGGAGTCACCAAGCTGTCATTCTGGGCAGCTGAGCCATGTTACACCCCGATCAGCACGGTGTGAGACTGCCAGTGTCTCCACATCCTTGCCCACTCTTGCCATTTGCTGGGTTTTTGTTGTTGTTTATAGCCATCCACAGCTGAAATTTCATACATTGTTGCTGGGAATGCAAAATAGTCCTGCCGTTTTGGAAAACAGTTGAGCAGTTTCTTCTTAAGTATCTACTTACAAGAATCCCACTCCTAAGTATTTACCTGAGAGAGAAGAAAAAGGACTTAAATGCAGCTTTATTCACATCACCAAAAGCCAGATACAACCCCCACGTCCATCAGCTGATAGATGGATGGACACAGACTGTACTCTCTCCATACGACAGAATACTCAGCATGCATGCACAGTGTGGCTGGATCTAAAAGGCAGTGTTGTAAGCGTAAAAAGCCAGACACAAAGGGCTATGTCCTGTACAACTTTGTTTTTATGACTTTCTGGAAAAAGCAAAACAGGCACATAAATTAGATCTGTGGGTGCTGGTGGCTGGGGAGGAGGAGGTGGTTGACTGCAAGGGGCATAGGGGAACTTTCCAGAGTGGTGGAAATGTTTGCATTGAAGAGGTGGTTCCACATTCATCAAAAGGCATCATGTTTTAAATTCAAAATGGGTGCAGTTTATTGGGGTAGGTGATTGGTGGGTTATATATAGTCCATGAGGTCGCAGAGTTGGATACAACTGACTGACTAAGCATACATACACATGCCTTCTAAAAAGGATAAAGAGACCCAGTTCTTCATTGCATAACTTAGAACCACTTTCCTGCTTGAGTATATGGGATACACTTGCTTATTGACTGGGGATCTCAGTGTCTCAAAACACACAACCAAGGAGTCGGAAGAGGCCGTGGGGAGGGACGTTGGACCCTTCTCCACCCACCCCAGCAACAAGAGCTGGCAGGCTGGCTTCTGTTTCTTGCTTTTGTTTTCTTTCTCAGTTAACGTAATCAGCACCTTCATCACCTTCTCTCCTCCACCTTGCTCTTCATCAGTCTGATCAGTAAGAAAACACCTAGTTACTTGAGGATCTCCATTCTTTGCATTGCTGTTATTTGAATATTAGTATATCCAAAAACTTTTCCTGCAGGATTTAAGAAACACAATATTCCAGAGTTTTTACACGAAGACTGTAAAAATGGAAAATGAGTGCAAACATTTTCCTCTTCACCTGCAAACCTCTGTACAGCCAAAAACATAATCAATTATGATTCAAGCTGTTCAGCCGCGAGCCAGCAAGCCACAGATTTCAGAATGGATCCAGAGTACCGAAGTCACACCCAAAAGATGCACCATGTATGGTCAAATTGCTCCCTGTGTGGCCCAGGGGGATAGAGGTGACACCTCCGTTATCTGATGGAGGTGCCAGTGTTCATGAACTGTTCCTCAGTGGGGGGGGTATCCATCAGAAAAATAAAACAAAACTAGCTTTCCTTTATATTCAGAAGAGTTCAGATAGCATCTCCTCGGAGTTAGGTGTGAGGGCCTCTTTGAAGAGAAGGAAGGGAAAGTCAGCGGAGCCAGGAGGGGGAAGGCAAATTAGAGGGAGAAAAACCTGGGTGGGACTAAGGCCCCTCCCAGCTTCCGACCAGATTTCCACCCAAAAGGAGGGGAATGAGGTATTCTTGGTCGTTATCTACCCATCTTCCCCAAAGTACAAGATAAAGAAATGAAGCAGGGACACAGAGTCAAGTAAAATAATTAAAAACGCTTAAGAAACTGTGTAGCCTGGGGAAGCTCATCTTGCCCTTTACCCCTACGTAAACACACACACACAAACACACATTTTCTTCTTTAAACAAGGGCAGCCAATCGCTCCGTCTCCCGGTCACTTGGGAGAGCCCTGCAACCCACTTCCTCACCACTCCGGTGACCTCCATAAAAGAGAAATTTGCCACACACCCTGAAGTGTTTCCCCTAGAAGACTTCTTTGATGAGTTTTTATATTTAAGATATAATCAGAGTTTTAACACACACATTTAATTCCACATGTGTTCTCTAAAACATTTGAGGTCGAATTTGTCTGTTTATTTAGATAGCTGTTCAGGACCTTATCGAATTTTCAACTTGCACATTTCAACTTTTCCAAAGAACATTTTGAAACATGTATACAGTTTTAATTTAAGATCTGCTAGAACTCAAAAGTGTCATGTGGAAGGGAGACCGTAATTTCTAATTATAAAGTATTGGGGACGATAAATTCACATGACCTTTTCAGGAAAGTTTATGACCAGGTCACAGGAGGGGAAGGACTTTATGAGGGGTCAGGGCATATGTGGTCACCTAGGCTCCCCTGCACATTACTTAAAGAAAATCAGAGTCCCTAAGTTCTGGAAGTATCTACCCTGCCCCCTGCCTTTCTAAAACTCCACAATGCATCCAAGTGTGACAAGAAGCTTAAGTTACCAAACTGGGATTTCAGTTTCTGAAAACAGAGCCTGGACACTGTCATGTTCAAGGAACCTTAGGAATCTTTCACCCCAACCTATTATTTAACAGAGGGGAAACTGATTCCCACTGAGAGGAAGAAACAGCCAAGTCCCTAATCCGGGGACTAACCTTGGTCCTAACCCCGGTCAATGACAGGACATCGAATCCTGACTCCTCCTCAGAATCAAGTCCTGCAGCCTCTCTCTCTTAAATCCCTCCTCATCCTCCCCACCTCATGCCTTGCCTTTTCCTGGTTCCCTGGCCCCTTGGTTCCCTGGCCCCTTGGTTCCTGGTCCCTTGGTTCCAGGTCCTTCGGTTCCCTGGTCCCTTGGTTCCTGGTCCTTTGGTTCTCTGGTCCCTTGGTTCCCTGGTCCCTTGGTTCTCTAGTCCCTTGGTTCCTGGCCCCTAGGTTCCCTGGTTCCAGGTCCTTCGGTTCCCTGCTCCCTTGGTTCCCCGGTTCCTTGGTTCTCTAGTTTCTTGGTTCTCTGGTCCCTTGGTTCCCTGGTCCCTTGGTCCTCTAGTCCCTTGGTTCCCTGGTCCCTTGGTTCCCAGTCCCTTGGTTCCCAGTCTCTTGGTTCCCCGGTTCTCTAGTTTCTTGATTCTCTGGTCCCTTGGTTCCCTGGTCCCTTGGTTCTCTAGTTTCTTGGTTCCCAGTCCCTTGGTTTTCTAGTCCCTTGGTTCCCAGGCCCTTGGTTCTCTAGTCCCTTGGTTCCCAGTCCCTTGGTTCCCAGTCCCTTGGTTCTCTAGTCCCTTGGTCCCCAGTCCCTTGGTTCTCAGTCCCTTGGTTCTCTAGTCCCTTGGTTCCCAGTCCCTTGGTTCTCTAGTCCCTTGGTTCCCAGTCCCTTGGTTCTCTAGTCCCTTGGTTCCCAGTCCCTTGGTTCTCTAGTCCCTTGGTTCCCTGGTCCCTTGGTTCCCTGGTCTCTTGGTTCCCAGTCCCTTGGTTCTCTAGTTTCTTGGTTCCCAGTCCCTTGGTTCTCTAGTCTCTTGGTTCCCAGTCCCTTGGTTCCCAGTCTCTTGGTTCCCCGGTTCCTTGGTTCTCTAGTTTCTTGGTTCTCTGGTCCCTTGGTTCTCTAGTCCCTTGGTTCCCAGTCCCTTGGTTCTCTAGTCTCTTGGTTCCCAGTCCCTTGGTTCTCTAGTCTCTTGGTTCCCAGTCCCTTGGTTCTCTAGTCTCTTGGTTCCCAGTCTCTTGGTTCCCAGTCCCTTGGTTCCCAGTCCCTTGGTTCTCTAGTCCCTTGGTTCCCAGTCCCTTGGTTCTCTAGTCTCTTGGTTCTCTAGTCTCTTGGTTCCCAGTCCCTTGGTTCCCAGTCCCTTGGTTCTCTAGTCCCTTTGTTCCCAGTCCCTTGGTTCCCTGGTCTCTTGGTTCCCAGTCCCTTGGTTCCCAGTCCCTTGGTTCTCTAGTCCCTTGGTTCCCAGTCCCTTGGTTCTCTAGTCTCTTGGTTCCCAGTCTCTTGGTTCCCAGTCCCTTGGTTCCCAGTCCCTTGGTTCTCTAGTCCCTTGGTTCTCTAGTCCCTTGGTTCTCTAGTCCCTTGGTTCCCAGTCCCTTGGTTCCCAGTCCCTTGGTTCTCTAGTCTCTTGGTTCCCAGTCCTTTGGTTCTCTAGTCCCTTGGTTCCCTGGTCCCTTGGTTCCCTGGTCTCTTGGTTCCCAGTCCCTTGGTTCCCAGTCCCTTGGTTCTCTAGTTTCTTGGTTCCCAGTCCCTTGGTTCTCTAGTCTCTTGGTTCCCCGGTTCCTTGGTTCTCTAGTTTCTTGGTTCTCTGGTCCCTTGGTTCTCTAGTTTCTTGGTTCCCAGTCCCTTGGTTCTCTAGTCCCTTGGTTCCCAGTCCCTTGGTTCTCTAGTCTCTTGGTTCCCAGTCCCTTGGTTCTCTAGTCTCTTGGTTCCCAGTCCCTTGGTTCTCTAGTCTCTTGGTTCCCAGTCCCTTGGTTCCCAGTCCCTTGGTTCTCTAGTCCCTTGGTTCCCAGTCCCTTGGTTCTCTAGTCTCTTGGTTCTCTAGTCTCTTGGTTCCCAGTCCCTTGGTTCTCTAGTCCCTTTGTTCCCAGTCCCTTGGTTCCCTGGTCTCTTGGTTCCCAGTCCCTTGGTTCCCAGTCCCTTGGTTCTCTAGTCCCTTGGTTCCCAGTCCCTTGGTTCTCTAGTCTCTTGGTTCCCAGTCCCTTGGTTCCCAGTCCCTTGGTTCTCTAGTCCCTTGGTTCCCAGTCCCTTGGTTCCCAGTCCCTTGGTTCTCTAGTCTCTTGGTTCCCGGTCCCTTGGTTCCCGGTCCCTTGGTTCCCGGTCCCTTGGTTCCCTGGTCTCTTGGTTCCCAGTCCCTTGGTTCTCTAGTCTCTTGGTTCCCAGTCCCTTGGTTCCCTGGTCTCTTGGTTCCCAGTCCCTTGGTTCTCTAGTTTCTTGGTTCCCAGTCCCTTGGTTCTCTAGTCTCTTGGTTCCCTGGTCTCTTGGTTCCCTGGTCTCTTGGTTCTCTAGTCCCTTGGTTCCCAGTCCCTTGGTTCTCTAGTCTCTTGGTTCCCAGTCCCTTGGTTCCCTGGTCTCTTGGTTCCCTGGTCTCTTGGTTCCCTGGTCTCTTGGTTCTCTAGTCCCTTGGTTCCCAGTCCCTTGGTTCTCTAGTCTCTTGGTTCCCTGGTCTCTTGGTTCCTGGTCCCTTGGTTCTCTACTCCCTTGTTTCCCTGGTCCATTGGTTCCCTGGTTTCTTGGTTCCTAGGTCAACTGGCTGGGCTCTTTCGACAGCCTCCCAGTTGGCTGTGACCTCCCACGGGGCTCTCAACTTCTCTCAAAGTAACAGTTGGCCATCACGTCTTTCCTCAGAGCCCTGTTTTCGTCTCCATCACCCTCAGAAGGAAATCCCACCTTGGTAACCGGTCTTCTGAGACTCTGGAGAGCCTGGCGCCAACCTTCGTCCATGGTGCTGCTGCTGCACCCCGCATTGTACACACCTTGCTCATGGGCCCAATGTCTCTTCCGGGGGAACCTACCCACTCTCAGGGCCCCCAGCCACATGGTGGAGTCCAGCCAGATGGGGCTCCATGCTCACCTTTTATGCTAAAGCAACAGGAGAAAACTGTGTCGAATCAGCGATGCCACCCCAGGAGGATACGACCCTGGCGTGTGATGCCTGTCGCCCTCAGGCAGAAAGGGGAGGCCCCCTTGCACCTGTGTGAGGCCCCCACACAGAGGGAAGCAGAGCTGCAGGGTGGAGAGGGGAGAGATACGACAACTGGAACCCCAGATCCTGAGCCTGAAGCCCGCTGGAGCCTGAGCTCCCCGAGCAGTGAGCAAACTCCTCTGTTAAGCAGGCACGGGCTATACGTGTATTACCTACAGCCAAGAGTGCCGGCCACTGATCTTCCGAGCTCCCACCTGCAGGAGCCTGCCCACAGTGGGGACACCCACGCCTCTTTCACCCTGTGGCCTTGCACATCCTCACGTCTCCTGGCGGACTTGCTCGCCCTTTGCTGATGTCTTTCCTGGCCTCCCTGACCTGCCCTGCTCTCCCTTCTCGGTCTGGGTTCACCACTCCACTGCACCCCTCGATGTGCTGCATCGTGAAGTCTCTGTTAGGTGGCCCCGCCTCCCCTTCTCGGCTCTGATACCAAGCGCACAGTCAGCGACAGTTTAAAGGCTGGACTGACCCTCTTCTGTTCTCTGTTCAGTCCTCTCCACAGTGGGCAACAAAGTGCATGCTTTTACTAGAGTGTGATTGCAGCCATGAAATTAAAAGACGCTTACTCCTTGGAAGGAAAGTTATGACCAACCTTGATAGTATATTAAAAAGCAGAGACATTACTTTGCCAACAAAGGCTATGGTTTTTCCCGTGGTCATGTATGGATGTGAGAGTTGGACTATGAAGAAAGCTGATCGCCGAAGAATTGATGCTTTTGAACTGTGGTGCTGGAGAAGACTCTTGAGAGTCCCTTGGACTGCAAGGAGATCCAACCAGTCCATTCTAAGGGAGATCAGTCCTAGGTGTTCATTGGAAGGACTGATGCTAAAGCAGAAACTCCAATACTTTGGCCACCTCATGTGACGTGTTGACTCACTGGAAAAGACTCTGATGCTGGGAAAGGTTGGGGGCAGGAGGAGAAGGGGACGGCAGAGAATGAGATGGCTGGATGGCATCACCGACTCTGTGGACATGAGTTTGAGTGAACTCCGGGAGTTGGTGATGGACAGGGAGGCCTGGCGTGCTGTGATTCGTGGGGTCGCGGAGAGTCGGACACGGCTGAGCGACTGAACTGACTGCACTGACCACAGGCCATATTATCTCTTCACCCATCAGTCAACAGGATCTGCCGGGCTCCACTGGGAAGTGCAAAGTCTGAAGAGCAGGGTTTGATGGTGAGGGGGAAGGAGTGGGCAGAAGATGTAAGTAACAGATTTTAAGATTAAAAACCAACAAGACAGGACAGTGAGAACTCAAAGGAACTATTTGAAAAGGGTGGGGACGGGGAGAGAAAACAAACCTTCCTGAGTCATGAATTAAAGTGAGGCTCATTAAAGTTTGGGGCTTTCAAACTGTGGTGTTGGAGAAGACTCTTGAGAGTCCCTTGGACTGCAAGGAGATCAAACCAGTCCATCATAAAGGAAATCAGTCCTGAATATTCACTGGAAGGACTGGTGCTGAAGCTGGAGCTCCAATCCTCTCGCCACCTGATGCGAAGAGCCAGCTCATTGGAAAAGCCCCTGATGCTGGGAAAGATTGAGGGTAAGAGGAGAAGGGGGCGACAGAGGATGAGATGGTGGATGGCATCACCGACTCGATGGACATGGGTTTGAGCAAACTCAGGGACGGAAGCGCGGTGTGCTGCAGTTCATGGGGTTGCAAAGAGTTGGACACAACTTAGAGACTGAATAACAACTCCGAGAACCACACTGGATGACAGCCTCTCCCAGTCCACTACGGTGGGAAAGTTCCTGTGCAGTGACAAGACCCCAGCAAGACCAGGGGTCACCGAAAGCTCCCGTGCTCTCTGGTGAGAAGGTGCACCCTGTTTACCTGGCCCACATCTTGCTCTGGCCCTTAGTCCAGCTATTTCTTCAAGAACAGACCATAAACTGGACACCGGTGGTGCTCACTGCCCCTGGGCCACTCAGTGCTTCTGTCTTTTCACTGGTCAGGGTCAGCAGATGCCTGATTTAAGAGGGAGGACACAGTGAGCTCACACTGATAGTTCCAGCAAGTTTAACAAGAACGTTCCTAAGTCTTTCATTGTATGTTTGTATCTCTCTTCTTCTAGGCTGGAAATCTTGACTCCCAAAGATGTAAACATAATGACTTGCTTTAGCTCACAGTTTCAGAATGACAACAGCAATCCCGTTACTAGGAATATGAATACTGAAAACAAATTCAGACTGGATTTCCTTCTTTCCTCTCTCCTTTGCAGTGTACCCCTCCAGGGATGCGTGCAGTCAAATCACAGCATTTAAAGTGATCTTTAATTATTCCTGCCTGCTTGGGTAAGCCACCAAGATGATACAAAATTAGGTACATCTGTCTGATTTTGCTTTTGACTTTTTGGGATTTCTATTTTTCCTCATTTTGCTTCAATTTTTAAATAATTATGCGGAACACTTACATGGTTCCAAAGTCAAATCTACAAAACAAGGTTTATGCAGAGGAGACTGGCTCCTGTCCCAGAGCCCTTCACTCTTTTCTCTCTTTCCATTCTCTTTAGGCCACCGTTGATCTTTCCAGTGTTGTTTTTAAATTGAAATTTGGTATATATATTCCATGTGAAAAAAAAAGTCAGAGTGTGAGTTAGTTGTTGATTTGATCTTAAAGGCATTCCTAAATGTGTGGCAAAGGCCCGTGTTATCTCACATTACGAGTGAGTGTTGTCAAGAAAACAAGGCCCCCTGGGGAGAGCCCTGGTGTTTGTCTCCCACACCCCAGTCCAGAGTGGGGGTGTCTTGGGGTTCTTTGGCAGAGAACAGGGCTCACACTGTGGCTGGTTTATGTGGGAAACAACTTATTAGGGACTATGACGTAATTGCAGTGGAACTGATGACAGATTCTAGGTAGAATGTTTTGGACTGACTTGCAAACTGCAGTGCAGAAGTGGAGCCCTTAACCCACTGTATCAGGAAAACTGGTTCCAGAACCGGGCTGGAATCAGGGAGTGACTGCCACTGCCATCTCTGCCAGCCCCCCGGGCTGCTGGGTTCTGCTCCAGAAGAGTGACACCTTCCCTCCCCTCTAGATGTGACCAGACACTGCATTACCAGGAGCAATCAAACACCTCCACCCGAGACTCACCAAGGACAGGGCAGGCAGGGCCACAGCCCTCTTCCATCCCACACCCCATAAGATGACATCTTGCAGACCAGGGCTGCCAAAGGCTGAGCGAGGTCATTTGCAGCCTTTCATCCCCTGCGATTCAGGAAGGAACAGTAGAACAAGGATGCAAAGGAAAGAGTGAGCACCTATCTGTCCACCATACCCACCACGTACATCGGGAACCATGCTTTTAAGCCTTGTTGTGCTAAGATTGGGAAGATCCCCTGGAGGAGGAAATGGCACCCCACTCCAGGATTCTTGCCTGGAGAATCCCATGGACAGAGGAGCCTGGCGGGCTGCAGTCCACAGGGTCACAAAGAGTTGGACACAACTTAGCGACTTAGCACGCATATGTACAAGGCAAGGGTACAAGCAGCATAATGAGGGCTTGTCCTGTGCCCTCCTGAGCGACTTTTCAAGGGGACATTTTTAAAGCAGATTTTCTAACAGGAGAATCTCACCTGTATGCAACAGTGTTACTTGGACATCAGTTGTCAGCAGCTCACAAGCCTACTCCACCTATTGCGGCAGCTGAGGCGGATGCCTGGCTCTTAGACCCCAACTTCCAGACATTATTCTTAGGCCCAAGCGCAGTGAGACAGACAGCCGGGTGGAGCAGGCTACCAGGCCGACTCCTCTGCTCCTTAGACCGCCAGGTTCAAGGGCAGGCGGAGGGGAGGGATGTCTCTGGACTAATTTAAGCGTGAAGGAAGCGGTGCTCTGGAAGCTGCCTCCCCACACTGAGCGAAACAGAAGAGGTTAAGAGCAGCAAGTTCTTCATGTCTCCGGAAGGCGCGGGAGCCCTGCCTCGGTGAGGCTGGGGCCCTTCGAGGCCAGATCGCTCCCCGGGCCTTTCTCGCCCTCTCTTGTTCCTTAAGATTTTAGACTTTTTAAAGACAGGGAAAGCGCTGCCCTGGAAAATGTGAGGGCCATAGCAGAGCTGGAGAAGGGGGCAGGCGGTCAGGCTGGGCGGACGGGGCGCGGCGACTCCCAGGACCCTGCGGCCCGCGGGCCCGCCCAGGAGAAGCTGCAAGCCCACAGAGCGAGAACGCTACCGCGCTGTGCAAGGCCTCGCCCCGCTGCTCTGCCCCGCAATCGCCGGCTGTGGGGGCCGCCCTGAGCCGCCCGGCCGCAAGCGCAGCCCTCGCCCTTGGATTTCCTAACGCGGGGGTCGCGGTCCGCCTAGGAGCAGCCGAGGCCGAGCTCCCCCGGCCCCGAGTTCAACTGCAATAAAAGAGCCCAGCGCGCCCTTGATCACGCGGCTCGCCTGACAGCCCGCTCAGGCCCGGGCCTAATTGAGCCCGGCTCACCTGGGAATAGGTTCAAAGGCATCCAGGCCGTAAACCACCTCCAGGCCCCAAGCCAGAGCGGCCTGGCGAACAAAGAGCCCCCGAACCACTTCAAACGCGCCCGCGCTCGGCGTCCAGATGGCGCGGGGCCGGCGGCCCCCGCCCGGGTCGCCCGCGGAAGCCGGGCCGGGCCCCGCGCCGCGGCCGCTCGTGCTGCCCGCAGGCGCCCAGCGTAGGGGAGGCCGGGCGCCTCCCCAGACCGCCCTCCGTCCCCAGCCGATTCGCAGAGGGGGAGGCCCGGCCCCGCGGCCTAGCCGGCGCCCTGCCGGCTCTCGTACCCCGGGCTGGGCCAGGCAGGTGGGCTCCGTGGGCACTGGGCGCTCCCGCGGAGGAGCGCGCTGGTGCTGAGATTTTAACGCACTTAGAAGGACCGCCTGCGAAGGGCGTCGGGGGGGACGGGGCTCCTCAGCAAGTTGGGGTGAGACACCCCACCATATAACAGCTGGGCAAAGCGGGCCGCGCGCCTCCAAGGATCCCCGCGGCGCGGCCGTAGGTAGCCGCGTCTCCGAGGGCACCCGAGTGTCAGCCCGCCCGCAGACAGGGCCACTGGTCCCGCACGTCCCCCTCCCCTGGCCGAACGTGCGGGCCACCTCGCCAACTCGCTGTGTGCCCGGGAACAGGCAAGGCTCACACTGGCCAGGGCGTCCCCGGGGCCTCCCCGCCGCGTCCTCACCTCCTGGGAGCGCATCTAGGGTAGGACTTGCCTCCCGCACCCCTCGCGCCGCGGGAGAGACCCCGCAGCTCGGCGGGGCCCGATCTCCAGTTAAGGAGCAGACAAAGCGGGATCGGCTGAGCCCGCGGCGCGGCCGGAGAGCGGTCAGAGCCCGGGGCGGAGGCGCGGGCGGCGCGCCCGAGGGCCGGGCAGTCCCGGGTGCCCGCCGCGGCCGGGGCCGAAGGGGGAGGCAAAACTGAAAGTGCCGCGCCGGGGGGCGGGGGCGGCCGGCGGAGGCCCCAGAACTCGTCCTGCCCCCGGTCGCGGCGACCAATCAGCGCGCCGCCCTCGCTACTGACAACTATTTAGCAACCCAGCCCGGCTAGGGTTTCCAAAAAAGTTAGAATAACTTCCTCTCCCGGAGACCTCGGTTTTGCACAAGCCGGCCTTGAAATCAGAGCCTTTCGAGCAACTCGGGGAGCGTGTGCTCGGCGACCGCGGGCTTGGCCAGCGGCGTGCGCTCTGCGCCCGGCGCCCCCAGCCCCTCGCGCGCCGGGCGGGCGCCATGGAGGAGGGCTCCAGCTCGCCCGTGTCCCCTGTGGACAGCCTGGGCACCAGCGAGGAGGAGCTCGAGCGGCAGCCCAAGCGCTTCGGCCGGAAACGGCGCTACAGCAAGAAGTCGAGCGAAGATGGCAGCCCGACCCCCGGCAAGCGCGGCAAGAAGGGCAGCCCGAGCGCGCAGTCCTTCGAGGAGCTGCAGAGCCAGCGCATCCTGGCCAACGTGCGCGAGCGCCAGCGCACCCAGTCGCTCAACGAGGCCTTCGCTGCGCTGCGCAAGATCATCCCCACGCTGCCCTCGGACAAGCTCAGCAAGATCCAGACGCTCAAGCTGGCCGCCAGGTACATAGACTTCCTCTACCAGGTCCTGCAGAGCGACGAGATGGACAATAAGATGACCAGCTGCAGCTACGTGGCCCATGAGCGCCTCAGCTACGCCTTCTCCGTGTGGCGCATGGAGGGCGCGTGGTCCATGTCCGCCTCCCACTAGCGCCGCGCCACCCACGTCCGGACCGGCGCGCCAGGGTAGGTGCTGCGCGCGCGGTGGGCGCAGGCCCGCGGGCCGCGGCTGCGAGGATGGGGTGCGCCTTTCGTCCTAGCCAGAGATGGGGGTCGGTCGGGAAGCTGCCAGGTCCCAGGGGCATCCCTGTGGTTTGGGACAAGCTCCCAGGCAGGGTATCGGTAGGGAACGGGCGGACTGCTGACAGTCGTTATTTTCCATCCTTGGTGCTGTGGGAGTGGTGGGTAAAGGTCTGCGGTTGACTGTCGGGGGAGTGGACATCAGAATTGCCTGAAGCCGGCGGGGGGCAAAGGGCTGAGGACCAGTCGTTCTTTGCGTCCTTCGGAGCGGAGGCCGCCGGCGAAGCTGCCGGGCCTGACGGTGGCTTCGCACGATTCCCTGGGAGAGGCAGCGCGCTTTCGTCGTACGGACACCCACTTCTCCTTGGCTGCTCGTGCAGGTACCCCGGCCCGCGCCTCGGGGACCCGGCCGTCGGCGCCTTGGCTGCCCGGTGGGCGCAGAGGTGCGGACCGGCGGCGCCTCGGTTGGCCTGGGGAAGGCGGGAGGACCCTGCCCCGCGCGGGCGGCGCCGGGGCCAGTGCAGCCCGGGAGCCGAGGACCGTCCGCATCCGACAGGCGGAGGACAGGGCCGAGGCGGAGGCGCGGAGACCCGAGCGCGGAGGCCGGAGGCAGACATCGCCGCGGGAACCCCGGCTGCCCGCGGGCAGGTGGCGTGGACCTCGGAGCTGGCGGTCTGTGGCCCCAGCTGTGACCCTCCAGAGTCTGGGTGGACCCCCGCAGGGTCCAGGCTGAGAGACAGGTTTGCGGGGGTAGAGGGGGCGGTGGGAAGGGAGGCGAGACGGTGCAGCGGGGGCCTGCGCGGGACCCGGCGAAGGAGTGCAGCCTCCCGAGCCGGCGAGTCCCGGCTTTCTCTAGGGGAGCGCTCGGGGGGCGTCCCGCGCCGGCCCCCTATCATCAGACACTTCGGGAGACCCTCAGACCGTCCCTATCCGCGGAGATGCTGTTCTGTCCCTTCCAGAAGGCTCTGTGACCGTGCCTGTCTCTCGGGCAATGGAAGGAAGGGCTGACGATTTTTGGTGGGAGAGGGCCCAGTTAAAAAGCCTCCCTCCTTGGTCTGTTGGGCTTTCTCTCGTCTCGCAGTGTTTTTCTTCGCGTCTCCACTTCACACAGAAGGAATTTAGATTAATCACGGGCGTGCAGCCGCCCTCTCTCCCAAGCATATGCCCTTCTTTCCTATCTGCTCTATAATATCTGCACGTTTTTGCTGCGGGGAGGAAAGGCTCCTCTAGCACAGGTGGATTTTATTTCTTCTTCTTTTTTTTTTTTAGTTTTCATTTCTGTGCCACTGAACATTCGTTTGTGAAATAGGCCCCTAAGATAATAATCATTTTATAGGCTTTTTTTTTTTAAAGAATTTTTAGTAGAGAGTCACTTACGGGGATCTTCTCCGATCTCTGTCGAAAGCAGATGGAAAATGTCTCAATCACATATTTTCCCAGGAAAGAAAGTTTGGATTGGCGAGTACTAAAATGCTGCAGTGGTATAATACATTAATTCTGGTTTTTGCTGCCTAAATTATGAGGGTCCATTAGTTAATTCCATTTACCCTTTCCACCACGCATAGTTTATAGCACATCTGAAATAAGAACAAACAGACGAGGAAGGTCATCTTTTTAAAATGTACACATATATAGCCTTGTTTAAGGAAAATGTCAACACAATTATCATTAAGGCTTCCCTCCAGAAAATTATTGAAAGCAAAAGCAAGAGGTATTACCTTAATGCAAGAATTTTTAGGATCATATAAAATTCACTTTAAAAGAAGTGCATTCCTGAAACTTATCAGACATAGATCACAATTAAACAATATGTAAAATGAAAGGTATTATTTGTAATGAATAAATGAAAAGTGTTTAAGAGTGTGCTTGGGGGAAAAAATCTGCAAAATGTAAGAGAGAAACAGGTTTAGCTGGAGAGCAAATGGTCTTTGTGGGACCCACTATTTACTTTTATATACTTGAGTGTGACTGACTAGGTCTGATAAAGCAGTTTCCTTAGTAGACAGATGCCCACTGTGTACGGGATGAGAAGGGAAATGTGAAAATTGCTGACACACGGATGACTCTGGACTTGCCGTGTTTTTACTGTCAGGCGTGTTCAACCAACTTTTGCTTTCTTTCCATTTTTAACCCGTTAGTCTGTATGAGTGTAAATACAGGCATAATCGGTTTGATTTCCTGAAAATGTTGCTGCATAGGTTATATTAATGTTAAAACATAGGCATATGTATTAGTAAAGAAATTCTAGACCTTCCCGTTAGTGGTATGCGATTTTAGTGTCTGTTGAGATGCATGAGAAAGTCTGTGTTTAAATGAGTAGCAATGCTGTTAAATGGCAAAACTGTCCCTTAGTACAAAGAGACACAGGAAATGTTGGAGTTTGGCTGGTGCTAACGTTTATCCTGACCTTCTTCTTTGGCCTGGTATTTAAAAATGCAAATACACAATAAATCAGGTGTCTTTGGACAGTCATCTGCGTTCATCTAAGCAGAAAATCTCTAAAGGAGTTTTCTGTTTTCTCAATAAATGCCTGAGTCCCAGTGCATGGTCAGAGGCACCTGGCTGAGGTGGTTACTTACCGGACATTTTTCCTGTTCCCTGCTTTGTGGATAAAGAAGACATCTCTCTAACTTCAGCACTATGTGCAGGTTTCCCATAGGTCCCTACTCTCAACATACTAGCTTTGTTTTCCTAAGAACTTTTAGCTACTTTGGAGAACAGAGGGTGACCCTCTAATCATCCAATATGTGTAAGCCTTTTCCTCTCTTCAGAAAACTGACTTCTTGGAGGTACCTGTCAATAGCTACATTCGGAATGCTAGCTGGTCTTGAAAGAAAATGAATTGCCTATGGAGAATGGAAATGCAGAATCCGAATCGACCTTCTGCTTGGTCATGGGAAGAAGTAGAATGAATGACCCAGCTACTTGAAATATAAGCAACATTTTGTTATAAAACACCCATTGAAAAGATCCAATGCAGGGGCTGACCTCCCTTCCTGGATATTGTTCCCTTAAATGTCTGTAGTTACTCTTTCCATCTGCAGGAAGCAGGTCTCGCTGCCCATCTGGCCAGAGTGGGGGCTGGAGGCTTGGGACTTTGAGAGTGGCTGTTTGAGGTCATTTGAAATGTAGTACTTTATTGAGGTTTTCTGAGGGCTGTACTGTTTTCAGGCAAGTCTTGAGCCTGAAAGAATTGAGTTTTCATGCTCATTGCTTCTCTATATTTTGGACAGACGACAGAGATGCCAGATCCCTTTTGCCTGGCAGAAAGATCATAAAGTAAACTCTTTCTGAGCGGAGTACTATAACTCATAACTGCAGTTTAAATCTGGGCTTTAAAAAAACAAATATTTTAATAAGCCAATTTTAAAGGCTGAACTTTTATGACAGTTTTTAAGCTTAGTATTTATATTAATCTATTCTCACTGGTATCTTTAAAAACCCTGTGAATGTATGCTGGAATGTCTGTTTATGTTTGTGTCTTGTCCTGGGAAAGGATAAATGTGCTGCAAAAAGCCAACCAAAAACAAAGCCTTCTGCAAGAAAGAGTTCATGGATGAGGCAGTAAAATTCAAAGCAGAGATGACTAGGTTAGCATAGCCAAGATACGGAGAGAGCCATAGAGTAGTCACAGAATCTAAGGGAGACGCACATGGGTGCATTCAAAGTAAAGCCAAGGTGAAACCCTACAAGCAGAAACTGCTTAAAAACGTATTTTACATGGTCAGAGTCTGCTGCTGCTGCTAAGTCACTTCAGTCGTGTCCGACTCTGTGCGACCCCATAGACGGCAACCCACCAGGCTCCCCTGTCCCTGGGTACATATGTGATAAAACTGTATAGAATGAAATATGCACACACATGTGCGCGCGCTCACACACGCACGGGTACATGTAAAACTGGCGAAATCTGTATATAAGGTCTGGAGGGTGTGTCAGTGTGAGTCTCCTGATTGTGATAGTGTATATAGTTTTTTGAGATGTTCCCACTGGGGGAAACGAAATGCAGAATGTAAAAGAATCTCTGTGTGTTATTTCCTACCACGTCATGTGAATCTAACTTTGACTCAAAATAAAAAATTTAAAAGAAAAGATATTCCAGGGGACTTCCCTGGCAGTCCAGTGGTTAACACTTTGCCTTCCAATGCAGGGGGGGTGTAGGTTCCACCCCTGGTCGGGGAGTTAAGATCCCAAGTACTTCATGGTTAAAACACCAATTGTACCAACAGAAACAATATTGTAACAAGTTCAGTTAAGACTGTAAACAATGCTCCACACAAAAGCACTTTAAAACAAAAGAAAAGGTATCCCACAAGAATTTTAAAAGTTTCATTCAAGTGAGCAAATTATATAAGGAAGGATTATACCCATCTCAGAGTAATAAGCCAAAAATATGCTTTGAGAACAAATACACTTTTTTCCTGATGTTATTTGCATTACTACACTTTTCAGAATATAAGGGGACTGCTCATATTTTCAACATGTAACTATTTAGAAGTGGTTCCTTATCATTCAGAAACAAAGAGTAAAATCTGAGAAATCTGGAGGAGAAATACCAATCGATATATTTATTCCTGTGCTAATCAAGAATATATTTTTCAGAGGAATTTTCGGAAATATTGATCGAAACTGACACATTTCCTTGAAAGATACTAAGGCTGAAACTGACAACATTTGCTTGTAAGATACTGTCTCCATTGACTTACATTTCTCTCTCACACACACAACTATTCTAAAGCCAATGATTTATCAAAATTATTCATCCAAGAAGTGGAGAGCTTGAACTTTTAGTATTTGGAGTCATACACAGTTGAGGGGTGCGGGGGGAGAGAGGGAGAGAAAGAGAAAAACAGACAGGTATCAAATCCTAAACTCAGTCATGTTTATTTTACATTAGGATTTGTTTGTTGTCAATAGGGACGTATTTTGTGTTTAGGTTCAGCAGTAAGTCTTTGAGTGCAATTTAGTTATATTAAATGAGCCTTAACTTAATGTTTGTTTTGGAGTGAGACACGGCGATATTAACACTGATTTTCATGCTGATGTCAACTAAAGCACGGTGGGATTTTTCTTCCGTGATTGCTAGCAGTTATCACGCTAAGAGCAGACTCAAATCAGAAATTGGAAAAGTCAACATGTAACTTTATTCCGACGTAAGAGAAATGTTTCATGGTTGGTTGAAAAGAGAGTCATTTTGAATCATAACAATGTCTTTTGTGCTTTGAATGTCTGTATTATTTTATCCACAACGCTCTCGTTCAGAATAATATGATCCTGTGATTATGTGTAAGAAGGGACCTGACTGGGAGAGTTGAGGCATGGTGTCTGTGGAGGCTCTTAGTTATTGCTCAATTTCTTCCCATCATTTTGTTTTCCTGTTATTTGACCAGGGAAAGACTAAGATGACCCAGCTTCTCGTGACAGCTCCTGTGGAATGGTCATTTCACTTTTCCCATCCTAAGAGCGGTGCCTCTAAAACTGGGCACGTCTCTCCTTTATTTAGACCAGAATTTCCCGTCGATTGAATGAAGGGCGGGGTTGAATCCAATGAGCTTTAAGTTATCAAATTCGGTTATTCTGAAAAATACTCCTTTCTTTTTAACTTATATTCAGTCTTGAAAATAGCCACCTGCATCTTTGGGGTGGAGGGAATGGTCAACTGACTTGTCTGACATTAAATTCCTTTTTCTTGCTGTTTGTGATGGAGAGTTTGCATTTGGTTTTCTGGACATGCAGATCTGGCGTGTGACTGGCAGGAAAGATTTGGGTAAAGACTTTAATTCGTATTAACCCTTTGATGGTGACCAGACATCCAACCCCAACCCTGGGAGCTGAGGTTTGTGGTGGGGTCACAGCCAGAGCCTCTCTGGAGAGTCAGGCAGAGCAACTCAGAAGGAAACCTGAGGGTGGGCGTTTAGCTTTGTGCTTGGAGAAGGGAGGCGTGGGGAGCCTTTTTCCGACTCCCCGTGGGGAACAGATGCCCCAGCTTTTGTTGTTCCTGCAGTCTTCTGTGGCTGTACAAATAAAATGTCACACTGGCCTTTCTGTTACATTCTCTCTGAGAGTCTCCCTCTCCTTAGAGAGTCAGGAGACGTTTGCCTGCTCCAGAGACAAGTGAGGGCTTCTTGAGGGACAGCTTGTAAAATAAACAAACTCCCTGAAAGAAAACACAGGCCCGTAGTTTACCATCTCTGACTCTGCTGCCGCGGTGGGTTTCTTTGTGTGTTCCACTTTGATTTAACATCCTGGAAGTCAGAACGCGAGCAGGCGGCGTGCTCTTTCAATCAGGAGACCCAGAAATGGACGTTGAGCCGCTATTTCCTTTCATAATCTCAGTCCCTTAAGTAGATTCGTTTGCAGGGAGTGCAGTGGGATCAGAAGTCAAAAGCCATTTGCTTTGTTTGACTTTCTGGCCCCGTCGCTGCAGAAGTGCCTGCTCCCTGCTCGTCTGCTTTCAGAACCTGGACGCTCAAGTCCACGGAGGAAGCACACAGCAAGCTCGCCTGCAGCGCTGGCAGGATCGATCCTTACTGGGTCACTTCCGTAGGGCCGGGCATGTTGAAAGCCCTGTTCTTAGAGACTGCCTTGACCTGTACACAGGTGCTTATTGTTTCTTTGGGAAATGCCTGCCTCACTGCAAATTGGAGAGGAAAGGAGGGAGGAAAAGTCTTTATTTTCTGTCTCAAGTTGAGCGTCACCGCATCTCTGTTCACGTGCATCTGTGCGTGCTAGGTCGCTTCAGTCGTGTCTGACTCTTGGCAGTGCAATGGACGGCAGCGCCAGACTCTGTCCACGGGATTCTCCAGGCAGGGATACTGCAGTGGGTTGCCATGCCCTCCTCCAGGGGATCTTCCCGACCCAGGGATGGAACCACTCTGTTCACATAATTGGGTTCAATTGACAAGTAATGTCTTCCCTGAAGATTAATTTTCCTGAGTTTAAATCATTCCAAACTGCGTACTATACGCGGGGCCTAAACTATCCAAAATCTTCAGAATGCACACGGCCAGGTGGCTGTCCTCTTTCATGGTATGTGTGTGCGCTGGTGGAACCTGAGCAGACTTGGTCCTTTGTGCATTTTTTTTTTTTTTTTGATCTCGTGAGCCTTTCTGCTTCAGCTCCTCCCGCTTCCTGGCACCCACAACCCCCACCCTTTCTTGTGCTTATTCTCTAACTGAAGTCTATCACGATTATTGACTGGAGTCCACATAAGGTTTTAAGTCACAGCAGGTGATACAGGAGGAACGCAAAACCCATCATCACGTCCCCACAGTATCACGCACAGACACGGAATCATCGCACATCTCAGGCTGTCTGAGTTGGGCGGTCCCGGGGCTTCTGGGTGGGAGTCCAGTGGGCTCAGCAATAGATGTGCGGTCAGATGCCCCCGCCCCCCGCCGCACCGCACACGCCCGTGTGCTTGGCGACTCCTTCTCCTTAGTGACTGTCGCTAATATTTTTTTAGGAAAATTGCTTCACTGTTACTGGAAGTCCCCCTAATGGATGTCTGTACCCAAGGAAGGGTGGTGTGTCCTGTTCTGTTGATCTCTCTTGTGTAAAATGACCTGCTTCAGCCGGCCAGAACTGCATGGATGACATGGTGATTCCACCAGCGAGTGCGTCCGGGGCTGGAGTTTCATGGAGCCCGTTTCAGAGCTGCACGAGATACTCATGTTCCTCCCTCTCGTGTCAAGAGTCCACACAGTCAGGTATCTAAGGGCAGAATTAAGTCAAGGCTGTTTTGCTGGATGTTAAATTATTGCCAGTTCCAGAAATCTCTTTAAGACAATTTTTTGAGGATAGAGATTCTCTTTTAATTAAACAGTAAGCAAAAAGCAGGGACTATGATATATTTATCCGCTCATTTAAAAGATTGCTATTATCTGCATCCACTTTTGTTTTATTACATTGAGCAATTGTATTTGAGTAATTCAGTGTTTGTATGCATCTCCAGTGATGCTGTAAACATGAATCAATCACTTAAAGCTTTATAGTATGACAAAGGTAACTTTTTCAGCAAAAGTGGCAAAATAAAAGAGAAAGTGAAGGTATGAACAGGAAAAGCAGTGTGTGGAGAATTTCACACAAAAATAGGGTGACCAAGGGGATTGAGGCCCCTTAATAAGGAAACAGAAGCTGGCCCTCCCCCTGCTTGTCCCTGCAGACCCATCCCCCACCACCCAGGCTCCCTCAGGAACCTAGAAAAGAGTGGTTTATCAGAGCCACACGCTCCTGGTCTTCCCAGAAGGTGGCACTTTGTAAAATCCAGTAGGGCCCCCTCAGCCCTGCTGGGATGACACCCCAGGCCGGAGGTTGCGGGGCCTCTAAACGAGGACCTGAAGAGCCTTCACCTGCCATGTGCCCCCAGGGCTCAGCGTCACCCCAGGCGGCATCAGAGGCGTCCCAGAGGTGGCCCGCGACTGCAGGACCCCGCCCCCGTCCCTTGGTGCCTCCGGTGCCCGAGAAAGCAGAGGTCCCTGAGAGCTCGGTGGCCAGGGTGGTCCCTCCGCCTAGGGGTGGGTCTCCACAATGGGGGTCTCCGCAGTGCTCAGCTGGACCGGGTGGGTCTTGGACCTGCTCCTGATGTACCCTCAGGTCACTCAGACGGATGCCTGAGTGTGAGCCCAGTGTGGCTCGGTCTTTGTAAAGGTTGACGGGAGGCAGCGGGAGCTCAGCGTTTATTTCCTTCTCCTGGGGATCCAGCCCCATCCGCCAAATTTCACTTTCAAGCTCCCCTCATCTACAGACACCTGCCCACCTCCGAGAGTGGCAGGGGAAACAGACAAGCCTGGCTGCGCTGAGAGAAGCCGAGCGACCACACTGTCCATCTCCTGAAGCATCCTTCTGCTGAAGTGGTCAAGCTCCTAACGGTGATAAAGTGTTATTTGCTGGACGGCAGAGCTCGCCTTCCTGGCTCGTCCTCAGCAGTGTGTCAATGTGCAGATTCTGTGACGCGCGCTCTGTACAATCTGCTTGTGTTGTGTATTTCTTGAAAGTTACAGCGAGTGTCATTCAGTGTTAATTACATAATTTCACTGTTTCTAATCAGAAAGAGGCAAAGGGGACGTGAGGACGCAGAAGGCAAAGCTGCTGTGTCTCCATCGTGTGCTGAGCGCTCTTCTGCTTGATGCTTCCTAGGGTAAAGCAGCAATTCATGAATTCTGAGGGTTTAATGTCTGTGACTGTCTGTGGTCATCGTCTCTCTCCACAATGCATTTTCATTTCAGTGAAAATACCGTTTCCAGAATAAACCATCTGTAATTCCTTCCCTTAGAAAGAACTTCTCTGACATGGTCTTTTTCTATTTGGGGAGACTATAATTAGAAAGCAAAGGCTTTGCTCTTGTGGGAGCAGGTTCGGTCTCCAAGTGACTCTGTTGGGGGAAGCCCGTTGTCTCGTGTGTAAGGCAGGGAGAGTCTGAGTAGGACTCCCTGGGTTTGAACATGCAGTGGGCACCACTGTCCTGCTCTCAGCCCTGCCGTTCTGGGCTGAGGCATGGCATAGCCTTGCTGGACTCAGTCTTCTTGTCTGTAAAAAGGCGGAGTAAGGTGCAGATAGCCCTGTGGTTATCAACATTCCAAGAGCCGGTCGGACCAGCCATTTCCTCCTGGACGTATACAACAAAGAATTGAAAGCAGGTGTTTAGACCGAAGTGTTCACTAATGTTCCCAGCAGTGCTGCGTACAGCGGCCGGAGCTGAAAGCGATGCAGACGCCCGCCAGCTGGGGGCGGTCAGCGTGGCGCGCTCTGGCTGTCGAGTGGAGTATCACTCGGCCGAGGGAACGGTGCTCTGGCTCAGGCTATTCATACAACATGGGCGGACCTTGAAAACATCATATGCTGAGTTAAAGAACTCAGACACAACAGACCGGAGAGCGTGTGACTCCATTTGTGTGAAATATCCGGAAAAAGAAGAAGCCGATTCGTGGTTGCCAGGGACCAGGGCTGGGTGGGGCCGCTTCACGGGTGTGGGATTGCTGTTTGGGGTGATGGAAACGGTCTGGAACTCTATCGTGGTGATGTTTGCACAACCGAGTGAAATTCTATTGGATTGTATACTTTAAAATGGTTGAAACGATAAATTGTATATTGTGTGTATTTTGGCACCAAAAAAAACCCCTGTGAGTCAGACCATGGGCCTCTCTGGTGACCAGTAGGCCTCGAGGGTAGAGGTGGGTGAGACCGTCTGCTTTCGTCCACTTTCCCGAGACGTTGTCCACTGGCCCACGTGGTTCAGGCCTCATCAGAGGCTTCTTATCTCGTCAACTTGTGAAGCCTAAAAGCGTTTTCCTTTTGAAATCTCTCTTACATCTTCATCAGAAAAGTTCCTCAAACAATTCTGACAGCACATTTGGCAGCCCGTCGATTTACCTCTAGAAGCCTCTGCTTGGGGGCTGGGCGCTGGGGTGGCGGGGCAGGGGGCAGGGGAGTGAGTGGCCGCAGGGTTCTGCCCTGCTGGCCGTCGACCCAATGGACCAGAGCAGAAGCATCTTCCACACCCGTGCGAGTGGCTGGCCTGGGATCCCTGGAGCCCATCGTATCCAACACTGGGCTCCCCAAAGCCCAGGGCCCACCCACTCATCAGACCATTTCAGTCCGGTTTGCAGGCTCACAGGGGACGGATTCTGTGGCCGCCCTGACTTGGTGATTCCTGAGAAGGGGGCCTGAGGCCCTGAGCTGCTCTTGTGGATGAATCCCTCTCTCTCTCCAAAGTCACCTTTCTCAGGGCCGGAACCCTGGCCCAGTGCAGAGTGGACGTGTGACCAGCCTCGTGGGGGCTGCCCACAGAGAGAGGGACGGCGCGGGCAGGACATTGTTCAGGGCCGGTTGGGGGGTCGTCTCTCTCTCCTTCCCTTACGGATGTATGTCTGCTGTCCTCCCTGGAGTGTTGGCCTGGTGTCCACGGGGTGTGGCGCCCAGGGGGTCGTGGTGAGACCCCAGTTCAATTGCTCCGAGCAGAGGTGCTTGGACAGCAGAGCACTGTCTCCAGGCAGAGCAGTGTCCCTGGGCACAGTGGTGCTGGGCTGCCAACAGGAATGCTGCCCTTGTGAACGTGTTCACCCCTCACCTGTTTTCTGGCCACCGCCCTGGGGACCCGCCAAGAGGGCTGGAGGGCGCATGCTTGCCTGGGGCTTCCTCTGCCGGGGTTCGGGTCCGTTTCTAAAGACACCACCACCTTCATGGTGTTGCCCAGTCCGAATGTTGACTTGCTGGCAGAAACCCCACAGGTGGGGTTGGGCTCATGGGCTGTGTTTGGAGAATCCAGATGAGAGGGCCCAGGAGAGCTGGAAGCTGATGGAGAAGACTCTTCCCAGGAGGGGTGCAAGCAGATTTGCTGCTGCTGTTCCCCTCTTCCCCTACACCCTCCCCCCAAGAAAAGAAAGCCACCAGGAGGGGAAGAAGGGAGGCAGATAGATTCCCCCGAGCTGCTCCATGAGGGCTCACATGGAGATACAAGGCAGGACCCTGGCTGTCCGTCGGCTTCCCGAGCTAAGTGGTTTGGTTCCCTGACCAGAACCCAGGGGCCCCCCACAAGCCAGACACATCTGGGGACCCCGATGCCTCCCTGCGGTGCATTTCCTCCCGCAGGTGTGAGCACGGAGCCCAGATGCAGAGGGCGTGAGCTTTGATTCACGAGGGCACTGTGCACACGTGCAGTCCAGTGTCTCTGTGCCCGGGGACACTGCCCTGCTGTCCTGCCACCTCTGTTCTGAGTGCCTGAGCCAGGGGCTCGCCGTGTTCCCCTGTGGGCCACTCTGTGGACACTGGGCCAACACTCCAGGGAGGGCACTGTCCAGGGTCAGGGTGGGGGGGTCTCCATCCTTCCTCCAGCTGGGTTTCAGAAATATCAGTTCAGTTCAGTCGCTCAGTAATGTCCAACTCTTTGCGACCCCATGGACCGCAGCGTGCCAGGACTCCCTGTCCAACTCCTGGAGATCACCCAAACCCATGTCCATCTCGTCGGTGATCCCATCGAGTCAGAAATATCAGGTGGGCCAAAACGTTCATTTGGGGTTTTCCACAAGACGTTACATGAGGTTTTTGACTGGCCCTGCGCCATCAGGGAGACACGCACACAGGGAGCACCCTCCACCCACCTCGCCCTCTCCCTGTGCCCAGAGCTGGTCAGGTGTTGCCCAGCCTCTCTGAGAAAACGTCTGCCACCAAAACTAGTGGAAAATCGGGCCTCCCAGTGAATCTGGGCAGACACAGTGAGTGTGGTTTGTCCCGCCAAGGTCCGCGGTTCTGTTCGACAGGAATCGCTGACATGCATGCCCCCCAACCCCGGGGTGCACCCACCCCAGAGTCTGACAGGGGACACGGAGGGAACTGAAGGGACACTGCTGATGGAGCCTTCACAGCCTACTCCTGCGTTCAGAGCTTCATCCGGGAACAGCAAACAAGTCACAAAGAAAAAGTCTAAAAAATTAAACTTCCAAGCACCAAAGAACTAGGATATCCAGAGTTTTGAAAGGATGTACAAGTATATCCTGGGAAGTATTTACAATCTGTTTCATAATGAATCAATATTCATAACAAGACAAAGAACCCTTAAAGATCCATAAGAGAAAAGATAATTACCCAGCAGAAAATAAGGGCAAAATATATGAATTTATATATGAATTTATAAAAGAGGAAATTCAGTTGACCAGTACACATAAAAAAGTGTTGAACCTCAACAGTAGCCAAGAAACTCAAAATAAAATAAGAGGACATGATTTTATATTAGAGTGGATTTTCCACTTTTTATACATTTTATTATATATTATATATTTATTTTATGTATTATATAATTTATTATATAATAATATATATAAAAATATATGATGATAATTCCCATTATTGAGGAAACTGTGAGAAGCCAGGGCCTCTTGTCCCTGCCAGGGAGAAGATAAGCTGTAAAATCTTTCTAAAGAGGTTTTGACAGTAGGTATACTGCAAGGAGATCCAACCAGTCCATTCTAGAGGAGATCAATCCTGGGTGTTCATTGGAAGGACTGATGCTAAAGCTGAAACTGCAATACTTTGGCCACCTCATGTGACGAGTTGACTCACTGGAAAAGACTCTGATGCTGGGAAAGGTTGGGGGCGGGAGGAGAAGGGGATGACAGAGACTGAGATGGCTGGATGGCATCACCGACTCAATGGACATGAGTTTGAGTGTACTCCGAGAGTTGGTGATGGACAGGGAGGCCTGGCGTGCTGTGATTCATGGGGTCGCGGAGAGTCAGACACGACTGAGCGACTGAACTGAACTGAACTGAAAAAAGACTGAAAAATTGGGAAGTGGCTTGGGTGGAGCAAATCCACTTTCAGGAGTTATCTTGAGTGGATCACTGCGGCTCTGTCTTGCAACACAGACACTCTTATCAGCTCTGCTAACACTAGGGGAATGTTTAAAGTGTCCTGGGAAGCTGTTGAATAAGTGGTTTATCCCTAAGCTGAAGCACTATACAGCCAGCAAGTTTTGTGGCGTCAGCAGAGATGTAGGGCTTCCCTGGTGGCTCAGCTGGTAAAGAGTCCGCCTGCAATGTGGGAGACCTGGGTTCCATCCCTGCGTTGGGACGATCCCCTGGAGAAGGAAACGGCTACCCACTCCAGTATCCTGGCCTGGAGAATCAGTCCATGGGGTCGCAAAGAGTTGGGCACGACTGAGCGACTTGCACTTCCCTTCACCTCTCAGCAGAGATGTAATCATGGGAGGGAAACGGGTAGACCCAATACGATCGCAGATTGGAGAGTCAGCGTGTGTGCTTGCGTGGGTGTCCTCGTCCAGAGAAAGGTGAAGGACGATGTCTGTGGACCGGAGCTCTCCTCCGTACTGTTACTGCTTTCCTTTATTTTCCAAATTTTCCGCAAATGCCGTGTACCACTTACGCAGTTTGAGAAAAGCCACTGGGACTTTTTGAGAGAGAGAGGGTGAAGGGCTCGTCCACGCCCTCCGGCCCCCGCCCGGTGCAGCCCTCTGCCCTCGCACAGGCCCGCCCTCGCCGGAGCTTCCTCTCCCAGTCCCAGCTTCGGTTCCGCGGGAGTAACTCCGAGACGGTTTCTGCGTCTCCTGTGAGCCCCGGGCACCGTTCTGTCCCCGTCCGCTGTGTTCACACGGCAGCGCCTTCCGTGCTTGACCATCCAACGTATTCTCCCGGAACCGGCCAACCTGGCCCAGCCGGGCTCCCTAGCAGAACCCCGGGGCCGGCTTGTGGGGGGCCGGGGGCGGGCACCTTTCCGTTTTCTGCCCTTTATCTCCCGGGCAGATCGGCACAGGCGCTGAGCTCATCCTCTGCCCCCGTGGTCACCCCCGCCCTCCGTTTGGGTTCAGCCTCCCCATTCGTCTTTCTTTTCTGTTCTTCTGTCTGTACTGGGGATATCTGCTCTTAATCACGCACCATTTCAGATCTGTATGAATAGAAGCAAGTGGAGAAGATACAGTGAACAGGCGGTCCCCCTAACCCAGACTCAGAGGGGCCCAGAGAGGACCACTTTCCCTTCTGGGGGCGCTTGTGTTCACCGGTCACTGGGACTTGAGACAGAAATCGCTCACCCCTCACTCCTGGCCTTCGGGGACAAACCTCACACATTCAGGACCCAAGGAGAGGCTGGTGGTGCCAGTGGGTTTCCACTCCCTCCCATCTGGGCAAGTCAGGTTCTCTGGAACCCCTGGGTTCAGCCTCCTCTAGGGTCTGAATTGTATCTGCAACCTTCCAACCAAGGGTCCCCAGGCTGAGCCCGGCTTTGAACCTCACATTTCCTTTCCGATTCTGAACCATAATCGAATTTTCTCTGAGCCTGTCTTCTTTCACACCCGGGGCTGTGTTGGTGCATACTTCTGGCACATCCTGGAACCACCCTTGCCAGATGGCCCGATCCTTTGCAGGACGATGATTGAAATGTTTGTAAGTTTCCAACACTGTCGGGTGAGGTGGCTCTGAGGTGTCCAGGAGGGGAAGCCCGGAGCAGGCCCTCTCCTGCGGGCCGCCCGTCCTCAGCAGTTCTCCCACAAGCACGCGGATGCAGCGGGCCATGCTTGAATTCTCAATCCGAAACCACACATGCCTTTGCCGTAGAGACATAAAGAAACCAAGAGGTTAACGGCCGGGTTAGTCCCCGCCGTGGGCCTCCTGCATGAATCAGAGCCGACTGGGGAACAGGAGTGACTCAGAGCGATGGCTTTTTGTCTTCTGGCTGTGCAGATAAACAGAGCAGGGAGGCTTGAATGGGGCGCCAGGAACCCGGGGCAAGAGGCAGCGCCCAGCTCCTGAGGGCCGGCCTGGGCAAGGGGACGAGGGGCCCAGGATGTCAGAACCTAGGCTGGGGCCAGGACTGCGTGCGATGTGTCAAGGAGGTCTGGGGGAGGCGGGTGCCAGCCTGGGTTGCTTTGCAGAGATGCAGGGCCCAGGGCCCACCCTGCTTGGGGTCCACCCGCCCCTGGGTGCCTCTGGCCTGGCCCACTCGGGCCCAGATGGAGCACTGCTCCGTGCCCTGCACCCCACCCTTCAGAACTGCCTTCCGGGCACCTCCCCTTGAGCAGTCCCTTCTCTGGGCTCCTGTGCTCTAAGGGATGGGTCCATGGGGGTAAGAGGCCCCGAGGGAGCAGCTGGGTGAGACCAGGGTTGGGGGTGGCTCAGGGGTGGCTCGGGGGGGGAGTGCCTCCCACCCACAGTCCTGGCTGCATGGGGGTGTAAGGGCCACCCCTCCAGATTGGTGTCGGGGCAGAACCACATGGCCCAGGAGAAGCAGAGGGAGCCAGTGAGACCAAGGAGGGGCCTGCTGAGGCCGTGAGTGCAGCACTTCCCTGCGGGTCCCGGCGCTTGACGAGCAGAGTTTCTTCTCATCCTGCAACTGCCCGTGAGTGGGTGCGCTGACTGTCAGTCTGCAGATGGGGAAGCTGTGTGGCTTTGGCTGCAGCCCGCCGGCTGTGGTGTGTGTGGCGCTCCCCGCTCTGGCCCTGGCTCTGGAACCCTCCCCAGGCACGTCTGACCCTCAGGATGGCCTGAGCACCTTGGGGGCCGTGGCCTACTTATGTGGGCACCCGCCTGGCCCAGCCCGAGGCCGGGCCTGCAGCTTGCACACGGGGCATGTTTGCATGATGCGAAAATACAGGCGAGGGGGTCGCAGGGGGGGTCCTCTGTTTCCTACCAAGTGCCCAAAGCAATCACGCTGTGTCTGTGACACAGGAGTGTGTTTTCTGGGTGACAGAATGAAATGCTGGTGACGTGCGGTTCCCCGGATGCTGGCTGGGGGCCTTGGGCTTGTGGACAACAGAGCGTCGGCCTTGTCCATCCTAGGAGCCGGGGATGGTTTGCGGGGGCAGGGGTGGGCTGTGACGCTGGAGGGGACACAGCTCCTGAGCCGCTCTCTGCAGAGGGAGAGAGCGGGGGGAGGAACAGAGGGCTGCCACAGTGCGTCCTAGCGGGGGCAGGGGGGTGATTGGGGGAAGACACACACCCGGATCTGGGGGCCGTGACTGGTGATTTGGGGTGTGAGTGGTGATTTTTGGGTGTGAGTGGTTATCTTTGGTGATATGGGGAAGACACACACCTGGATCGGGGGGAGGGTGATTGGTGAATCTCGGGTGTGACTCTGGTGATTTTCGAGAATTGCTGCTCTACACCGTGTGATATCTCCCCTGACCTCAACACACACTCTCACACACACTCACCAGGTTCTCTGCAGTGGCTTTGAGGGTCAGGGCACACCAAGGAGAACCCAGCCCCCTCCTGGAGTGGGGCGGCTGCAGTAGGAGGGGGTGAGTCTGGTTAGCCGTGGAGGAGACAGAAGACACGTTTACTGCAGAGGCTGCAGGATGGCTCGTGTGCCCAGGCGCACAGGGTGGGCACTGGTCAGGTCGCCAGAAAACAGCCTGCAGAGACGGAGGGCAGGGCGGACAGATTGGCCGCCAGGCGTGGGCTCCAGGTCACCCTGCTGCGCCTGGTACGTGCCTCGAACCCAGGGCTGAAGCACAGCAGTCTCCTCACCAGAAAGAAGCTGACGAGCAGGCAGAGCGGCCGGGGGCAGGGAGCCCCCCCACCGAGCTCTCTCCCCAAGGGCCTAGATGATGTGGGAAGGAGGGCCAGAGGGTGGGGTGTGCCAGGTGGCGGCCAGAAGCAGGAGGAGCCAGAGGTGACGCCCTGCAGGACTGAGGCAGGAGGCGGCCCTGCCTTCGCCGGCGTGAGGCCCTTTACAGGGAATGAGAGGATGACTGAAGGGAGGAACGGAGGTAGTGGAAGCCCGGGGCAGCAGCTGGCACCCCAGGACCACCTCCCTGACCAGCACGCACCAGCACAGCGCGGCGCTGACCGCGTCCCTGAGATGCAAGCCCGGGTGCTGGGGCTCTGCTGGCCGGACCAGCCTGAGGCTCCCGGGGGACTCAGGGGCCTGGGCATCGTCTGGAGCATCATCCTGGGGGCTCGGTGGAGCAGAGAGCTGGTGGGCTCCAAGCCCCCAAACTGCCATCTGCCTAGAGCTGCCTTCTCACCCCAGCACACGCTGGGCAAGGCTCCGGTCCAGTGGGTTTCGGGGCAGAGATGAGGCTGCAGGTCTCAGGTGGAGGAGGGGAGGGGGCCGAGTCACACAGCACCTGGGGGCAGGACCGGCCCAGCCTGCGGTGCCCTCCCCTCGGTGTCACTCCATCCTGCCATTGCCGGCTGACCCACGGGAGCCCCTGGCTGGTCCCCCAAGGACAGAAGGTGCTGTCCTCTGGGGTGGGCCGTGGCTCAGTCTGCGAGGCAAGCTGGCTGAGTCTCCGGGCCCCGGGCCCCCATGCCGTTCTGTCGCTCACACGTGCAGATGTGGCTAGCCGGGCTCATTGTGGACAGGACACAGGCTTGGCGAGCCCCTCCCTGCCCGGTCCTGCACCCACCAGTCCCCACGACAGTCCAGCCTCCGGAGCGGGGGGACGTGGGGACGAAAAAGGATCAGAGGCGGTGGCTCAGCACAGCTGCGGTGGGACGCCCCGCACCCTGGTCTCTGCCCGCTCTGACGCTGGTGACGGGGGTGCTGTGCGGTCAGATGAGGGGACGGGGTGGACTGCACTGACGGAGGGCAGTCAGATGGCGGGGAGTGGGGGATGCAGACACCTGAAATCTGAGTTGTTTCCTGCAGAGGCCAGGGAGGACTCCACGGAGAAGTGGCCAGGCAGGCATGGCTCACGGAGGAGGGGGCATCGTGGGCTCGAGGGCACAGAACAGAAACCAGGCAAGCGTGCGAGGAGCTCTCTGGAGGAAGGGAGCTCACGAGGCGTGCTGGCACCGGCTGCTGTTGCCGCGGCTTGTTTACCCCGTGGTGATGGAATCTTCTCCTTCCAAAAAGAACAATCTAGGCTCTGGCAGTAAAACTTTCAGGAGACAGCAAGACAGGCAAAAATAGGCTGATGGGCCTCCATCCACTGGAAGGACTTCTGTGCGTGACAGGGCTCAACGAACAGAGTGAAAAGGCAGCTACAGATGGGAGACAGTAGGTGCCAATTGTGTGTCTGAGAAAACGCGCGCAAGTCCAGGACACGTGAAGGACTTCTGACCTTAACAGCAACGACTGAGATCTGATTTTAAAATGGGCAAAATACCTGAACAGATGTTTCTCCAAGTTGATACGCAGGGACTCCCCTGGGGGTCCAGTGGTTAGGACTTCACCTTCCAACACAGGGCGTGCGGGTTTGATCCCTGATGGGGGAGCCAAGATCTCACATGCGTCAGGGTCAAAGAAAACAAATCATAAAACAGAAGTAATGTAACAAACTCAGTAAAGACTTTAAAAATTGCATCAAAGAACACGAAAAAGTAGAAATGAAAAAGACAATACACAAATGGCTGACAAGTACAGGAAAAGATACTCAACGTTACTCGTCATGAGATAAATGTAAATTAAACCCACAGTAAGATACCTCCTCACACCTGTTATGGTGCCTGCTTCCATGAAGCCGAAAAGCAGCAAGCCTTGGTGAGGATGTGGGGAAACGTGCCCCGTTGGTAGCGTGTAAGATGGTGCCGCGGCTGTGGAAACAGTGTGGCGGTTCTTCAGAAGCTTGCAGGATGGCCATGGGATCTAGCAGCTCCCTTTCCGAGTAAATCTCCCGAAAGGACAGTGAAGCAGTGGGGGCCACCTGAGTACTCACTGAGGGCTGAATGGATGAGCAAAACGGAGTTTATCCCTTAGGGGGAAGTTGCTCAGCCTTGAGAGGGGATGGCCTGCTGACACAGGCTCCGCTGTGGATGGGCCTTGAGGATATTAGGCCAAGAGAAATAAGCCAGCCACAAAAAGACAAATACTGTGCGATTCCGCTCATGTGAGGTCTCTGGCGTGGTCGGAGTCCTAGAGACAGATTCTGGGCAGAAGAGGAAATAGGAGAGATGCTGCTTCATGGGTACAAAGCTTCAGTTTTTCAAGATGGGAAAGTTTCAGAGGTTGCTTGCACAACTGTGTGATATTTAAATGCTACTGAACTATACACCTAAAATGGTAAAGATGGTAAGTTTTATGCTGCATCTTCCCCACATTTATTTAAAACATTGAGGTATAGTTTATTTATTGTCTGTTAGTTTCAGGTATACTGCATGAGTTCAGTTATACACATAGGGGTGTGTGTGTGTGTGTATGTGTGTGTGTGTATAATCTATTGGAAAAGCAAACGGCAACCCACTCCAGTATTCTTGACCGGGAAATCACATGGACAGAGGAGCCTGACTGGCTGCAGTCCATGGACACAACTTAGTGACTGACCAGCAGCATGCAGTCTGTATTCACATATAAAGCTGTGTCACTGTGCTGTATCCCCAAACTAGCAAGATACTGTAGATACACACACATATATATCCTTGGAACAGGCATTCGTCCATCCTTGGAGTGGAAGCTCCAGTACTTTGGCCACCTGATGTGAAGAGCCGACTCATTGGAAAAGACCCTGATGCTGGGAAAGATTGAAGGCAGGAGAAGAAGGGGACGACAGAGGATGAGGTGGTTGGATGGCATCACCGACTTGATGGACATGAGTTTGAGCAAGCTCCAGGAGATAGTGGAGGACAGGGGAGCCTGGCATGCTGCAATCCATGGGGTCACAAAGAGTCAGATATGACTTAGTGAGTGAACATCACCAATGTATCCTTCGGAGTTTCTCCCCTTATATATTATTGTAAACTGTTGCGTATAATTCTCTGTGCTATATAGTAGGCCCTTGTTGGTTACCTATTTTATATATAGTAATGTGTAATGGTATATATTTTTCACTACAATCTAAAGAAAGACTTTCAGGACGTGTTCCTGCCATGCTAACGGGAAGAGGAACAGGTCCTGGGTGGTGGGACGTGCCTGGGGGCAGGTGGCCTCGCCGAGGTGGCAGGTGCGTTGGGCCCAGGCGGTGCCAGTTCACCTTCTGAACAGTCCTCCCCGTCCTGCAGGTCCGAACGTGAGGTCTGGGACGCGCGGCCCAGAGCGCCTTCTTGGGCCGGTCCAGAGGCGCTGGCGCTCGGAGCCCTGTCTGCACGTTGCACACACGTTTATTGAGCCCTGGCTGCTTGGAGACTCAAGGTGATCCTGATCTGCTTTCTCCTGTGGAGGATGCCCCACCCAGTTGGGGAGACAGACGTGCAAGCCCCCACTTGTGATGCTGGACATCAGTGTGGTGTGAGCATGGTTTCCAAACCAGGAAGCAGTGGGTTCGTCTCCTGGGAAGGCCAGACAGAAGTGTGGGACTCTGTGGACTCAGCCCTTCATTTGGGCAGAAACTGGTTGAGCTCCAGCTGTGTGCTGGGCTCTGATTAGAGGCTGGGATTCAGGGCAGAGGAAGACGGTTCTCGCCTCCACAGAGCTTGGCCTGACGGGCAGGGGACAGCAGGCAGGACACACACTGGGAAGCAGACTTCAAGTCATTGTCACAGGGGCTGTGCAGGAAGGCAAAGCTGGGGACGCACGGAGGGGGTGATGGGAGGCTGGTGTCACCCTGGCCACTCATGGCTTCTCTGAAGAGGCGGCTTGAGCAGAGGGTTGCCTGGAGCGAGGGGGTCCTGCCAAGGTGGAGGGTTAGCAGAACTGAGCAGGGTGTCGCCAGAGGGCCCAGGGGCAGGGGACGGCAGGCGTGGGGGGTGAGCATCCAGGGTGTGGGGTGCACGTGGGGGTGGGGTGGGGCTGGCTGGGGGAGGGCGGGCTACAGAGCCAGCTGGAATCCACACCTGCACGTACCCCCCTCAACTATGTGCTACCAAGTCCCCCCTCCCGGAGGACAGAAGCCAAACTCAACCCAGAGTCCCATTTGTCTTTGAAAGACTTGATAAGTGAGGCTGTAAGGAATGTTCTGGAATGTCTCAGTGCCAAAAGCAAAATAATGAAATGTGTTTTTTTCACATCTTGCTTGGGAGAGCCTGGAAACCTAGGCGTCTATGGTCCCTGTCCCCAAACCTGCCCAGAAAACGGGGACTCTGCGTCACCCCACAGCTGGGCTGTAACTCACTCTAACCTTGCTGATAATCACTGGCTGTTCTCCACCAGGCTGAGACATGGCCTGTGTCTTGGAGAACTTAGGAACCCTTCTGGGAGACGAGGGGGCTGGGCAAGCTGGTGAGGGGTGGGCACCATCTTCCCAGAAGATGGGTTTCCTGCAGCATGGCAGGCCGAGACTGTAAGCTGGAGGGGACGGGGGCAGTTAGCAGCCTCCGTTGTTCAAGGGAAGCAAGGCTGTGGGGACACGGCTGTCTGCAGGCCCTTGGTGGACTCCTCCTGCGTTACTGAGCCCAGTAGAATGGAAACCTCATTTGCTCAAAGCTCCTGCCTTTCCTCTTGTGGTTATCTTAATTGCAAGCACAGTGTTCCTCTTCAGTCCCATGTTACTGGGGCTTAAAGTGTCCAATTTAGTTATTTAATGTTCGCCTTTTGCAAAAGAATGGAAAAAATGTTAGGATACAGCCCAACGAGACATTGCAACGTCCCTCGCCTCTGAACAGAAGGCTGAACTTTTGCAATGATTTGTGTCCTGGTTGGACACCGGCCCACTGACTTTCTCCCTGGTGGATGCCAGTCTCCACCAACTGCCATTGAGGTCCATTTCCAAATGCCTTGAGGTAGTTTTCTAAAAAAATCTTACATCCGGCTCTTTGCTCCTCTCCTGGAGCACCTGCAGAGGCCGCCTCCCTGGCAAGGTAAAGGTGGGCATCGTTTGGATGCTTGCTGTGGTTGTATCTGCCCTGGGCTCCCAAGCTCCTGAGCTGTCCAGGGGCAGGGACACGTGCTCCCTCTCTGCCATACTGGACCCCTCCCTGCAGAGCCCCTGTGCTCATGGAAACTCTGCCTGTGACTTGGTGCCGAATGCATGAAAGCACAAAAATGAGAGGACGGCAGGGCATTCCCAACCTCACACGATCTCCTGTCTTACAACCAGAGGACTCAGGAAACAACGCAGAACTGTCCTTGGCTTTCCTGTCTCTTCCACGGCTTGATTCAAGTGGGCAGACCCCAGCCGGGGACAGGGGACATCTGGAAGCTGTCATGGTCTCAGGCCACAGTGGAGCCAGCTCTGTGTCTTCCTTCTGGGCTGGGACACGGTGGACACTTGGCCCTTCAAGGAGCCCTGATGACAGATGAGAGGGAAGGTCCAGTTGCAGGGCTTAGCCAAGGCTCAAAAGGCCACTTCCCAGACCCCTCCGGCGGTGCGACCCCCTGGGACAGACTCCAGCAGCCTCCTCCCTGGAGGGGAGAACAAATGGACTCAAAAAATCAAAGAAGAGCAATGAAAAGTTTGTGTGATGGCGGCCAAGCCTTCCAAGCCAGGGTGCAACCTGTGTGCTCTGTTTTCGCGTGGCTGGCATTTGTTACTTGTTAGGAAATTGAAGAATTGCACATCACCTTGAGATGGGGACTGGCTTGCAGTGAGCTGGATGTTTAGGAGCAGAGGGGTGCCAAGAAAATGCTGTGAACTTGAGCTTCCTGACCTGGGTCACGGGAGTGCCGTAAATCAGCCGGACCAATTCCCATGGTGACTCCCTCGGCCCGCTTTCTTGGGGTCATGGGTGTCTGCACATTTCTACCCTGTCCCCAAGCACCAAACAATAAATAAACAGATGAAAACGTCACCTCGCAGATCTTTGGCAAAGACCCCTGGAATCGCAAAGCTCTATCCCAAGTGAATGTTTGCTTCAGAAGATTCTGATGCAATAGAGAAAAGGCAGGACAAAGATAAGGGGACCCATCTCTCGTGGGGCTCCCCTGTCTGGCAAGGCTGGAGGGAGGCGCCAGGATGGCAGGAGGCAGGGGGACTCCCGAGGCCCACAGGCCAGGGCTCAAGTCCAAAATTACTCAATGCCTATGGCGAGGGGGCCAGCAGAACTTAGCCCCAGCCGCCTGCCCCGCCTCGGCGCCCTGGGTAACTGTGAGATGACCGGGGGGCCCTCCGGAGACGCAGCAGCTGCTGAGCCCTCACTAGAGGGGAGTCGAGGGTCCAAGTGGACAGACAGGCAGCTCTGCACTGGGGACCAGGCGGCTCTGAGTGGCTCTTAACTTCCTTCTAAAGAATTTCAAAATTGAGAGGAGCAGAGCCTGCGAAAAGAATGGCTGTCAGATGTTTCATGAAGAGCCTATGGAGACGTCAGGCTCCAGGTGAGCTCTATCCAGGTGACTCCTACTTTGGAGCATCGAAGCTTCAGGGTGCTCACTTCCCCTGGGGACCGAGGAAGAGTGCCCCTCCGGGGACCACCTCCATCACCCAGAAACTAGTCAAGAGAAAGAAAAAACATCTCAGTGTTTGTCACATCTATAAACGAAAACCTGTTGGAGATTTAAAAAACAAACCGACCCACCTCCTTTTAGATCACATTCCACGCAAAGTATAGGAAAAATAAATTCCGCAGTATTTCCCAAGATTAAGCCCCACTAGAAGGAGGTTTCATTTATGAACTGGAAGACCAGTTGAACTTTTGGGTCTCTCGGCCAGGTTTTGGGGCTTCCCCAGTGGCTCAGCGGTAAAAGAATCCACCTGCAACGCAGGAGACATGGGTTCGATTCCTGGGTCAGGAAGGTCCCCTGGAGGAAGAAATGGCAAGTCACTCTAGTATTCTTACCAGGAAAATCTCATAGACAGAAGAGCCTGGTGGGCTACAGTCCATGGGGTTGCAGTCAGACACGGCTGAAGCAACTGAGCACGCACGCACACCAGGTTTCTGGACATACTGTCAATATGTCTCAGAAGCACTGACATTGTTCCTAATTCTCCCTCGAGTCACGCCTTCCAGTCCATCCATAGTCAAAAAAGAAAATAAATATAATCATCTCAATAGATGCTGAAGATGCATCTGGGAAAATGTTATGCATTTCTGATATTAAAATCTCTTTTTCTGGTATTTCAAGTCTCCAGAAGCTACAGTAAGATTCGTCCTCACCCTCACGAAGCATACCTGTTCCAGAAGCTGTTGTGGCCGTCACTGCCTTGGCATGAAGGTCGGGAGCATCCTTGGCAGCGTTCTGTATGGCGACGCTGCCTGGAACACGGATGCGAACCTGTGAAACAGGAGGGAGAAGTAGAGACAGGACGATTGGAAAGCGGAACAGCAGCAGTGTTATTACTCCGAGAAGACACAGTTATCTACCTGGGAGCTTGCCCTGCCCCTCTGCCCCCAGCAACAAAAAAAGAAACCAATTCAGAACCATTAGAAGCAAAGGAACATTTAGAATGGAGGCCGGTTACTAACGGGAGATAAATGTTAAGAATGTCCTCATACACACTAGGGATCAACAATCAGATTATATAATAAAACAAAAAGACTCCATTCAGAGAAACAAAAGCTTGACAATACTGCCCATATCCTTCATGAGAAAAATGAAGGACTTTTTTGAACAAGAGCTGAGAAATTTTCTGTGTGTGCTTTCATGGTAAGAACTGCGACTGTGCTGCATCTATTTATTGAGTTTGTTTTTTTTCTTTTAACTCTTGGTGCTTAACATGGGCTTCCCTGGTGGCTCGGCTCAGCAATAAAGAATCTGCCTGCAATGCAGGACATCCAGGAGACACAGATTCGATATCCCTGGCCTGAGAAGATCCCCTGGAGGAGGAAATGACAACCCACTCCAGTGTCCTTGCCTGAAGAACCCCTTAGAGAGAGGGGCCTGGAGAGCTGCAGACCATGGGGTTTCAAAGTTGAATGCAACTGAGCACAGCGCCCCACCAGTTTTAACACACACGCGTAGATTTTTCTCTCCACACCCGCTCTGATGGGTCAGTGGCTCTGTGCTCGTCCGTTTTCAATTCTTTCTTTCTCTCTCTCTTTTGTGCTGTGTGTAGATTATGCCTTGATAAGGCACATCTCTTAGCTGGGGAATCCAACACAGTATTTTTCTGAATGAGAAGCTCCGCTTACTGTGAGGCTGTTTGGAAACACGTACGCTCGTGAAGGTACCTTTTCTTTCCCAATGTAATGGATATTTTTAATGTAACTTTTAATTCAAGTAAGTTGTTGTCAGGGAAACACAGAAGATGCAGACGACAGACAAAGCCAAGAGATTTTTGACGGAGAGTGTGGAGGACGGGCTGGTGTGGCCTGGGCTGGGGTCTCTGAGCAAGCCTTGGACTGGAATCATAGGAGGGGTTCAAGACCAGAAGGAAACAGCATGAAGCAGAGCCTGAGGGAAAGCTCAGAGGCACCCCAGTATCTGTGGTCCCCAGGCGCAGGCAGAGGGGCCACTATTCAGAGTGTGATTCCAGAAAGGCAGGGCTTGCCAGGTCTCTGTAGGAACAGCCGTGGGGTTGTGCAGAGCCAGGTTCTCTGCCAGTGAGCACAGCCCCCAGCTCTAGGCCAGCACACTCCCCAGCTGCAGCCCACCTCGTACACAAGCCGGAGGCTCAGCAGTGAAGGCCTGGGCGTCTGCAGGATGTAGGCCCCACGGCCGGCCTTTATCAGGCCCCGTCTGGAACCCCTGTGCCAACTGACTCGTGTGTTCAGATTCACAGTGTGGGGGGTCTGTGCTTTCAGCTGGAAACCCCACGTGCCCACCCCTGGAGGAGTCACTTTTCTTCTTCACGCTTCATTAAATGTTAGTGCTGAAGGCCTCAGCGAGCATTTGTCAATGACACATACCCAATGAGGGCATGTCATCGCGGGAAGGACTGGGACACGCAGGATAAACCCGAGGCCATGATTGAAAAGAATCCTAACTGTGTAATGCCAGGGGCGCTGGGTGCTCTGCAGAGACGGCAGGAGGGGGTCGCTGCTGTGGGTGCGCTTGCACGGACGTGTGCCCGCTGGGACTCTGAGTCTTGCCGGGGATTGAGCATCTTAAGGAGGTCAAGGGCTGGTGCACCCAAGATGAGGTCGACCAGCAGGACTCCTCTGGGCTGTGGCAGGGGGAGGCAAGAAAAGGATGCCCTGTCGAAAGGGTGACTGTCCCTGCCCATCTGCCTGGGGTCACCCTGGTTCAGCCCTGGTCAGTGACTGCCTGTCACTCTCAGGAGTGTCTCAGCTGATGTGCCCTGTGGTCATCCTGCCAGTGAGCACATGTGCACACACGTGCACACACACGTGCACACACACAGACGCACACCCGTGTGTGTACACACACAAATGCGCACACACACACTCTCATACACATACACAAGCTCACACACTCACACACACGCACACATGCACAAACATGCACACACACACGCACACACAAGCACAGCCTCCTTCCAGGGCTGCTGACCTGTTCTCTGATGCTTGCCGCTCCCGGGGATGTTTGCTAGAATTGCTCCTCACTTTCTACAACACTCCGTCCTCTCTCTGCCCTGCTCCCCCCTCGCCATCCCTCCCCGCCCAGCTAGAGGCATGTGCAGAAATCCCACCCTGCCCCTCGAGAGCCTAGTGCTGCCCCCACCCTGTGATAGCAGGGACCTGGCGTCAGGCCGGGTGTTAGCAAGACCCCATCCCGAGTCTAGCCCCAGGCCCCGGGCTGTGCTCATCACAGCCACACTGACCGAGTCCCCCGGTCAGGCTGCCCTGGTGGGAAGCCTGCTGGACATGTGGAGGGAGGGCTGGGCTGGGGGTCCAGGCACCCAGGAGAGAGGGCACTCCATTCCCACGAGGGGAGCAGAGGTCCGTCACCGTCCTTCACGGGGCTCTTGTTTGCGGTCATCTGCTCAAGACAGTGCGGGTCTCCATGTGGGAGGTCAAGGTGGGGTGAGGGCAGTGACGAGGTGGGCGTGACTGGAGGCCCGGAGGGAGGGAAGGCCCCAGGCAGAGCGTGTGCCCTGTGGGCAGAGAAGGGCCCCGGCAGGATCTGGGGCCGCCGGTGCCTTAGGGCGGGGGCAGCAGTGGGGCGTTGCTGCCGCTTGTTATCATTGTTGAGTGAGCGGCGGGCGCTCACCCTCCAGCCAGTGAGCCCGGAGTGTGCACATCCCCCAGCGGGGGCCGGGGCCCGGAGGGCGCTCAGCCCCCCTGCCTCTGCTCCTCACTCATCCACCCATCCCCTCACTCACCAGCGCCCACAGCCCGCCTCTGTCGCAGGGAGGGTTCCTAGGATCCTCCCTGGGCTGGGCTGGGAGGTCGTGCCCACCTGGCACGGGGCTGCTGCTCAGAGCTGGGCTGGGCTCGCCTCCCTGGCCGCGAGCTCCGGTCCCCACCTCCGCTCAGCTCCGTGCAGCAGGGTCTGCTGCGCAGCACCTGTGCCTGCAGTTCTGTTCAGACCCGGAGGGATCCTGTGTCTGTGTGCTTTCTGGGGCTGCTCAGCCCTCGATGGGGACGCTGGGCATCACAGGGCTGGGGGGGGACAGTGCCCACCCGGGCGGAGCTGGGCTTCCTGTCCGTGTGCACCGCCAGCCCGACTCCAACCCATGAATCAGGAATCCTGTCTCTCTCTCATACACACACACTCTCATACACACACACACACTCACACACACTCATACACATACACACGCTCACATACACACATATACAGGCACACACACACTCTCATACACACACACACTCTCATATACATACACACACACACACACTCATACACACACGCTCACACACACACTCATGCACACACAAACACATTCACTCTCATACACACACACACTCTCATATACATACACACACACACACTCATACACACACGCTCACACACACACTCATGCACACACAAACACATTCACTCTCATACACACACACATACACATGCTCACATACACGCATACACAGGCACACACACTGTCATACACACACACTCATACACATACACACACATGCTCACACACACTCATACACACAAACACATGCTCACACACACTCTCATACACACTCATACACATATACACACACGGTCACACACACACTCATACACACACAAACACACATACACTCTCATACACATACACATACACACGCTCACATACACTCATACACATATACACGCTCACATACACACATATACAGGCACACACACACTCTCATAGACACACACACTCTCATATACATACACACACACACACACTCATACACACACAAACACATTCACTCTCATACACACACACATACACATGCTCACATACACGCATACACAGGCACACACACTGTCATACACACACACTCTCATATACATACACACACACACACACTCATACACACACGCTCACACACACACTCATGCACACACAAACACATTCACTCTCATACACACACACACTCTCATATATATACACACACACACACACTCATACACACACAAACACATACACTCTCATACACACACACATACACATGCTCACATACACGCATACACAGGCACACACACACTGTCATACACACACACTCTCATATACATACACACACACACACACTCATACACACACGCTCACACACACACTCATGCACACACAAACACATTCACTCTCATACACACACACACTCTCATATATATACACACACACACACTCATACACACACAAACACATACACTCTCATACACACACACATACACATGCTCACATACACGCATACACAGGCATACACACTGTCATACACACACACTCATAAACATACACACACATGCTCACACACACACTCATACACACAAACACATGCTCACACACGCTCTCATACACACACGCTCTCACACACACACTCATACACACTCATACACATATACACACACGGTCACACACACACTCATACACACACATGCTCACAAACACACACACTCTCATACACATACACACATGCTCACACACACACACTCATACACATACACACATACACACACACATGCTCACACACACGCTCACATACACACACACTCATACACACACACACGCTCACACATACACACTCATACACATAAACATGCTCACACACATACACACGCTCACACACTCATAAACACAACTCACACACTCATACACGTACACAAGCTCACACACACACATGCACACACTCTCATACACACACATACACACACACGCTTACATACACACAATCATACATACACATGTTCACACACACATGCACGCACACACTGTCATACACACATACACTCACATACACTCTCTCACACACACACACGCACGCTCACACAGACACTCTCATACACACACAGACACACGCTCACACAGACACACACTCACACAGACACACTCTTTCATACACAGACACACACATACACTTACACACACACTCTCACACAGACACACACACGCTCACAGAGACACTCTCATACACACACAGACACACACACACACTTTGTCTCACACTGACACACACATACTCTCTCTCACACAAACACACATGCACACTCACACAGACACTCTCATACACACAGACACACACATACTGTCTCACACTTACACACACACTCTCTCACACTGACACACACACTCTGTCTCACACACACACACACTCTCTCACACAGGCACACACACACAGACACACACACAGACACACACGCACTCTCACACAGACACATGCACGCTCACACAGACACACATACACAGACACACACACACAAACACACACACTCTCTCACACAGACTCACACACGCTCACAGAGACACTCTCATACACACACAGACACACACACACACTTTGTCTCACACTCATACACACATACACTCTCACACTGACACACACATACTGTCTCACACTTACACACACACTCTCTCACACTGACACACACACTCTGTCTCACACACACACACACTCTCTCACACAGGCACACACACACAGACACACACACAGACACACACGCACTCTCACACAGACACACATACACAGACACACACACACAAACACACACACTCTCTCACACAGACACACACACTCTCTCACACACACACACACTCTCTCACACAGACACACACACTCTCTCACACACACACACACTCTCGCACACAGTCACACAAACACAGACACACACACAGACACACACACTCTCTCACACTGACACACACACTCTGTCTCACACACACACACACTCTCTCACACAGGCACACACACAGACACACACACAGACACACACGCACTCTCACACAGACACACATACACAGACACACACACACAAACACACACACTCTCTCACACAGACACACACACTCTCTCACACACACACACACTCTCTCACACAGACACACACACTCTCTCACACACACACACACTCTCGCACACAGTCACACAAACACAGACACACATACACAGACACACACACACAAACACACACACTCTCTCACACAGACTCACACGCACGCTCACACAGATACACACACACACATGCACGCTCACACACACACACACAGACACACACACACTCTCACACAGACACACAGACACACACACACAGATATACACTCTCTCTCACACTGACACACACACACACTCTCTCACACACAGACTCACCGTCCTCTCACGGGCACACAGGGTTAGGATTTAGGTTCAGGCGCCTCTGGCCATGACCCCCGTCCACACCAGGCCCCCTCTCCCCTTCCTCCGAGGGCTCTCTCCTGCTGCCCCCAGCAGCAGCTGGGTCCCGTGAGCCCAGGGCGCCGAGCAGGACACACCCCTGCTCCGTGCTCTCCTGGGAGCCCAGGGCCCCTTGGCACCAGCACCGCCATCCACCTGCACTGACCGACCTCCGAACTGCTGGGACCTGAAATCAGTTAACGGCTGGAAAACAGATCAGGACTTTTTTCCACTTTTGTGCCGTGGCCTAAACAGAAACGCAGAAGCCCCGAGGCCCTCCCTGTGCCAGGGTGCCCAGCCCCAGAAAACAGACAGCGCTCAGAAGCATGTGCAAATTTCATTTGGCTGAATGTTGACTCATGTTATTATGATTTCAGAGCTTTTTAGGCCGACTCTGATTGGCCTTCGGGGCGGCAGCCACCAGGACCCCAGCTCAGCTCTCTCCCTGCTCCAGCCCCTCAGCCAGGGAGTTAATGACCTGTAAAAGCACTTAAGTTCGTGAGGAGAACTCCTTGGGAGGAGCACATTTGTTTGTAGCTCACGGATTCACTTTGCTTTGTGTGAGGGAGCTTTTGGGGCGTGAGTCTGCTTGAATCACTGAGAAGCGATAACTCAGTTTTAAGAGTTCTCCAAGGACAGAGCTTCTCTTAGCAAGTAGAATCTGCGTCCTGACGAGCCCTCCGGAAACTGGGGCACTGGGGACAGTCCCAGCTGCCGAGAGCCAGGGCAGGTGATGGCCGGGGGGACAGGGAGACCAGTCCAGGTGTGCGCCTAGGGAGGTGTGTGTCCAGGGGCCTTGGGGTTTAAAGGCAGAGCTTCCTGTGATGGGCCAAGGGTATCGTCCAGTGTGGCCCAAGGATCAGAACCTGAGACGGTTGGAGCTGTCCCCCAAGTGCCGAAGTCTGGCCTGTCCTCAGACCCCGAGCCCAAGGGTGTTCAGACGGGGCTGGACAGCGTGGCCCCTGGGGACTCAGCCCAAGGGAAGTCTGGGGCGAGCTGGACGTGAACATCTCTGATGATTCTTTCTTTCCAGCATCTATTTTTCTGCTAATTCGCGAGACCTCGGGTTCCTGGGGCACCATTTTCTGCTTCTGATGCCTGCTATCCCTTGGAGGAGAGCGTGGCGTTGCTGAGAATCCTGTTTTACTGTGAGGATGGAGCTGGGGGCTGCTTCCCCGACCCCTGAAGTCGCCCTGTGCCTGTCCGTCCTCGCCCAGAAGCGGGGGAGCTGTGAGCACAGGTCGGGGAGCACGGAAGGTGACCACGTCCCTCTTCTTAAATTTGTGATTTAAATCCGCCTCCCGCACCTTCCTGCAGCGGCTTGTCCCTGAGGGGCCGGGCTGGCTCTCCTGAGTTAAACAGGAGAAATCAGGAGAGAAAAACCGGGAGCCAAGGGGGGCACGGAGACAGGGCAGAGTGAGGCCGGCCCATCGTCGCCACGCACCCGCCTCCCGCTCCAGCAGAAAGAAAAGGCCGGGGTTTTGAAGACAGAGCAGGAAGCCCTTCAGCACTGGAGCAGAAGAGTTTTCTAGAGGCCTGGCCAGGGAGGAGCTCTGATGCAAGGAGGGAGAGGGGTCAGCGGCACCCCAGCTCCAGGGGCCTCCAGAGGAGCTGGGGCAGAGGGCACCGGCTCTCGGGAGTGGACGTCTCAGGGCTGCGTGTGGCTGGGCTCCCAACTGTTAGGTGGACGGAACTGGCTTTTCTCTGCTTGTACATCTGCGAAGCGTCCGGAAGCGATGGCCGATAAGGGCTGCTCTGCAAAACCAGGGCCGTGGGCGGCACGTCTGGCTTCAGTCCATCTGGACCCACAGCTTCAACTGCTCCTGGCCTCCCCCACCCTGCAGTGTTTATCTGGGTTCCTTCTAGCCTCTTGCTTCCCTTCAGAAATCTGCTGGTTAAACCAGCCTCCTCCTCAAGAAGCGGGTGTGTGTGTGCTCTCAATGCTGAGCATCTTCTGGGAAAACTGAGGATTCTGCAGCTCTAACCAGGTCTTCAAACAGGTTAATCAAACACTACCTGTGCCCCCGGGGCTTCCCTGCTGGCTCAGAGGTGAAAAATCCACCTGCCAGTGCTGGAGACGTGGATTCGATCCCTGGGTCCGGAAGATCCCCTGGAGAAGGGAACGGCAGCCTGCTTCAGTATTCCTTGCCTGGAGAGTTCCATGGACAGAGGAGCCTGGAGGGCTACAGTCCAAGGGGTCACAAAGAATTGAACACGACTTAGGGACTAAACAGTGACAACAAGCTGTGCCCCCACAGGGACAGGCGAGGGAGCTCTCACACCTCCCCTTGAGATTCTCAAAAATCAGCAGACCCCCAGGGCCATGGAGACCTCAAGCCAGGTGCCCGCTTCCACCCAGTTGACGTGAGGTCCAGCCTGGGGACGAGCCGTGACCAAAGTCATCAGATGGCCGGTGTTGAAGTGGAGGCGGGAGGGCTTAGCTGATGGAATTTTCCTCTGTGAAGCTGCCTGACTCCCGAGGGCAGCCCTAGCCCTAAGGTTCTGAAGCTCCCCCTGGAGTGGGCTGCCCCCACTTTGTACAGATGGTGGCTGAGATGGAGGGCTCGGGGTTAGGCAGACGCAGCTCTGTGTCGGCAGGGCTGGGCTAAGCGGGGCCTCCCCGCGGGGCTGGGGTGTAGGGGGGCAACTGCTGATGGTGGGGTGGGGATGTGCTCCCTGCAGCCAGCTCCTAGGGTCCTGCGCTGAGCACTCAGCTTCCCTCCCCACATCCACCTCCCCCGACCGGGGTGGATAAAGGGGCAGAGGGGCTGCGGCGGCGTCCACTGAGTTTCCCCCATGAAAAAAGACACAGCAGCCTAGGATACACGTGAAGCTGCGCCCCTGAGATGCTCGGAGTGGTTTGGGGTGGCTTCTCATGCCTCCAGTGCCCAGAGCCTCCCAAACGGGGGAGACAGGGTGGTGGCTGGCAGCTGCGCCGTCTCCTTCTCGGAGCCCCTGGCTCTCTGTAGGGCTGGCAGGTCTCTCCCTCTGCGCGTGGTGTCCACTCGTTGCCCTGAGCTTCAGTGGCCCACGGGATGCCCTGCCAAGGCCCTGACGCCTGCTGCCTGGCGTGGCCAGGTCTGTTTCATCTGGGCAAAGTGACAGAAGGTGAAAAGCTGAGTTTACTTTGCACAGTTGACCAAGGGACAAATTCAGGCGGGAGGTTTATTGATGACTTCCCCCGTGGCTGTGTGGTGCCCTTGGGGTCCACTCTGTCAGCCCCCAGCCCAGCAGGGACGTCAGGGTCTGGGGGCGGTGCCAGTCAGTAGGTGAGTTTCTGTTTGAAGAGCTTGAGGGTGGTGAGGAGACTTGACCACGGAGATCTCCGAGAATCCTGCAGACCAGGCCGTCAGTGCCCTCTGTGGCCCTGGGGAGGTGGAGGGAATGTTGCTGAATGCTGTAGGGTCACTTCCTGAGGAAACCAAGGTGATTTTACATTTTCTAAGTATGTTTGTGATCTTCACTGTCTGAACTTCAGTTCAGTTCATCGCTCAATCATGTCTCACTCTGCGACCCCATGGACTGCAGCACACCAGGCCTCCCTGTCCGTCACCAACTCCCGGAGTTCACTCAAACTCATGTCCATTGAGTCGGTGATGCCATCCAGCCATCTCATTCTCTGTTGTCCCCGTCTCCTCCTGCCCCTAATCCCTCCCAGCATCAGAGCCTTTTCCAGTGAGTCAACTCGTCGCACGAGGCGGCCAAAGTATTGGAGTTTCAGCTTTAGCATCAGTCCTTCCAATGAACACCCAGGACCGATCTCCTTTAGAATGGACTGGTTGGATCTCCTTGCGGTACAAGGGACTCTCAAGAGCCTTCTCCAACACCACAGTTCAAAAGCATCCATTCTTTGCTGCTTAGCCTTCTTTATGGTCCATCTCTCACATCCATACATGTCCACGGGAAAAACCATAGCTTTGACTAGACGGACCTTGATTGGACGTCTTATTGGGAAAACCATTAGCTTTTGTAAATCCCTACTAAGACAGCCACTGTGTTGTGAATTTTATTATAAAGACCAACAGAACAGCCCCCATGCTTCCCACCTGCCTAGAGCCTCTTCTGGGTTCTGAGTCCCCAGCTGCTAGTGAAATGACATTAACCTTTGAAACCCTGTAAATATCCCGGGTCACAGCTTTACTTAGTGTTAATTCTGTGCTCAACTCAGTGATTAAAATTCTTGAAACTCAGGCTGAACTATATTGGGGGGAGGAACTGGTTTCCTTCCACATCCTTTTGGTTCACTGAAAAGCTTACATTTATGCTTCTCTAGTCCCCAAGAGAAGGTATGAGAGAGAACCCAAGTTCCTTCCCAGGATATGCCGTAGGGTTCCTGGGTCTTTGAAGATAGATGAGCACAGGGTACATGGTAATCCCTCATCCAGCCCCACTTCATCTCACTCAGAATGTGAGAGAGTTAGCTTTTAGGTTGTTTTCTGGAGCCAGGGGGATATTGGGTGTGTGTGCAGCACCCAGGCTGCCGTTTTGTGCAGGGCTCTGCGAGGTCCCTCTGAGCTGAATGGGGCTAGCGGGCAGGGGAGGTGGGGGAGTCGAATGTCGGGTCAGTGGGAGCTCTGTCTCCAGCACAGAGAAGCTTCACCATGACGGACATCCCGAGTGAGCTGCCCAGCTACACCTGCTGGTCGTGATGGGCGTGAAGTGACCAGGGCAGCAACCAGGAAGAAGGGGGAGGCCTTCCAGAACCCTGGGATACTGGGTTTGGAATTAATGAGTTAGCAGTGTCCCGTGGAGCTGTTGTCTGAGCTCAGCAAGGAGCCTTCACAAAGCCCGGGGGTATCAAGCAAGGATGGATGTTCCCTCCGCCATGACCAGCCTCCTGAAGTAACGGTGGAGCTGTCACAGCAGCGCACCCACTCCTGAGAGCCAGGTGGCCCGTCTCTTGGAGTGGGGAGAGGAAAGTGGGGGCGGCACCTGGGAGCCCAGTGCTCACCCTCCGCACCCCCCTTCCAGCCAGCACATCCTCTCAGCTACACAGGGTGGGGGTCAGTGAGTGGGGCCCCGCTGGGTGGGGCTCACTTCACTGTGTTCACCGTGCTGTTTTGCCATTTTGGCTGATCTTTGTGTGGTGCTATTCAGTTGCTTAGTCGTGTCTGACGCTTTGCAACAGCGAGGACTGCAGCACACCAGGCTTCCCTGTCCTTCACTGTCTCTGTGAATTTGCTCAAACTTGTCCACTGAGTCAGTGATGCCATCCAGCCATCTCATCCTGTTGCCCCTTTATCCTTTTGCCCTCAGTCTTTCCCAGCATCAGGGTCTTTTCCAGTGAGTCAGCGCTTCTCACCAGGAGGCCAAAATACTGCAGCTTCAGCTTCAGCATCAGTCCTTCCAATGACTGTTCAGGACTTGTCTCCTTTAGGATTGAGTGGTTTGTTCTCCTTGCAGTCCAAGGGACTCGCAAGCGTCTTCTCCAGCACCACAGTTTGAAAGCATCAATTCTTTGGTCCTCAGCCTTCTTTATGGTCCAACTCTCACATCCACACATGACTACTGGAAAAGCCATGTGCTGTGCTGTGCTGAGTCGCTCAGTCGTGTCCGACTCTTTGTGACTCCATGGACTGCAGCCCACCAGGCTCCTCAGTCCCTGGGTATTCTCCAGGCGAAAAACCATAGCTTTTGCTATATGGACCTTTGTCGGCAATATTTCTGTCTTAATACACTGTCTAGGTTTATCATAGCTTTTCTTCCAAGAAGCAAGCATCTTTTAATTTCATGGCTGCAGTCAGCATCTGCAGTGATTTTGGAGCCCAAGAAAATAAAGTCTGTCACTGTTTCCATTTTTTCCCCATCTATTTGCCATGAAATGATGGGACCAGATGCAACAATCTTAGTTTTTTGAACGTTGAGTTTTAGGTCAGCTTTTTCACTCTCCTTTCACCTTCATCAAGAGGCTCTTTACTTCCCCTTTGCTTTCTGCCATGAGGGTGGTGTCATTTGCATATTGGAGGTTGTTTATATTTTTCCCGGCAATCTTGATTCCGGCTTGGCTGACCTCAATGACTATTTTCTAAAGGTTGCGTTCTTTCACACATTCATCCAGTATCTGGCCCCTCATAGGCGTGATTCGGGCATGATTCTGCCACTTGGAACCTTCAGGACTCTGAGGCCCACATTTAGAGAAAGTCGTATAGTCAGGGACTTCGCTGTAACTCAGATGGTAAAGAATCTGCCTGCAATGCAGGAGACCTGGGTTCGATCCCTGGATCAGGAAGAACCCCTGGAGGAGGAAATGGCAGTCCACTCTGGTATTCTTGCCTGGAGAATCCCGTGAACAGAGGAGCCTGGTGGGCTACAGTCCGTGGGGCCACAAAGAGTTGGACACGACTAAGTGACTAACACACACACACAGTGTCATCGATGATCAGATGGTCTCCCAAGTGACTGTCTGCCAATTATTTGTGTTTTGGAGAAGTGTTTGTTTAAAACCTTGCCTTGGCCCTTGGGGTGGACTCAGTGGCACCCCCAAAGCCTGACTCTCCCTGCTGCACTCCTCAGACCCTGCAGTTGGGCCGGGCCAGGTGACTGGCACCAGCCGGGGAGCTCCTGGTGGAAGTGGGAGCAGCATGTCCGGGTGGACGTGTGCAGGAGTCAGTGTGGACAGCTTAGGGTCTGTCCGCCACCGTCCCGAGTGGCTGGGGGGCTGTGTGCCCCCACGGGGCAGAGACAGCGCAGACTCTACCAGCCTGAGTCCTGAGTGGCCATGTGGAGTCGAGCCCCAGCAGGCCTGGAGGAGCAGGAAGACAGACCGAGGACCTGGTGTCACCCCAGGAAAGGCGGCGGGTGTCTGTGGCTGCAGCCTCACCACCCTCGCCCCGACCAGACCCGCCCCGTGACGCGAGGGAAGACAGTCCGACAACACAGGGGTCGGTCTCTCTCATGTCCTGAAGCCTTAGACGTGTTCACCGCACTTTGTGACGTGGGTGTGTGCTTGGGAGAACTGTCTAAATGAACTCATTTCAGATTCATTTGGGAGGGCAGCTCCGTTTCTAAGGGCGCTTTTCACTCAAGTTCTTAACAAATCATGAAACTTTTTCAGAGTGTAACCGTGGCTTCTTTTCTTTGTTCACCAAATGTGAGACCCAGATCTCCTTGAAGTAACTCCTGTGAGTTGTTGAAAGTGTTTCGGTCTTTCTTTGCTTTCCCGAAGTGTTATTCAAATTCTCGTTTCTGGTTCACGGTGTATTTGCTGCTTTTCAGAATCCTGCCTCCGTTTTGGGATTTGGTGAGGCTGTCTGCAGGCCGTGAGCTTCCCTCCTCTGTACATGATGGCTGGGTAGTGGTTTATTTTAAAGTGGATTCAACCTGAATTCTTTAAAACTGCACAGAACATCTGCATTGCATCTATTTATTGACAAAGCTTGATTAAAGAGCGTCTAGAGGGGAAGGTGGATTGCTACGTCTAAGACTCAAAGCAGAAGCTGAATTCCTTTATAAACACTGACAAACACACTGCTTTCCTTATTCGTGGGTCTGTCTCGGCAAAAGAAATTACTGTAGGATATTAAGCTGGAGTCTGAATGGTAAACAGACGCGTTAGAAGTGGACTGACTATGGAAGGGTGATTCCCTTTAAGGAGCAGCAGCCTTTGGTTTGTTCAGAAACGTGAGATCTCGCTTTGAGAGATTCACCTACTCTGCTTTGACCCTAACTCTGCAGTCTCATCCCCTATCTCTGGGACTTGGCCCTGCTGTCTCTAATAAAAGCAGTCTTTTCCGGCTTGCAAACTCAGGAATACAGTTGCAATCAATGAAGGACTACAGAGGAATGTCAGGGGCGTACACAGATCTGTGTGGCACATGGAGATCTGTGATTTCCTTGAGTGACTATCAGGCTGACTCGACCAGAAAGGAAGAGGTGGGAAGTGTTGGCACGAGCGATCAGAAAGGTACTTTTAAGAAGAGGGCATCCCGTGTCCTCCTTGGGCAGACTCCAGGGTGCAGAGTTGCCCCTTCTCCATCTGCTGTCCACGCCCGGCCACCCCAGGGCTCCTGGTCTCAGCGTAGGAGCCGTGGAGGCACCCTGAACCATCATGCCCAGGGGAGTGGCTGGGTCTGATTGAAGCTGGCCCTGAATTCCTGCCAACATCTGTGTAGTGGGCCGTCAGGAGCAACGTGAGTGCACGATCTCAACCCCCAAACCACTAAGTCAGCAGCACCCTGGGGACAGAGGTGAGCCCTCTCAGAGAGGAGTGTGGCGGTGTGTGTGCCTATTTCTGTGTGATGTGTGTATGTGTGGAGTGTGTGTGTGTATCCAGTGCATATATACATAGGTAGGTGGACTATGGTGGCACGTGTGTACACACAAATGCACACACGATCCGAGTACCGAAGGCCTGGAAGCCCCCGGCCTTGCTCCCTGCCCCTGTCCACACCACCTGCTGGGTCTGCAGAGCCCCACACACGCTCTCTGCACGACAGGTCTTTGTTATACGCAGTTGCATTTCAGAGAAACGTCTATTTGTATTTGTACCATCCAATCAGGCCACTCGAGTTGCTCAGCCTGTGCCGTACGGTCATCCCAAATCCGGGGGAGCCGGTGCGTGTGACCTGAAACGGGCTTCCATCCCTGGAATGCCAGCTGGTTCATTCACTAACGTTCCTCGCAGACACAAAGTGGGCATCTGTCATATGGCAGGTATGAGCTCACCTGGGCAGATAGAAGCAGCCCGTGCTATAGATGAGAGACAGGACCAGGCTGCAGGCTCACAGACCTCCGGCCCCAGCCTTGCAGGACGTCCCCAGGTCAGGCCTGGTCACACCCCTGGGCAGAGGTCACCGCCTCCCCGTCGGGGCATCCAGGGAGGGGTTTCGTTTATTTTCAAATGCTTCACTGCAACAGCCCTCAGCTTAGGAAGAGGCACTGAAGAGCCAGCCATTCCACAAAGCCTTTAAAATAGAGGGGCCCCTGGGTCACCGCACGGCCTAGGACGGGCTGTGCTGCTGAGGTCTGATGGCAGACGCGTGTGTACCCGGCGGTCACTTCTCATCACATCACTTTTTGTGGAAAAACGCTAGGTAGGAAAATACAGAATAATTTGGTGTTTTCTTTTTTTCCTATTCCAAATATTTTAAAAACACAGTCTATTCCTTAGGATTTGAGTCTTCTGTAATTTATAAATGTGGGATTTCAGTCCAGGAAAATTGAATTTTTAAAAATTGAGCAATAATGAGCATATTTCTGTGTCTCCATCCTTGGCCCCAGGGGCCGCGAGCTGTCCGGGACAAGGGCGTGACCCAGAACTATCTCGTGGAAGCCAAGGCCGAGAAGGCCCCCGTCCCAGCATCGGTCTCCCAGAACCCACCCTTCCCAGAGCGGACCGCTCAGCCCCCAGTGACAGTCAGCAGCGGGCAGTTAGCAGTGGCCTGGTGAGAGTCCCGCACTCAGGGAAGTAAGTCAGGCAAACACCAGTGCCACGTGATAGCACTCACTGTGGGACCTGAAAAGATGATGCAAATGAGCTCATTTCCAAAAGAGAAGCAGACTGAAGACATGGAAAACAAGCTTAGGGTTACCAAAGGGGAAAGCCGGGCAGGGGTAAATTAGGAGTTCCGGTTAACAGGTACACACAGGCATATATTAACATGTACGCATGAAACACAGAATCAGCAAGGACCCGCAGTATCGCACAGGGAACTGTACTCAGCATCTTGTGAGAACCTGTAATGGAAAAGAACCTGAAAAAGACTGACTAGATTTGTGAATCACTGAGGCACTTTGCTGGCCAGCTGAGATTAGCACAGCATGGAATGTCAGCAGTCACTCAGTTCAAAGAGTCTGTTGCCCACACGCACAAGTCCTTCTAGGTTCAGTGGACCTTTGTCTGTTCAGCAGACAAAAGAGCCCTTACATTTGTATTTTGTGAAATTAGAAGTTTGAATCTCAAAACCTAGTCATTGGGAATTAATTGTGCTCTTTGTTGGAAGGAGAGTGATGGATGACTTTGTTTTGGAGAAATTATCTAACACATTTCCCAGAGGCAGCAGCAGCTCCAGGTTCTTTGAAGATCCACAGAGTAACCTTGACTGGTGGCTCAGCTGGTAAAGAATCCGCCTGCCGTGCAGGAGACATGGGTTCAGTCCCTGGGTTCGGAAGATCCCCTGGAGAAGGAGAAGGAGCATCTGGCCTGGAGCATTCCGTGGACTGTACAGTCGCAAAGAGTGGGACAGGATTGAGCTACTTTCACAGCCACACACACGCACACGTGTATCTGGAGGGGTGGGACCCTCGGCTGGTCCCCTGAGGACCCCACTTCCTTGCTGCCAGGAACTCAAGTGTCTGTACAAGCGAGGGTGTTGGCTTCCCCGCCAGCAGGAGGCCGTGGTCATGAGCAGCATGTGGAGGCCAAGGGATAAGACAGGGTGGGAGCCACGGGCCTGGGGTCACCCTCTCGCTGGGGGCTGGGGGCTGCCTGGGAAGAGCGGCCAGTCCAGAACCCCCCATTTGCCCTGAGACACATGAACCCCTGTCCTGCAGGCCCATCAGGTAGGTGTTATCTGGTCAGAGTTAGTGACCACCGAGGGCAGGGGACCCAGCTCTGCAGGAGGGCCTGTCACCATGCACACCTTTCCCAGGGACCCCACGCCTTGCCTCCACCCGGAGGGGCAGTGCTGACCGCTCATAGCCGCCTAGCCGGTCCGGCCCGGGGTCACTCACTCACCCTGCCCTGCTTCTCTGAGCTCATCTTACCCAAACGCCTGAGGGCCTTTCACGCTTAAGTGAGGACCAGTTCATTTCTGTCCTGTCTTTCTCTCTCTCTTTTATGGCCGTGCCCAGAGGCATGCAGGATCTTAGTTCCTCGACCAGGGATTGAACCTGTGCCCCCTGGCCCCTGCAGTGGAAGCGAGGTATCTTAACCGTAGGATGACCAGGAGACTCCCTGGCCAATTTCTAAGTATGATGTTTCCCAGCAGAGGTCAGTTGTATTCAGGTGGTGCTAAAGCTTGAGGATAGGGAATGGGCTCAGAGCACCTGCATTCAGAGCTTGGGAAGCCAAGCCTCTGGCTTCTCCCCAGCACCCGGGGTGTCCCCATGCCCAGAAGGACAGCCTCCTGCCAGGAACCCCTGTGTGCTGTCGGTTTGTCCACCTCAATCGCCAGACTCAGGGCACCCAGAGACGGGCCGACTGGGGACCAGGTCACAGTTGGAGTCTTCCGGCCGCTCACCAAGGTTTTGTTTTTTCCTGGGTTTGCACGCCTATGCACATAATGTTTCAAACGTAGCAGGTATTTTCTTGGTGGTTGCAAGAAAGAGTGTCCAGTAAAATAAATAAAGGTGAAGCTATTTCTGTAAACCATTTTGCATTTTAAAAATCGCCTGCCTTTCTGAGATCCGTTTGGGAACTGAAGGCCGGCAGTAGTCAGGGAGAGGTTGTCATCACAGCCTACATGTTCCTGGAAACAGTTTTCTGTCCCCCATTTTCATCATTCATGGGAAACTTTCTTTAGCATTTTCCAGGCTGTCCTCCCCCGGAAGGGATGGGCGGTGGCCTCTTCAAACAGCAGGGGTCTCGGTTTCCTTCCCAGCTCTGGCTCCTCTGCTCTGACCCCAGCGATTCACACGGTGTGTTTACGTGGAAGACGTGGGAAACGAGGGCAGAATCGCCTGTGGAGAGCCAGCTCCTGGCACGCCCCATTCCTTCCAATGTGCAAAAGACTGCTCCCAGCCAGCCCCGCTCACCTAGGGACCCCAAGGGCGGGGTGAAAATCTTAGCTCTCTGCTGCGATGCGGTCCTCCCGCCAGGAGGGGGCACTGCTGGCCAGCTGCGCACACTTGTTCAGTTGCTCAGCAGTGTCCGACTCTCTGCGACCCCACGGACTGCAGCACGCCAGGCCTCCCTGTCCATCACCAGCTCCCGGGGCCTACTCAAACTCATGTCCATTGAGTCGGTGATGTCATCCAGCCATCTCATCCTCTGTCGGACCCTTCTCCTCCCACCTTCAGGCTTTCCCAGCATCAGGGTCTTTTCTAGTGAGTCCGTTCTTTGCATCAGGAGGTCAAAGTAGTGGAGCTTCAGCTCCAGCATCAGTCCTTCCAATGAATATTCAGGGCTGATTTCCTTTAGGATGGACTGGTTGGATCTCTTTGCAGTCCAAGGGACTGGAAGAGTCTTCTTGAGAAGACTTCTTACAGAAGATTCAAGCTCAGCCCCACGCGTTCCCTGAACATGTGACCCTAAAGGCCCGGGTCCCCTGGTTCTGTCCCCGACAGGGTGTGCAGGAATGGAGAAGGGCGCCAGAGGCCTGGCTTCAAATTCCGGCAAAGCAAGGTGCCCTCATCACTTCCAAGGGGAGGGTCTTGCTCCCAAGTGTGAGGCTCCCAGCCCTCTCCTGGGGCCAGAGCTGTGCATCCTGCTGGCTGAACTTGACCTTCAGGGAGTCCTCAGACCATCTGCTGCTCACAAGACTAGGAAACAGACCTAGTCTTGCTTCCCCACAAAGGCGCCTTCTCCCGTGACCCCCGTTTAGTTCCTGGGACCATGGCCCCTCCTGGGACCTGCACTGTAGCCCTGGCTGCCTCACCTCTGGCTGACTCTCCGCAGCTGCTGGGTCTCCCTGGGGTCCTCCGGCCCTTCCTCCTGGACGGCAGCAGTTGCCCTGCCAGGCTTCTTCCCCACCAGGCCTCCTTGGGGCCTCCCCACCGTAATCTCTGAAAAGTCCAGCTCGTCTTGCAGGGCGTTCCTCCCTGTCCACCCGCTCCCTGCTGCCCCGTGGGGTCCCACCAACCTCTGAGCCCCAGAGCTGCCGCTCCATCATCCTGGTCCTCCCCTCCCTCCAGCACACCTGCCTGTGCCTGTGTACCCTCGCCTCTGCCCACAAGACCCTCTGCCCTCCTGCCCAAGACTAGGCTTCCTGAAGACCCGGTGCCAGCCCCTGACCCTCTGAAGAGTGCCCCAAAGCCTGGAAACGTAACCTTTGCTTTCTCTGCGCTTTTCTATGTGTTTTTATAGGTTTACTTCTATTACAACGTTTCTCATGAGCATGCCTGTTCAGTGACTTCAGTCGTGTCCGACTCTGCGACCCCAGGGACTGCAGCCCACCAGGCTCCTCTGTCCATGGGATTCTCCAGGCAAGAACACTGGAGTGGTAGCCACGCCCTCCCCCAGGGAATCTTCCCTTCCAGGGATCGAGCCCAGGTCTCTTATGTCTCCTGCACTGGTATTTGGATTCTTTACCGCTAGCGCCACCTGGGAAGCCCCAATGTTTCTTATATTTTTGTATAATCATTGATATTTATATGTTTGTGTTTTTAAAGTGAGGGCTTCCCAGGTAGCTCAAACAGTAAAGAATCTGCCTGCAAGGCAGGAGACCTGGGTTTGATCCCTGGGTCAGGAAGATCCCCTGGAGGAGGGCATGGCAACCACTCCAGTGTTCTTGCCTGGAGAATCCCATGGACGGAGGAGCCTGGTGGGCTGCAGTCCATGGGGTCGCAGAGAGTCAGACCCGACTGAGCGACTTTGAAATAATCGGAGACCTCTATGTACCTTTATTAGACCTTCATTAGAGCACAGTGCAGTTTGTGATAATAATGCTTGTCTGTCCCCAAGCGAACTGTTAGCTGGTTGGAAGCAGGGCCCAGGTGCCGCTGACCGCCACACACCAGTGTCAGCAGAGCACGTGACATCCGAAACCCTTCAGCTGCTGTTCTCTCTCTCGTGCTGGTGCCGCCGTCGCTAGGACCCTTGTGTCTCCACACACTCATCTGTCAAACACGTACAGACGCTTGTTAAGTCGGTGCCCCCAGGTTTGGACCCGAGAGAAGGGTCGTGGGAATGAAGTTGGCTGTGGGTGGGGGAGGGCTTCTGACCCAGGGCTCAGCTGACCCGAGTGCTGCGGGCGATTCCACACCCACCCGGTGACCTGGGGGAAGTCACCCCCAGGCTCCTTCTGGCCATCTCTGAAATGATGGCCCTGGATGACCGCCTCTAAAGGCACTTGCTGCACCTCCAGCCTGAAAGGGGGCGCCTGCAGGGTGGGTGTCTGTCCCCTCTCTTCCACTCGTGAGCTTTATCCGGAAGCTGGACGCAGTGGCATCTGAAGAAATGCTGGTTTACTGGTTAAAGTAGTTCCAGGTTGGGAGGCCGTGTACCAGGAAGAGACTGCGCCCTCCTTGTCTGCTGACTTACTCCCTGTCTGTCTCTGAAACGTGGGAGGACCCTCGGCAGCGTCTCGTGACTCATGGAGAAGAAATGGGACAGCCTCCCTCGGAGGCAGGCTGCACAGGGTAGCGCTGAGGGTGGGTCGGCGGGGACCCGGGGCCTTCCTGCTGCAGCTCCCGGGGGAGCTGGGCTGGCCCTGCGGAGGTGCGGGCCGCCGGGGTGGGCCCCACAGGGCGGGCCTTTCCAGGCCTGGACGCTGGGAAGCAGCCAGTGGGAGGGAGCTGCCGGGTCGCCCAGAGGCAAGCTCGCCCCCTCCCCAGCCTGTTCTCAGGGCGATCTCCCCTTGGCAGACAGGCCCCTCCAGACGCGTCAGCCTGAGTCACCGAGGCCAAGTCCAGGGAGAGGATGGGGGGAGGGACAGAGCGTGCGCCAGCTCTGGCTCTGAGTGGATGTGAAGCTCCTGCTTCCTGCGGGAGCAAGCCACCAGGGAGCCACAGAAGTGCCCTGGCATCATACATACGGCCTTTCCAGAGGGGAATCCTCTTTCTCATGCGTGGTGGACAGTCTGGGTTCAGTCGTCTGAGTCCCGGAGTTTGGAGAGAGGGGTCCTTACCCCCTTCACCCTCCCACTGACCCCAGACCCTGAGCAGGGCAGGGGCCCCAGGCAAATGGGGTCTGCAAGCTGGGGGCTTGTCTGGGAGGCCGAGAGGGGACAGGGAGCCCTTGGGGGGTCCAAGGCCACCAGCACAGACGGGCACGGTCCCTTTGGAGCCCACAGCCTGTACCAGGGTTGGAGCGGCAGTCCTGAGTGTCACCCTGGAGCTGGACACACAGATCCTGGAATCTTTGTGGTCCCAGCAGAGCCGAGCAGAGTGGCCAGGGCCCGAGCTTCTTTGCAGAGGAGCCGAAGCCCCTACTGCTGCCAGGAGTCCTAAGAGCTTCGAGGTGTAGTCAGGGGATCCTGCCAACCCAGCAATTCTGGGGTGAGCAGGCCTGTCCAGAGGGGATGGGCCGGCCCCCAGCAGAGAAATGTGGGATCTTACCTCTGGCCCCGTATGCTGCCTCCTGGCTGGTGGCTGGGCTAAGGAGACTCACTTGGCCATGGCCTCTGTGCCGTCTCGGACAAAGCGCCCAGGGGCCTGCAGAGAGTGACCGGGGTGTCCCGCCTCTTGAAGCCACTGCCTGGCTCAGGGGCCACTGACAGCCCCTTCCAGGGCAGGGAGGACAGGGAGAGGAGCGAGCTGCGTCCGGGGAAGCCGGCAGCAGCGCAGCGCTCTCACAGGCCGGCTGCCTTCGGGTTTCCATTTGCTGGAAGAGGAGGCAGGCTTCGCTTTTGTCCCTCCTTGGCCCACCGTCATCTCACAGGCATGTGTCCTTAAACTCCTCTGAAAATCGAGTCGCAGTTGATAACGTCGGACCTGCACAGAGTGGCTTCCGGCCCGCTCCTGCCCTGCTAGGCGTGGGTTCCCAGGCAGTCGCGGGAGCAGGTCTGGTTTGTTGTTCAGCATGGCCGTTTCTCTACGCTTCTGCCCCTCTGGCCTTCCAGCCAGGAGAGGTGCCCAGAGGCCGCAGGGAGGAGGGGGCCCGAACAGGCGGGACGCCCCGCCTCTGAGCCACCCTCTCCCGCCCAGCACCCAGCAAGGGCGGCCGGAGCCCGGCCTCTATGATGGCCCAGGGCAGCCCACCCGTCCCAGGGGAGCCCACCCGTGCCGGCGGGCCTCGGCCCCGTCCCCAAATGGGCGGTGCTGTTTACCGCCTGCGCGCTGTCCTGTTAGCCAGGCCTGGTCGGAGCTCGGAGCTCGATGCCTGAAGCCTGGCTTCCCATTCTCTGCCGTGGAAGCAGAGCCCCTATCTCCTCTCATCCCTGGACAAACGTGTCACAGAGATGGCCTTGGGGCAGGCACGCGGCCCTGGGGCTGAGCTTTGCTCTGGCCACCTACTGTCCCTGCCCATCCCAGTCTGGCCAGGAGCAGGAAAGGATGCGAGCAGAGCCTGCTGCACCCGGGGCCCCATGGTCTCCTAGAGGCCTTACCCAGCGGGAAGAAGAGAACCCGGCCAGATCAGTGGGTGACTCTCAGACTCTGCTTTCAAAGCAGAGTGTCCCTGTTTCATCTTCACACACTCCCCTGGCTGTGTGATGATAATTTCTGCTTGTTTGAGGGTTTGGTCCCTGTTCATGGGGCCGTGTGTGTGTGTGCATGTGTGTGGTGCTCAGCAAGGCCGTTTCCGCTCTGTGGCCCTCAGTCCCCTGTTGTGAGTCGTCATTTGTTTTCTACCCATATTGACGGCACGTTTTGTTGGTTCTCTCCCTCCAAACCGCTCTTGGGAGCTGTGTTCAGATGGTCAGGAGGCTGGGTCCAGGCTCGGTGAGGGGCCGGAGGGCCGCAGCTGAAGGCCAGTGCTAGACAGACCCGAGAGGCAGGGGAACCCAACTGTGCAGACTGGGGGAGAGCTGCCAGGGCGGGGAGCCGCTGCCAGCTTTTCCCCTGCTGGGCCCACTCCTGCTCATCTGCCCTGGCACCCCCACCCCCACCCCAGTGTCCGTGGGAGCCCAGGAGTTGAGGGCGCAGTGAGTGGGAGGAGGGAAGAGTTGTGGCAGCGAGAGCAGCCTGGCCCCTTCTGTGGATGCCGGGATCTATGGAGCTGAATGTGCCTCTGCTTTTCACTTGGAAGGGGCCGTGAGAGCTGGGGCAGTGCCCTGGACGTCTGCTCCGTGCTGCGGCCACAGCCACAGCCCCGAACTTTGGGGAGCAGCTCCTGGCCTCCCTTCTAGCCTTCAGTGTCCCACTGGCAGCCTTTTTTGGTAGCCCCAACAAAAGTCAGGGTATTTTGTCCCTTACTTTCTGGTTGCAGAGTCTCAGCGGCACTTCCTCTAAAAAAAGTTGCCATTGTCTGCCCTGAGCTCTAGTTGTTTATCAGCATGTTTCTCCTCCCTGGATGGACTTCTCGGGTCCGTGCCTGAGCTTCTGAAACAACCAGCAGCAATCCTCGCACGTGGAAGGTGCTCAGTGCCTGTTGGAAAGAGGGATGGATAGATGGACGGGTGGGTGGATGGATGGGTGGAAGGGTGGTTGATGGATCGATGGTGGATGGATGGATGGTGGGTGGATGGTGGGTGGATGGATGGGTGGATGACTGGATGGTGGGTGGATGGATGCATGGTGGGTGGATGGGTGGATGGATGGTAGATTGATGGATGACTAGATGGATGGTGGATGGATGGTGGATGGATGGATGAATGGATATTGGGTGGATGGATGGTGGGTGGATGGTGGATGGATGGTGGGTGGATGGATGGTAGATTGATGGATGACTAGATGGATGGTGGATGGATGGTGGGTGGATGGATGGTGGGTGGATGGATGGTAGATTGATGGATGACTAGATGGATGGTGGGTGGATGGTGGATGGATGGATGAATGGATATTGGGTGGATGGATGGTGGGTGGATGGATGGTGGGTGGATGGATGCATGGTGGATGGATGGTGGGTAGATTGATGGATGACTAGATGGATGGCGGATGGACGGGTGGATGGTGGATGGACGGGTGGATGGAAAGAAGGAAGAAAGGAAGTGGGGAGGGAGGAAGGAAGGGAAGACCGTGGGTGGAGGGATGGGTGGGTGGGGATCAGTTAGCGAATGGAAGGCCCTAGAATGCGTGCTTCCCTTAAGCCCACCTACCTCTATTTCTGGAGAACCTTTGGCGCCCCCTCCCCATGTCAGGCCCTCACGACACAGATTGGAGTAAGACCCTCCACTGCTTCTCAGAGCCCTGTGGTCTGGCCTGGGTGAGAGGGGTGTCCACCCTCTCAGTTCAGCCGCCGCCTGGCCTCTCCGCCTGCCCCGCTTCTGGAACAGGCAGACCACGGCCGGCTGAGCTGTGCACAGGACACACGCACACGGTTTCAGGTGGCTGTCCCACGCAGGAGGCAGTCAGGACCCCAGCTGTCTCACATTTGTGGCTGAGAGCACTGCCCACATCAGCAGACTCGGCCGGGGTCAGGGTGACATCAAGGGGGTGGGCCCAGGGGCCCTCGGCCAGAAAAACTAATGAACCTGCCGCCGGCTCCCGCCTGGGCCCGGGGCCCACGGGCGTGCAGAGTGAACCCCGAAACCCACACTGCTTGGGGCGGCCCTGCCGTCCTGGCTTCCACGGATGATGCCGTGTTTCCCCTTGGAGGGCTGGCGAGGCTCATATATCAAAACCTGTTGTAATGACTTCCTCCCATGGAGGAAGGCTTCCATTTAGCTTTCTCTAGCTGCCCCCCTTATTAATTATCTAATTACAACCACATTCTCCGAGAGAGCAGCCTTTGACTTTCTGCCCAGGACCACTTTAAACGGCTGACATATTTGGAGTGCTCAGAAATTGGAAAAAAGGAGTGCGTGTGTGTCTCCAGGCTCTGGGGTTCAGGGAGGCAGGGTCTTCACACTCGCAGGGGTTTGTCCGGATACAGACACGGGTCCCAGAGACCCCTGAGCTGCAGCCTCAGTGTGGAGCCCAGGCTCCAGGGGAGGGCGGGGCACATCCCTGCTGCTGCTGCCCACTGCCCAGCGGGGTCAGACCACGCACACGCGCGCACACGCACACACGCACACACACACGCACGCACGCACACACACACGCACGCACACACACGCACACACACGCACACGCACACACACGCACACACACACACGCACACGCACACACACACACACACACGCACACGCGCGCGCGCACGAGTGAAGTGTGAGTCAGCCTGCCCGCCACGCCCAGGGCCCTCTTCTGGTTGAGACGCCTCACTTGACTAGTGCGAGGTGATAAGACTGGAGAAACCCAGTGGGATGTATGTGGGACCTCCCTATACATTTTCTTTTTGCAGCCGTCTGTGAATATATAGTTATTTCAAAAGCACAGGTTTAAGGACTGAGCTTGTGGTCCACTGGTTTAGACTCTGCCTTGCAATGCAGGGGACTCAGGTTCGGTCCCTGGTCGGGGAACAAAGATCCCCCACGCCACGGGGCAACTAAGCCCACCCACCACAACTGCTGAGCCCGTGCGCTGCACCTAAGACCCAAGCAGCATAATAAGCACATTTTTAAAAAAGCTCAGGTTTAAACAGTCATCTCCCCTTGTCAGCCCCGACCCCATGGCCGTCCTGTTGCTCTGCATCCTCAACTCCCTGCCCTCCCCCATAGCTGGCTTTGCTTTCACCGTGACCCTGAAGCCCCAACAGTCTCCTCACCCTAACTCCCTTCCCCTACCAGGGGGGCACTGCTTTTGTCCTCGGGAGCCCAGCTGGGGCGGCTCCTCCACGGGGCGGCAGCAGCCTGTGGGGCACTGTGCAGGAGGAGGCTCTGGTGGGCGCAGGAGGCAGGGCTTCCGGCCCTTGGGGTCTGGGAGCGGCAGCAGAGGGTGGAGGTGGGGAGAGAGGGAGCCCTCTGGGCCGGGCCTGGGTCCCTGGAGGCAGCGGCCTGCAGGTGCCTGGTGGCCCTGACCACGGGCCGCCTGTCCAGCTCCTGCCGGGAGGATGGGGGCAGCCAGGTATCAGAACAGCTTGCACCTGTCACATCCTGTCGCGGGGAGGGCGTGGGGTGAAACAGCCATGCGGCCCCGGGACATGAGGGCTGCAGCGGCTTCTCAACCTCCCTGTACCTTATCTTCCAGACTCTCTTGCGGGGCTGAGTGCAACTGGCATCGGGGAACGTCCGAGTCTGCAACTTCTGAAACCCGAACGACCTCCAGGAAGCCCCCCGCCCCATCATCTCGGCGCTCCCGCACGGCGTCCAGACAAGGGCCCAGCGGCAGCCCCCCTGGACTGCGCGGCCTCCGCCCCCGAGACGCCCCTGCCCGGGAAGTGGCGCTCACGGTCCATCTCACCGCTGTTTGAGAGTGTTCACAGCCCCAGCCCTGGGTTCTATTTTTTTTTATTTTTTGAGGGGGTGGGGATTGATTCTGAAGATCGCTGAATTCAGGAACACATTTATGAGGATTTTGATTTTGTATTTCCCTCTAAGTGCCTTATTTTTAGTGTATATTTTTAAAAAAATAAACCAGAAATGCCTTCCTGTACATTCTGTTTCAACTGGACCAAGGCTCTTAGCAAAGGAACCTCGAGCTGCACCCACACCGCCCACCCCAGCCTCTGCACGACTGGCTCACGTCAGCCTGGAACTCGCGCCTCTCGCCTTTCTCTTCCTCCATGGTTCGCTCAGCTAGCCTTTTTTTTGAATATTTTCTGTTTCAGTGTATATGTTGCTTGTTTGTTTTATTTATTGAGGTGTCTTTAACGATCTCAGTGACTGCAGTGTGGCTGTGTATACTGCTCCCCTCCCAGGAACAATAAAGACGTCCCTGCAGCCCCCGTCTTCCGTCTCTTTTCTCTACACTGCAGCCCAAGCACGGCCTGAGAAGCTTGGAACCGGCTGCAGAAATAACAGTCGCATCACTTTAAGGGGGACCAGGAGGGATGGGAGACGTGCCAGGCTGTGAATGACCATAGAACTTTCTAGAGCCACCAGTGTTGATGTGGTTGAGCGTGTTCAGCGGGCCCAGGTCTCGGGAAGCCGGCCACAGCCCCTCCATGTGCCTGTCTGCTATCCCCCACCCCCATCAGCCACCCATCCTATGCCCTACCCCTGCGGTCCAAGGTCAGTGCCAGCCAGGGCCAGCCCTGCAGAGCCTTCCCAGGTGGAATTCCTTGCTTCCCCCCAGACACGACCTCTGTGCCCACTTACGTTTTGGTCACTGTCTGCTCTGAGTGCCTTCAGTTTCCCCGATGACGAATTCTACGGCAGCTGACCCGCCCCCCACAGCCCGGTACGTGCGGCTGGGCAAGGGTGAGGGTGCAATGCTGTGCGTGCAGGTAAGGAGGAAGCCTGGGGCAGAGGCCCCACGAAGGCCACGGTCTGTGGCCGAGAAGGAGACTCTGGCCCGGGTGGGCAGGGGGACGGTGCAGACACACTCCACGTGGGCAGGAAGTCCCACTCCCCACCTGCTGGCCCCCTTACTGTGTCCGTGGGCATCAGTAGGAACTGGGGTGACGCCCAGGTAAAGAGTTTCCGGCTGGGGAGCTGCAAGTCACCTGCTCACCACCCTGAGGCTCCAAAAGCATGGATCATGGGGGACAGCTGGTACCTGGGTCAGCTGGATGGAGCTGTCCATGGGTGAGAGGCCATGCAGACCCTGTACCGCCTCCAGACAGGGTTCTGGAGAGTGGGGTCTGTGCCAGAACATGGTGGACCCTGAACTTTCTCACCCCACTCTTTACTCCTGTGCCCGAGCCCACAAGAAAGACAGGCGTTCCAGAAATGCCAGCCGGTCCTCAACTTCCATCACTTTGCTGGCCCCTAGAAGTGACCTTGGGGCGGCGCCCTGCAGCACGAGCCCCAGGGGCCGCTGCATACAGCAAACACAGATGCATACACACACACATGCACCTGGACTCCTTGCTGAGACCTCGGAAGGCAGAGCTGCTGTCTTGGCAATGAAGTCCCGCCATGTCTTGTGCTGTCCCGCAGGTTCCTTGAGGCCTTTGGAGGTCATGAAGACTGCAAAGGTCATGGTCGTTCTCCGGGGGCTGATTAGAGGAATGCCAGATCAAATCATTGAAAACTTACGATGGCGTGGCCATAGAGAACGTTCTTGATTTCCGAATCGTAAAGTCCACACCCCTCCTCCTAGAGCTGGAGGGTGTCTTGAGTCCCTGCAGACTGACCAGCCCCTTGGTCTCTACTTCTGGTGACCAGGCCCTATGAGCCTCCCACACCCAAGCCCAAGGCAGGGGGCCTGGCCAGGGGTGGCCACAGAGTGGGCAAGGAACAAGGAGGTGGGCACACAGGACTCTCCACACGAGAGAGTCTCCACACCGGAGAGTCAGGAGACCCCGAGGCCACAGTCCAAGGAGAGAACCCAGGTCATATCTGGGGACCCACGAAACCCGACTCTTTGCCCCTGGATCCCTCCCCTGTCTGGACACATGCTCAGAGGAAGCCCGCTTCTCCAGGTCCAGGCTCTAGGCCCAGTGATGGGAATAGTGACAGCCCAGTTAGCGGCTTGATAGCCACTCTACCTGCCGTGTAGTCTGAGGGCTCACCCATCTATGTCTCTCTCCCTCTACCTAATCAGGTAGAGTTTCTTAAATTAACATTGCCATCCACAAGTTTTCCATGGAAATGTGGAAAGAGGTCGTAATACCTAGGCCATGAGAAGCATCTTTCAATAGCACAAATGGTGTCCATCTGGGTCTCTGGAACTGACAAAGCCAAGGGGACCATTTCAGGGGGTCCTGAACACACGTCACAGAAAAGGCTCTGGATAAAACTGCTACACTTCCAGGTTTCACTTTTACCAACAGCTGGAGGAGGCCGTCTAGGCAGCTTGTTCTCCCAGCACCGCTTCAGGTCTTGAGCAAGGAGAAGAACCCACTGGACTGACTTCTCCTGACTGAAAGTAAACATCACCATCAGCAGTTGAGCCAGGCCGCCTGGCCGACAGCAGGATCATTGCCCGACAGAGAGGCCCTCTAGCTCTTGCTGAGTGTCCACTCCACTGCAGGTACATGTCCAGCCTCTCTGGCCTCCAGTTCCATGGTCATCTCTCCCTTCAAAGCAAAATGTCCAGCTTAAAGCCAAAAAAAAAAAAAAAAGCCCGAATTCAGGCACAAATCCTTCACAAGCTGAGCCCCTGCTTTACAATGCCCCCTTTGGCTGTTTGGAGGGGGCAGAAGCCGTGATCCGACTCCCAGCCCGGGCCCACCCTGTAGCCCTTCTAACCTCAGGAGTCTTTGCAAAGTTAGCTGCGGTGTTGGGGTCCCTTCAGAGGGGTGAGCAATCCAACCCTTCCCTGCTGTGTTCAGAGCAGCCGGGGAGACTCCCAGCCTCACTGAGTCCTTTCTCAGTCCCTTCAGGTCAGTTTAAATCTACAAACCTCAGGGCTTCAAAGATCAAGGCTTGATTTAAGGGAGGAAACTGTGCGATCACAGGGGCCATAGAAACTCAGTGTTCCCCAGAGCCCTGCACGCCCAGGGAGCGAAGGGAGGTGGCCCCCTGCAGCTGCAGGCCCCTTACCGCCAGACCTGAAAGCACCTCTGGGTGTTTTTACACAAGGTGTTTCCAGCTGGGACGTGGTGGATTGCGCACATCTCGGGCAACGATAAAACCCAAGGGCATTTAGGGATGAACTTACCAGAATCCTGAGACACCATATCAGAGGGCAAGGAGGAGATGGAAGCTTTGAAGTCCCGACATCCCCGCTGTTCTTGATTCCGCTGTAAGATGTGTGCACTTCAGTGGACACTTTCACTCTTGCGTGCGTGTGAACAGAGCTGGCGGTTGATGAGTTTCTAGGGACTCTGACTCCTCGGTGTTGCTGGAAGGGCTGAGCTGTGGCGCTCCCAGCCTTCTCTCTGGGCTGGATGTTGGATGTGTCTTGCTTCCCACGCCCTGGTCCAGCTCTGCTCACTGAGACATTCCAGACCGAGAGGTCTCCAGACATCGTTCATGGGAAGAGAGGCTCAGAATTGGCGCCAGGTGGACTTGGGCTAGGGACCCCTCTGATAAGGCTTTGGCTGCCGCACCCAGGAATATGTAAAGAGAAAAGGTCAGCAGGTGTTCTGACCACGGGGGTGGCCGAGCACCCAGCCCCTCCCTGCTCCACACCTCCCGGATCCCCCTGTCACACACAAGGGGCAGGCTCCTCCCAGAGCATCCCGTGGTGTGGCCTGGGCGACAGTGTACCCCCGTGAATGGACAGGGACCCGTTGGGTTCCTTAGTGGGCTTCAGGGACCTGGAGCCGTGCCCGGCTGCGCTCAGCACTCACCTCTTGCCGTCTGGCGTCAGAACCAGTCTGCGTGCTTCTCCCAGGTATGTGAGTTTTTCCCGGCATCGCCACGCAACCCACATCACCTGTTGGGAAGGCGGCAGGTTAAGTGAGAGGCAACTGGAGCTCTGAGCGCCCAGCCTGGGGAGGCGGCTGCCGTCGGGTGGGTGGACGTCCTGACCCAGGAAGCGGGGAGCTGCCTGTGCTCCCCGCAGGGTGCAGCTGGCCCAGGCCAGGGGCTGGCTGTCGGCCCCCGTGCTCCAGGCTTGAGACTGGAAGACAGAGGAGGGCGCGGAGGCCCCGACCCTCCCCGCCTTGAATAAGGTCTCCCCGCCCCGAGCTTCGGAGGAGACAGCCTGCCCACCAGGCCGTGAACAGCTGGGGCCCCAAAGAGACAGGGGCGGTTTCGGTCCCGTTTTCACGGGTGCGTCTCTCTCCTCTTGGTTGCAGCGTGAGCCCCACCACGTCCCGGAGCAAGCAGGCACAGTCACCGTCGGGAACTGGCTTTGGGGTCTCAGTCTCCCCAGCTGTGAAATGGGGATAAAACCCCACTGCTGCCTTTCTCGTGGGGCTTTGTGACAACCAGCCAGGCCATCTGTGTAAAGCCGTCTCCAGCCTCGGCTCCCCGTCCGTAGGTTGCCAGCAGGGTCCCGGAGTGAGCAGACACGGGGCACCGCCACGCTCTGCGGACCCAAGGCCATGAGTTTTGTGTGTTTCTCCGGTTTATCTTTTAACCAGGTGATTGGCTTTGGGGTGGAGACCAAGTGGGAGGGAGGCTGGGTCTCCCTTCACACGTGCCTATTCCCACCCCCTCCGCGGAGAAAGTGAGGGAGAAGGTTTGCTCTGCGACCCCGGCTCCCAGCGGTTCCTTAGTTTCTGTTTCAAAACACCAAGTGTGCAGTTGCGGAAGCTCGGCGGAGCCGGTGGGCCAGGTCCCCGGTCCTCAGACCAGCTGAGAGTGGAGTTTCAGCCGGGGAGGGGACGGCCCGGGAGACAGCCCGCTCCCACATTCCCGCCCCCCCCACCTGGCCCCCCAGGAGGTCATGCAGAGTGACTCGTGGGTGCTGGGGGCGGGCAGAGGCCGAGAGACCCTTGGCTTAGTCAGACATCTGAATGAGCTCGGAATAAGAGCCCTGGAAGAAGGCGCTTTGGAGGAGGCTGCTTTCCTGGAGGAGCCCCGGCTAAGCTCAAGAAGGTCAAAGAAAGAATGGCTCCAGGGATAACACTGGGCCCGGGAGAGTCAGGTCCTCAGGGCGGCTGGGATGGTGCCTGGTCTCAGGGCCCAGGAACAGACACGGGAGGTGGCCACGGGACCACCCATCTCCCCTGGCTTTGAGTGGCAGGTGACTGGCATAGGTGCTCGTGGCAGCTCCCAGAGAAGGTGCCGATGGGCGGGCCCTCCTCTGAGCCACCCTAGCCTGTTGGGTTCCAAGCCTTGGGCTTCTAAGGGGAGCCCTTCAGCAAACAGCACCCCCAGATGAGTGCCCCCCAATGCATGGTCCCTGCAGGGCCCCATCACCTGGGAAACTGGATGCTTCAGGAAAACACCTGTGGGTCCGGGAAGAGACAGGAAGGAGGCTCAGTCAAGCCTGGGGCTCCTGCTGGGGACAGTCATCCTTCAGGGCAGGGTGCGGGGTGCAGAGGGGACCTGAAGATCCACCAGCTATGACAGAGGAGCAGCGTGCCTGAATGTTGATCCAACCTCTCCCCAGACCCCATCCTTCCCCCAAAGTGAGACCAGTACATGGTCCTTGTCGTTAAAAGGGAACTCCCTGTCTGTTTACGATGCGAACAGCCCTAACAGTGTGCTCAAAACTCTGCCAAAATGGAAGCGAGACCATCGTTTGCTAACAATTGTCATGATTTCAGAATTTTACGAGGGGAAAAAAAACAAACCTTTTGGACATACTGGCATCATCATAACCCACCGGCAAACAGTGACCTTCACGATGACCCCCGCAGCCAGGGGTGACGGGTGGGGACCGAGGGGAGTGCGAGGGGCACCCTCATGCCTGCCCAGGCTGGGAGGGGCCTGCGTGCAGAGAGGCAGAAAGAATCAGGAGACCCGTCTCTGGTTGGACAAAACACAAGACAAAAGACAACAACAGCAAATAGCCTGTTTTCCCCTTTTCCCCATCTGGGGGGCGGGGTCCTGGAGACCAGCTGCGACCCGCAGACCTCTAGGGGACACAGATGTGACAACATGGGAGCCCATCTCCTGGGAAGGGCTGCCCAGACGTGTGCTCTCGCTGTGGATCGTGGGGGGGGCTGTGTCAACACCCACCTCCTCAACGTCAGAGATGGGAAGAACCTCCAGGAGAGCGTCAGGAGTCGAGTCCAGCCTCCAGCATCCCGATCTCAGGACCAGGTCATGAACCCGGGTCTGCGAATGGGAAAGCGGACGACTCTCACCTCCAACTGACCTACTAAAAACGCACATCCTCTGGGGTCACGGTCCCCAAAACCTGTGCTTGACTGAGCTCTTCTCCATCTGTTGGGACATTCCATCAGCCGCAGCCCTCAGGAGGGCGGGGACTGCATGGTACCAGGGAAGGTGACCGCTGAGTCGCGCCGAGGCCTCGGGGAGGGGGAGAGGGTGGTTTGTCCGTCCTGAGACTCCCGTCTGCTCATGCCCTGGTCGGATGAAAGCACCGCATCTCCCAACAGTGGGGGGTTGGGGGTGTTAAATATTTACTCTGCACACAGAGTTTTTTCTCACGTAGTTCTTTTTTAGCAGACCCTCCATAAAACAGGATGTTGCTTCTTTCGTCTTGTTACTGCTTTATTTTAGTTCCGATTTCAAAAACACATCATTTAGACGCCAAGATGAACAAAACCTGGCTCTTCATGCTGTTGGGAATTGACCCAACAATTCACAGATTTAAAAAAAAAAGCAAAACTAATCATGCTGGAAAGAGTTGCACATTCTGTTCATCGGAGGATCTGCTGACCCTGCAGACCCAGTTCCTCCCACTGTCCGCTTGGGGAGTTGCGAGAATTAATAAAAAACAAAATTAAAGCTCCTTGCCTTTGCCTTGATGTCCTCTGTATTGATAGTGCCTTCCTGCCCACAGCTCCTCTGGGTAAAGAGCCGTCTCTCTGTGCAGCCACCGTGGTCCCACCCCCGTCCCCCCATCCAGGCCATCTGAACAGGGTGGATGCTGGACCAAGCACAGCCGGCTACTCGGATGCCAAGGGCACGTGGCCTGGGTGGCCATGGTCAAGACGATCGGCCAAGCAGCGTCCTCCTGGGAACTGGGACGCAGACGGGCCTTGGTGGCAGCGGGAGTTGAGGCCATAAGCCTACATCTCTAGAGTCGCAGCTGGGATGAAGGTGCGGTGACTTCGGCCCCCAAAGAAGCTGGAGAGGGAAAGGGGCCGAAC